>NC_083878.1:103550010-103869029 GCF_032452875.1 Bos javanicus
GGGGGAGGCCAAGGCCAGTGGGAACCTGGGCAACACGCTCAAGGTGCTGGGCCGCTTTGACGAGGCTGTCGTCTGCTGCCAGCGGCACCTGGACATCGCCCAGGAGCAGGGGGACAAGGTGGGCAGGCAGTGCTGGCCAGGCGCCCCGGCTGGGACTGGGCCCCAGAGGACACCACCCAGGGTCCCGGGCGCCCTAGCTGGGAGGAAGACGGGGGACGGTCCCTGTTCAGAAACAAGGGTGCTTCTGGCTCACGCAGAGGCCGTGGGGCTGAGTCCCGGGCCCCCGTCTTCCACGTCCGCTCCCCTCTCACCGACCTCTCCGCTGAGTCCACCGACAGTGCTTGTTACTGCTGGGCCAGGGGGCGGCGGGGGTGGAAGTGGCTCTGGGAGGAAGCCTGGGCAGAGAGGCTCTGCTGGGCCCCTGACGGCTGCTCAGTGTCCTCCGGTGACCTTGTGGGGTCAGCGTCCCTTCCTCTGTATGGATGACATCACTGCTGTGGGAGGGCTCCACCGCAGAGAGGTCACCGACTCGGCCTGGGCCCCCTTGGAGGTGGCAGAGCCGGAGCCCTTAGCTGGAGTATCAGAGGGGTGACCCGGGAGGGACAGACCCCTCCTCGTGACCCCTACCTTAGTGTCTGGACAAGGTGATGCCCTTGCACTCGTAGCCCCAGGGGCAGGGGGGACCACAAATCAGGCCGTGGGAACACCAGCTGTGTGCGTGCAGGGTCTGGGTGCCCGGCTCCTTGGGACTGCAGCTTTGGAGGCAGCCCCGGTCTCGGTGTCACCCCCAGGTCGGGGAGGCGAGGGCTCTGTACAACATTGGCAATGTGTACCATGCCAAGGGCAAGCAGCTGTCCTGGACTGCCGCACAGGACCCGGGGCACCTGCCGCCTGCTGTCCGCGAGACACTGCGCCGGGCTTCCGAGTTCTATGAGTGAGCAGAGCGGGCGGGGCCCCGGGCAGCCCCCCTCCCCACAGCACCCACCCCTGGCTTTGGCCTGACGGGCCTCGGCGCCCGAAAACCAGAGTCCTCGAGCTCAGCACCGAGCTGCTCCCATTAGGGGGCATCACCCCTGGGGGCCACGGGCTCAGCATCCTTTGGCCTGGGCGGGCGGCGGGGCGTTGCTGGCAGGGATACGGCTCACACGCACTGGGCCTCCAGGAGGAACCTGTCCCTGGTGAAGGAGCTGGGTGACCGGGCGGCCCAGGGCAGGGCCTATGGCAACCTGGGGAACACCCACTACCTGCTGGGCAGCTTCGCAGAAGCCACGGCCTTCCACAAGGAGGTGAGCGGGGCGGCGGGCTGCCTCCAGCCCCTCACTGGGCAGCTTCCCAGAGGCCATGGCCTTCCACAAGGTGAGCGGGGCGGCGGGCTGCCCCCAGCCCCTTGCTGGGCAGCTTCCCAGAGGCCATGGCCTTGCCCAAGGAGGTGAGCGGGGCGGCAGGCTGCCCCCAGCCCCTGGCTCCGCCTGGGCTGGGTACCGGGGCTCCTGGGCAGGGTGGCAGGGCTGCCCCCAGCTCCTTGCTCTGCCTGGGCTGGGTGCCGGGGCTCCTGGGCTGCCCCCTGGGCACGTGGACGTCGGGCTGGCTGTGCCGGGCGGGTGTGCAGCCCTGCCACCGGCGGCGGGTGCCGGGCTGCCCCGTGACCACCCCAGGCCTTGCATCTGCGTCCTCAGCGCCTGGCCATCGCTAAGGAATTTGGAGACAAAGCGGCAGAGAGGAGAGCCTACAGCAACCTGGGCAACGCGCACATCTTTCTGGGGCGCTTTGACGTGGCCGCTGAGTACTACAAGTAGGCAGCCGCCACCGCCCGGCTGGGGAGCGGGTGGGCCGGGGAGGGCACGGGCGAGGGCACGTGGACACCAGGCCAGGGAGGCGCCCCCCACAAGGCCTGCCCGCCCGGCCTCCCCGGGGCCGTGGGTTGAGGGGGCAGTGCTCTGTGTTACCCGACAGCGGGGCAGAGAGATGCCCTCGTGGGGTCCTGGGGCTGGATCCGCATCCCCCACCCCTGTCTACCCCTTGGAAGGGGGCTTGGGGAGCGCGAGCAATGCCCCGGCCCCCGACGGAGGGGAATCCTGAACCCCCCTCCGTTCCTGGGTGACCCCTGCTGCCCCACCCCCCCAGGAAGACGCTGCAGCTGTCCCGGCAGCTCAAGGACCAGGCGGTGGAGGCGCAGGCCTGCTACAGCCTGGGCAACACGTACACGCTGCTGCAGGACTACGAGCGTGCAGCCGAGTACCACCTCCGGCACCTGCTCATCGCCCAGGAGCTGGCTGACAGGTGTGCAGCGGGGACGCAGGCGGCGCAGGCCCACGGAGGGCTCCGACTGCCCCCTCGGGCCCCAGGCTGACCACAGCAGCCTGGCGGCTCGCTGGTCTGGGTCTGAGCCCCGCTCTGCCTCTGACCACCAGGAGACCCCCCCCGGAGCTCAGTCTTCTTCCATAGGTCAGCCGCACTGCCCACCGGGAGGGAGTGGGGAGACCCCTGGGTGCTGGGCTGGCTGGGCCCCAGTCCGCAGCCCGCTGCCCCCTTGAACAATACCCGCCCCCCTCCAGCCTCCCTCTTTCCACATCTGTGTGCGCGTCAGTCTTTGCGGAGACACAGACCGACTGACAAGACCCCTAAGCTCACAGCCGTGCGTGCAGGTCTTGGGGGTAGTGGCTACAGCAAGAAAGCTCAGAGTCCACAGGCCAGAGCCCCTCGTGGCTGGAGGAGAGGAAGGGTCTTCCGAAAAGCTGCCCTGCTAGGAGGCTTCACAAGGGGCTCTGGTTTTACTTTTGGGTGATGATGTCTTGGAGGTAGTCTGAGGCAAGGGCTGTAGGTTGTGAATGTACGTGGAGCCACTGAATCGTGCACTTTACGGGGGTTGAGGTTATATTACTTTTACCTCAATTTAAAAATTAACAAGGACTTTCCTGGTGGCTCAGATGGTAAAGCGTCTGCCTACAATGAGGGAGACCCGGGTTCAATCCCTGGGTTGGGAAGATCTCTGGAGAAGGAAATGGCAATCTACTCCAGTATTCTTGCCTGGAAAATCACATGGATGGAGGAGCATGTTAGGTTACAGTCCATGGGGTCGAGAATCGGACACGATTGAGCCAAGGGAATGAAGTCACTGCTGCCACCAGGGTGAGAGCCTCACCGGCCACGAGGGGGTGGTCAAGGCCACACCTGGACCACCGACCCTCCCCATCCTTCACCACCTCCCAAGGTGGGGACCCTGACCACCTGGAGGCTGGGGGCTCAGGACGGTGGGACTGAGTGGGCAGGCTGGCGGGCCTGGTGGGCAGACATGGACTCAGTTTCCCTCCCTGGCAGAGTGGGCGAGGGCCGGGCATGCTGGAGCCTGGGGAACGCCTACGTATCCATGGGGAGCCCGGCCCAGGCCCTGACCTTTGCCAAGAAGCACCTGGAGATCTCCCAGGAGGTGAGCCGGGCCTGCCCTGCCCTCAGCCCTGAGTCTGCCCTTCGCCAGCGTTGAAGCCCTCCCCCAGCCGCTCCTGACATTGCCTCTGTGTGCCCTGAACTTTTTCCTGGCGGTCGCCATCTCCTGTGAAGGGGCCCCGGCACCCCGTGAGGGGCCTGGTGGCCCCTCCTTTCCTGCAGCCAGACGGTCAGGAGGGGGCAGCGGGGGCCCGTTCTCGCCCCTCCGAGTGTTAGTGTTGCCTTTGGAAAGCCACTCTCCGCTGCTCCTGTCCCTGATGGAGCTGCGCCAGGCTGGGCCGTGGCATTCCTGCGCCCAACAGCCGAGTGGAAGTCACCTGCCAGGGGCAGTCCCGGGCGTGAAGGCGCGGCCACCCTGTGGGGAGGGTCTTTCCCTGGGACCGCTCAACCAGGCACCTTCCTAGGGAAGTGAGCCTGTCCACCCAGGCCCTCCCACTGTGACCAGGGTCGCCCCTGGGTCGGTGGGCACGGGTGAGCCCTGGCTCCCGGCCGGCCCCTCCTCGCCTCACCCCTCCCGCTCCTCGGCCCCCACCCCTCCCCTGGGAAGCAGCCCCAGGCGCAGAGCCAGGTCCCCTCCCTCCCCAGTGCTGCCCAAACCCACCACCGCCCTGTGTCCAGGGGCGAGCAAGGCCCTCGTGCCCAGGAGGTGGGGGGCGGGCAGGGGAGCTCAGGTCAGGGGAGGGCCTTGCTGGGGGGGCCCTGGAGCTGCACTCGGGCAGCCTTCCTGTGTCCTGCTTCCGGGTAAGCACGAGGCCTCCCTGCCACGAGGGTGCTCGCCAGGGCTCTCGGGGATGCGGGGCTGAGAAAGGCCACCAGCTCACGGGAAGGCTCCTGTACGTACCCCGGGAGACCAAGCCTCTGGGTGCGGGGGGCCCGGTGCCTTTGGAGCCCTGGGGTGGTGGCGGTCCCATGGGGGCCCACTGACCCGGCCCCCCTGGCTGCAGATCGGGGACCGCAGCGGGGAGCTCACGGCCCGCATGAACGTGGCGCAGCTGCAGCTGGCTCTGGGCCGGCTGGCCAGCCCGGCGGCCGCAGAGAAGCCAGACCTGGCCGGCTATGAGGCCCAAGGTGAGTTACGGGCCAGAGTGGGAGGTCCCATGCCTCCTGCCCCAGGCTCTGACCTCAGCTCAGGTGTGGGGGCCTGGGAGGGCAGGGATTGGCGGGCTGGCCACCAGCAGTCGGTAGGCACTGGCTCATGCTGGGGGGCTCGGTGGGGTCTACCCCCAGACTGCAGAACGTTTAACGGAGCTGCCAGGTTAGGGACGGGGTCCCTCAGAAGGTGTTGAGCCCCTGTGCCCAGGGGGCGTCAGCCTTTGACGGAACCTGCCTGTTCTGGAGCTCACAGTTGGGGGTGGGTGAAATGATGGGGTGCTGGGGGCAAGGTGGATCCAGAGATGGAAAGTGGTGACAGACTGACAGGGTCCCTGCGGGGCAAGGGGGCCCGGGGCTGGTCCTTTCTGCCTCTGGGGCAGCGAGGGCCTGGGGTCACCCTGAGTGAGCCCCCCAGGTTTATCACCAGGGCAGGTATGAGGACAGGGAGGGGGGCTGGGCCTGGGGGAGGGCTTCTTGTAGGGACAGCGGGGTCGGGGCTGCTGGAAGGAGGGAGGGGGGCTCAACCGGCCAGAGGCAGGGTGCCAATCAGCTGAAGCTGGCTGATCGCCGTAGAGCCTGTAATCTCACTGGTGGGCTCGCCCCGTGTGGGTCAGTGACACTTCTCCAGGTAGATAGATTAGAAAGTGTGTGTTGGGGGGCAGAGGACGGGGGATCAGGAAGGGGAGGGGGGAGGGGAGAGGCAGGGGGAGGGGTGGCCCCATGCTCCTCTCACACTGCAGGGGGTGTGGGGCGGGAGCTGGACAGGCAGTTAGCCGTCCTCTCCCGTCCAGCTCACGGAGTCCCGCACCCATGGCTCTCAACTTTCCGGGGAGTCCAGCCCCGAGTCCCTCATGGCTGGGCTTCCTGGGGGCCCGCCTGCCCCGGCCTCCAAAGCCCCCTGGCCCGTCTGGCTGCCGTGTCGGGTCTCTGGGGCTCTGGGCTGTAACACTGGCGGGTTTGTGACAGTGGCCAGTCTGGAAGCCGGGGGCACGCGTCACCCTCTGCGATGGAAGGGAGGCAGCAGAGGCTCTGGGACCCTCCGCCGCCCTCATTCTGGGGGCACTGTGGCCCCTGAGGGTGGGATGCAGTACGGCCCCCCCTTCCTCTCGCTCCCCACCCCATCCCAACCTGTGCACGCTGACATCTTCTCCGCAGGCGAGGTCTCCGGAGAGTGGCAGCTCTGTCCAGAGCCCCCTGGCATGCCTGCTCTATGGGACCGCCCTCTGGGAACCCCAGCAGCGGGTGGGGGCAGGGCCAGGCCCAGCATCTGGAAGGACTCCCCCGGAGGCATGGCCCAGCGGCCGTCTGCTCTCCTGGTGTTTTCCTTCTCCTCCAGGCGGGCAGAGGAGAGGGGGCCGCGGGGTGGGGCGGGAACAAGGCGGCCTCTGTCCTCCCCGCGCCTGCTCTTCTGCATAGCCCAGGGCCAGATCCTTCCCCGCCAGGGCCCCCGGAAGCCTCCTCCCCCAAGGCCGCCAGCGCCCGGCTGCCAGCAGACGCTGGATGAGGCTGTCCTCTCGGGAGGACGGCAGCAGGGCCCAGGCCTGCAGAGGCAGATCTGGGGGCCCGGGGATGCCGCTGCTGGAGGCAGGCCAGCACCCTGAGTCTAGGCAGCCCCGGAGGATACCCCGGGTCCGGTGAGCCTGGCGGGGGTGCGGGGGCCGTGGCAGCGCTGTCTGCAGGAGTGGCATCGTTTGTTCATTTATTCATTCACCGGTTCATTCCGGGGCATGCTGAGCACCGGCGGTGGTCTGGCCCAGTTTCCGGAAAGCTGGGAGACTGTCTTCTGGGAACTGTCTTGGGCATGGGGAGTGTTGGGGGGGTACAGCTGCAAACCCAGAGCTTGGTAGTGAGGGGAGGTGTAACCAGCCCTGGTGGAGGGGCGTCCTCCCAGGAGGAGGGTCGGGGGGACCGGCCACAGCCCTTGTGGTGGGCATGGCCTCGTGACACCGGCGAGGCCCGTGGTGGTGCCGGGCCTGGTGGTCACTGGCCGGCTGGGGGCCAGGCCTCAGGGCCTTTCCTCCCTGCCTTGATGAAGACCGGGGCACTGTGCAGCTGCAGGACCCAGGGTCAGCTGGGTTCAGTGCACGTGACCCTCACAGCCCTCGCTGCCCCCACCCCAGCAAAGAGGTCCCAGAGCCAGTCTGGGTGGGCGGGGCCACCTCCTTGCCGCCGGTGCCCCTGGTCAGGGTCTGTCCTCCCCAGGTGCCTGGTGTGCCCACCCCTGCCCATTCCAGTAGGGCGCCCGGGGGGCGGGGCGTGCCAGACAGTTTCCTGCACCCCTGGCGGCATGGTTGGTGCACAGGATGAGGGAGTCAGTCCCGAGCCCTGGGGGGCTGCCCGCCCGCGCCCTCTGCGGGACGCCCATCCGCCCCGCTGCCCCAGCTTGTGCCCAGCACAGTCCCTTCACCCTCTGGGCCCTGCTCGGGGTGCCCTGGCCCCAGAACCCCTGGAGTCCCTGGACACCACGCCTAGCCATTTCTGGAGGTGGGGGTGTATGTCGGTGTCATGTCTGAGTGAGTGCTTAGGCTGCGGGCTCTGGCCCCGGCTGACCAGGTAACCTCGCTGAGCCACCGTGTCCACGTCTGAGAAGCAGGCCGGCTGGTCATCCCGGGAAGGTGGCTGGGTGGGGACAAGGGCATGACTCACGTCCTGGGAGGCTGAAGACCAGCTCTCTGTCCGTCTGTGCGTTCAGCTAGTGGCCTGCAGCCCACCCAGGCTCCCGTGATGGACAGACCAGGGCCGTGGGGCCACGGGTGCCCACCTGTCCCCATGTCTGTCTCCTCTCTGGCTCCTCTCAGCCTGGCCCTCCTGCCCTATCAACTGCCCCATGCAGGCCCGCCTGTGGCCTGACGGCCCATCCTGGCTCTGGCTCCCCGTCCTGGGGCTCTGTGGCCTTCTCCAGGCTGTTGCCTTGTTTTGAGCCCACGTGTCCACGTCCTGGTCCATGGCCGGGACCTTCTTTGCTGGGGACGGCCCAGAGGGGATAGCGCGTGAAGCTGCCCACGGCCCCACACAGTAGGCGCTCAGTGAATGCTTGCTACCTGTTCCATTCTTAAAGTACCTACTATGTGCCGGGTTCTCTCCGAGTCTGAGGGCTGCAGCGGCGATAAAAAGTGACGCGTGCAGAAAGCCAGTCATGTTACAGGTGCTTTGGGGCTGGCTAGGGATCTGGGGTGGGGCGGGGGTAGCCGTAAACACAGCAGTAGGTGAGCCACGCAGAGGCCGCTGTCACGGCCAGCTCGAGCCTCGTAAGAAAGCCTACAGACAGGGTGGCCTGCTGGCGGACACTTACTTCTCAGGGTTCTGGGGGTTGGGCGTCCAGCAGCAGGGCGTCCATGTGGTGGGGTCCTGTGGGGGGCCTTGTCCTGCATTGCAGACGGGTAGGGGTGGGGCTGAGAGTGTGGAGGGGGTGTGCCCCCCGAGGGCCTCTCTGTCTTCTGTGAGCCTCAGTCACCCTCATCACCTCCCAGGCCCCACCCCCTGGACCATTGGCTAGGAGTCTGGGGTTTCAGCATATGAAATCTGGGGGACCCAGGCTTTCAATCTGTACACAACATTTAAGTGAAGACGTGAAGGAGGGCAGGGAGGGTGCCTGGAGCTCAGGGAGGAACCACAGCCTGGGTGAGGGAACAGCCGTGCAAAGGCCCCGCGGCAGGGGAGGGGGCGGGGGCCTTGTGGACCGTGTATGAGTCCCACCCCCATAGCTGGGGTGTCCCGCAGGGTCCCACAAGCAGGAAGACCCAGCCCAGAACTCGGGCACCTCTCGGGCCCTGGCATGGAGGAGGGACCATGGGGCAGGGCTGGGAGGGCGGTTCCGGGCGGACTCCGAAGGTGGAGCCGCCAGGAGCGGGGAGTGGACGCAAGGACGGAGCAGGATCCCTGGGCTGGGCAGCTAAAAGACCCGCGAGTTGGAACAAGGTGTGTCGAGATGCCCAGTAGGGACAGAAACGAGGGTGAGGGGCTCGGACTGGGTGGTGGTGGGCGGTCCTCAGGAAGTTTCCAGGCCCGACCCCTGGGTGGGCAGGGCAGGAAGGCAGCCAGCGGCGCCTGAATGTCCCCAGTCAGGGCCGGCTCAGCCCTAGGACCGTTGGAAGTGCCGGGTTCAGAATGCACTGTGCAGACAGAGGGTGCATTTAGCCCGGCCCAGCCGGAGGGCCCTCCGCCTGTCGTCCACATGGGCCATGGAGGGGCCCGCCCCGGAGCCGGGCGCGGCTCAGAGGGGCCGTTGGTGGTGGGGGCCAGGGCAGGACAGGAGCAGCCGTGCGGGGCTGGGGCCCGGCGTCCAGGTTGGGGAAGCCTCGTGGGGCCTCGAGGGGGTCGGGTGAGGGCAGCTGAGAGGAGGCTCTGCCGGCTGGGGTGAGTAGGCGCCATGGGACAGGGGTCCCTCTGGCTCTGTTCACTCCCTGTGTGGGCGTGATGGGCAGCCGGGGTCCCCTCTTTCTGCTCCTCTCCTTCAGCCGTGGGCCGAGGCTATGCCCCTCTGGCTCGGGGCCTGGCAGAGGCCCACCGGCCGGCTGCCGTTTTCCATGGGGGCAGCAGCAGGCCTGGCCTGACCGTGGGGGCTGGGCAGCAGGGCTGGGGGCTGGCAGCCGGCCTGGTCCTAGGCCTGCGGACACCTTGGCACGGCTGGTTGGGCTGCGGCAGCCACTCCCTCCCCAGCTCTGGGACGGTGGCCACAGATGCTCCTCCAAGGACCCCTGGTGTCCCCAGCCTGGCCGGCATGTTACTCGGCCTTTGGGGAGCGGAGGGTGGGGCATGGGGGTAGCTTCTTCCAGCCCTGGGGGCCAGGGCGGGGAGGAGGGCACGGCAGTCCAGCCGCCGCCTCCAGCTGCTTTGGGACGCCTGCCCCATCCTCGTGAGGCTCCGGACGTTCCGTTTGTTCAGTCTGGACTGGTCTGGATGACTGGCCGCCAGAATCGGCTCCCCTCTGCGTACCGTGTCCCCCACGGTGGGTGCGATTGCGGGAGCCAGGCCCAGGCTTGGGGGCGGGGGTGCCAGGCTGGGGGCTCCCGCCCTGCCCTCTGTGGCCATGAGCCGTGGCGTGCACGCCTGGCCGCGACGAGGGGCTGGACGGCGCGGCCTCTGAGTCTAGCTCCCCTCGCCTCGCCACAGGTGTCCGCAGGGCAGCTCAGCCTCACAGGGAGCCGGGTGCTGTGGGGCTCGGAGGGCAGCCCACCACGTTCATGACTGCGGCTCAGTGGGCATCTGAGACGGCTCCCCTGCACGGGGGGTGGGCAACATGCTGGCCCGCCCGTCTGACCGTGGAGGGGGAGGAGGGCGCCCAGCTCCACAGGGTGTTAACAGGTCCAAGGCCAGAGACGGGACCCCCAGAGTGTCCACCACCACCCGAGGCCTTGCTTGCCCCTCGCCCTGCACTTCCTGGGCTTGTCCAGCCGGGCCCTCAGAGGCGTGCTTGCTCGGCCCCCCCGGGAGGACCTGGGCTTTCTGCCGTGTGGGCAGGGTGCAGGATGCGGGAGCCACAGAGCGGAGGCTGAGGCCCACGGCTGTGCAGACGCAGGAAGGGCGTCCTGGGGAGGGAACAGCGGACGCAAAGGCCGGTGGGGAAGAGCCAGGCCCAGAACTCGGTGGGAAACTGGAGCGTGGGTTGGGCCGGCGAGCCAGACTCTGCCTGGCCCCTGTGCGGTCAGCGCCCTCTGGACACCCGGGTACTTGTCCAGGCGGGGCACAGAGGTTGTGTGGACATTGCGCTGGCCCCCACGTGGGTTAGGAGGTGGGAGCTGGTGGTCCCTGGCCCCCAGACTGGCTGATCTCGAAGCCTGGACGTGCTGCCAGCTGACCGGGCCTGCTCTCTTGCAGGGGCCAGACCCAAGAGGACGCAGAGGCTGAGCGCGGAGACCTGGGACCTGCTGAGACTACCCCTGGAGCGGGTGAGTAGGGACCTGTGGTCGCTGAGGGACAGGGCGTGACCAGCCTGGGGGTGTGTGTTGAGCTTATAAACACTCGCTGGGACTCATGCCCGCATCTGGTCCTCGCCAAGGGAGACCGATGTGCCCTCTGCGGCTCAGGACCCTGCACGGGCCCCCCCTGCCCAGAGAGGCCCCTGGGGGCCCCATGGCTTCCATGGGCTCCCTTCACCCTCCCCTTGGTCCGGCCAGCAAGGCTCGACACCCCCCAGGGTCAAGCCACGGTCCTTAAATGTGGCAGAACCCCCGCGGCCTGGCCAGCCCCCATCCCTGTCTGCTCGGGTGGAACAGTGGGCCCTGGCGCTCTGGACCCCCCCAGGGGAGGGTGCTGTGTGGCCCTGGAGCCATGGCCTGCTGTCTCGGAGCCTCTGGTTCCCACAGTGTACTGGACGCTGGTCTCCATTGCAGACAAGGCTCAGGGCCGCCCACGGTCACCCAGCATTCAGCCTGGGAAGGTGGACGTTTGAGGGGGGAATCTGAGCTCCTGCAGCACCGCCCTGCCTCTCCCTGCCTGCTGGCCACCCAGGCCCCTCGTGTTATCTTCCCTCGGGCACCTGAGTGTCTCCGCCTGGGTCGGCGACCCTCTGCATCCCGTGCTGGGGAGTGCTGCTTCGAACCACTGGCCATGCCCAGCCTTCCCCCCTCAGGAGCAAAATGGAGACAGCCACCACGCGGGGGACTGGCGGGGGCCCAGCAGGGACTTGCTCCCTCTCCCCGTGAGGAGCAGGAAGTACCAAGAAGGGCCCGACGCGGCTGAGAGGAGGCCGCGGGAGGGCAGCCATTCCCCGCTGGACAGCGCAGACGTCCGGGTGCAGCTGCCTCGCACGGTAGGTGACCCCTCCCCGGGCGCTGGTGGGGGGCTCCACCGCCCACCCTGCCCCGCCCGCCTGGAGGCCAGGCCGGGGTCTCTCCAGGGGCTGAGGTCGTGGGTCTTTGCTGACCCCTGGCTCCTGGTGGACACAGGTCCTGCTGAAAGGCCAGGGCATTCAGTGCAGTGTTGACTCACTGGCCGGAAGGAGGCCTCACTGCAGGGACTGCAGGCAGCCCAGGAGGGGTCTGCAGGACAGCTCAGGGTGCCACTCAGGTCCTCAGGCCTAGTCAGCAGCCCCGTCCTGGGGACACAGTGTGCAGAGATGAATGGACGGGCCGGGTGATGGGGGAGGCAGGCAGACGGGGGCGCAGGGGGAGGGGCGGGCTTCTTGCTGCTGAGCAGGCGTTCCACTGTGCCCAGGCGCCTAGCTGGCCTCTCCAGGGCCTCAGGGTCTGGTCAAGGTGCAGGGGGCACAGAGGGGCACATGCCCCGATGCGTGCGGGTTCAGAGGTCAGCCTGGAGCCCTCCCCCCTTGCAGAACCTCTGGGTCCAAATCTCTGAGAATTAGTCTAAAAATAGTTCTTTCAGGGGCTTAGTCAGCACCTCCCAGCCTCCGCAGGCCGTGGGTGCTGTGTTGGGTATTCTTAGATGCTTTGCACCCATCTTCCCACGAGCCTGGGGTGGCCTCCGCTGACCCTACCTCACCCCAGCTCCACTGGACGGCTGGCGGATGGCCAGAGTTTGTGTCCGTGGAGTGGGATGAGGGAAGGGTGTGGGGCTGGGGAAGGTGCTGGGACTCCTGCTTGGGGCTCCATTGGGCCCCAGATGAGAGGGCCTGCTTGCTGCTGATGCTGCCCATGGGAAAGGGGCCGGCCCTGGCCCTCCCCTCGGCCCCTGGGGCCCAGGCTGTGCAAGGATGTTGTCCCCAGCGCAGCAGCGACTTCGGGGTCTGACTAGGTGGTCTGAGAGGACTGAGTATTTGTCCTGGGACAGGGGTTTGGGAGCAGGGCCGTGTCAGCCCTGAAGGTTGGGGGCATCTTGGAGTGGCCCAGCCAGAGAGAGCTGGGCAGGGCAGGACTTGGCCAGGGTGCCGGGGAGCCACAGTGGGCTCAGGAGCAGGAAGGCCTGGCCTCTGCTCATTGCCCCACTGCCTGGCTTCACCCAGGACTGTACGTGCCAGCTGATGGTTGTCCGTGCTGTGAGACGGGGGCTGAGTGGGGGGGCAGAGCCTGCACCCCAGCTGCTTAGCAGCACCCCCGCCCCTGCAGCAGGAAGTGCAGAGACTAGTCTGACTCTCGCGAACCCTCAGCCACACCTGCCTCCCTGCACAAGGGCAGTTTTGGAAGGCGTCCCCAGGAGGCACCTGAGCCAAAGCCGTAAACCCGACCCTCCCTTGTGGGGCCCCTGAGCCTCGGGCCCTGAAGGCAGGATCTGAGGAGGTGGGCACAGGCCGCCCAGACACAGCCCAGCCGACCTGCCTGTCCACTGGTCCAGCCGCTCCGCACGCCTGCAGTCCGGGGATCCCTTCTGCCAGACAGGTGGTCGCCGAGGGGCAGGGTGTCACGGGCGCCCGTTCACCGCAGCCCTGGAGGGGACCTGAGCCCCTGGGAGGGAAGGAGATGGCTTGAGGGCTTCCAGCGGGGAATGGTGGGCTGGGGTTTCTCAGGATCGGCCCCTAACACCCCTAGGCGGGGCCCTGTAGAGGAGAAGGTGGGGCTGCAGGCCGAGTCGGTGCCCCTGAAGAAAGATCCCATGACTCGGAGTTCAGAGCCTGGCTTCTTGGGCTGGAGGCCTGGACCCCGATAGGCTGAGCCTCGTGTCCAGCAGGCACCTGAAAAGAGGCAGCCTCGGAGGGCCAGTCCCCGCAGCAGCTCTGAGCCCTCGGTGGAGGGGGCTGGACAGAGGGGCCCAGGAAGGCGCTCTGGTGTGCCCATCCCATCCTCGCCTCTCCTGCGGGGCTCGCAGCTGCCTCCCCAAGAGAGCTTGGGTGGTCAACCCCAGGCCAGGCGGACACTGACCCCAGAGTCCTCCAAAAGCAGAAAGGGACGCTTCCTGGGGCAGCTGGAGGCCCAGGAGTCTGCTCTGGCTGAGGGGTCTTAGTCTGAGGCCAGGCAGAGGTCGAGGGGTCTGCTGCATTGGGAGGCGACTGTGCAGGGGGCCCCCAAAGCCCAGGACAGGGAAGGACCCCACCCTCTGTCTCCTCCCCACGCTGGGCCAGCTCAGGCAGGAAGCAGGGGCTGCTGTCCATGGGAAGGTGCTCCCCAGACAGGTCCCACCCCTACCCCGCTGCAGTGACCGCCCGAGGCTCCAAGCTCAGGGAGATCCATCTCTGAGTGTTTACAGAGAGTATGTGTGTGTGTGTGTGTGTGTGTGCGCGCGCGATCCAACTCTGAGTGTTTACAGAGAGTATGTGTGTGTGTGTATGCATGCTCGCAATCCATCTCTGAGTGTTTACAGAGAGTGCATGTGTGTGTGTGTGCGCGCGATCCAACTCTGTTGACAGTGTGTGTGTGCGTGTGTGTGCACGTGCGTGTGGTCCATTTCTGAGTGTTTACAGAGTGTGTGTGTGTGTGTGTGCGTGCATGCCCCATCTCTGAGTGTTTACAGTGTGCACGTGTGTGTGTGTGCGCACATGCACGCGCTCCATCTCTGAGTGTTTACAGAGAGTGTGTGTGTGTGTGTGCTCACAATCCATTTCTGAGTGTTTACAGAAAGTGTGCGTGTGTGTGTGTGCACACGCGATCCATCTGAGTGTTTACAGAGAGTGTGTGTGTGTATGTGTGCGCACATGCACACGATCCATTTCTGAGTATTTACAGAAAGTGTGCATGTGTGTGTGTGCACGCACATGATCCATCTCTGAGTGTTTACAGAGAGTGTGCGTGTGTGTGTGTGCGCACGTGCACACGATCCATCTCTGAGTGTTTACAGAAAGTGTGCGTGTGTGTGTGTGCACGCACGTGATCCATCTCTGAGTGTTTACAGAGAGTGTGCGTGTGTGTGTGTTTGTGCACACGCGCATGCCCCATCTGAGTGTTTATAGAAAGTGTGCATGTGTGTGTGTGTGTGTGTGTGCACATGCACGTGACCCATCTCTGAGTGTTTACAGAAAGAGTGTGTGTGTGTGCGCGCGCGCACGTGATTCATCTCTGTTTACAGAGAGTGTGCATGTGTGTGTGTGTGCACGGGATCCACCTCTGAGTGTTTACAGAAAGTGTGCGTGTGTGTGTGTGTGTCCACATGATCCATCTCTGTTTACAGAAAGTGTGCGTGTGTGTGTGTGTGCATGGGATCCATCGCTGAGTGTTTACAGAAACTGTGCGTGTGTGTGTGTGTGTGCACGCAATCCATCTCTGAGTGTTTACAGAAAGTGTGCGTGTGTGTGTGTGTGCACGGGATCCGTCTCTGAGTGTTTACAGAAAGTGTGCGTGTGTGTGTGTGTGTGTGTGCACGCGCCCATGCCCCATCGCTGAGTGTTTACAGAAACTGTGCGTGTGTGTGTGTGTGTGCACGGGATCCATCTCTGAGTGTTTACAGAAAGTGTGTGTGTGTGTGTGTGCACGCGATCCATCTCTGAGTGTTTACAGAAAGTGTGCGTGTGTGTGTGTGTGCACGCGCCCATGCCCCATCTCTGAGTGTTTACAGAAAGTGTGTGTGTGTGTGTGTCTGCACACATGCCCACGATCCATCTCTGAGTGTTTACAGAAGGTGTGCGTGTGTGTGTGTGCGCACGCGATCCATCTGTTTACAGAGAGTGTGCGTGTGTGTGTGCACATGCACGTGATCCATCTCTGTTTACAGAGAGTGTGCATGTGTGTCTGTGCACACGCACATGCCCCATCTCTGAGTGTTTACAGAAAGTGCATGTGTGTGTGTGTGTGTGTGTGTGTGCACGCGATCCATCTCTGAGTGTTTACAGAAAGTGTGTGTGTGTGTGCACGCGCCCATGCCCCATCTCTGAGTGTTTACAGAGAGTGTGCATGTGTGTGTGTGTGTGTGCGCACATGCACAAGATCCATTTCTGAGTGTTTACAGAGAGTGTGCGTGTGTGTGTGTGCACGCACACGTGATCCATCTCTGAGTGTTTACAGAGTGTGTGTGCGCGCGCACGTGATCCGAGTGTTCACAGAAAGTGTGCATGTGTGTGTGTGTGTGCATGCGCCCATGCCCCATCTCTGAGTGGTTACAGAGAGTGTGCATGTGTGTGCGTGTGTGTGTGTGCACATGCTCAAGATCCATCTCTGAGTGTTTACAGAGAGTGTGCGTGTGTGTGTGTTTGCACGCGCGCATGCCCCATCTCTGAGTGTTTACAGAGAGTGTGCGTGTGTGTGTGTGTGCGCGCGCTTGAGCCCCATCTCTGAATTTTTATGGAGAGAGTGTCTGTGTCTGTGTGTGCGTGCAGCGGGGGTGGGCGGGGACGGGGAGGTGCCCTCGCCCTGGGGCCTATTTAAGCATCAGGCTGACAGTGCTGGGTGGGTCTGGGCGGTGAGGCAGCGCTGGGCATTGCGGGCAGGGCTGCCCAGCAGGGACCCTGGCTTCCTGCCCAGGCTCCACGTGGTCCCGCGCCCCATCCACCTGGCCGCCGCTGGAGCGGCTGTGGATCCACGTGAGTGTGGGGTCCCCAGCGTGGTGGAGGCTCGTGGCCTGTGGGAACCGGACTCAGGTGGCCAAGCGTTCCCGCCTGGGGGCCAGGGCGGGTGGATGGTCAGCCAGTGCAGTTCCCCGGGGGGCCGGCACCGTGGGGCAAGTCCAGGGCATTTGGCCCCCGCCCTCTGTCCTGGGCAGGTGGCAGCTGGAGGGGGCTACCCGGGCTGGGGGTGGGGAGGGTTCGCGCCACCAGGGCCAGCTCCTTCCTCCCAGGGAGAAGGTGGGCTGATGCTTCTGCAGGAGGGGCTGGAGTGAGCCTCAAGGAGCCCTGACTTCTGGACAGAAAGACCGAGTGGGGCTAAGGAGAGGGCGGGGGAGCGTGGGGTGCCCAGGTCCCCAGGTGCGTCCTGCTGGGGTGCAGGGCCCTGTCCCGGGAGAAGGGTACGGGCTCCCCCTCCGCCTGTGGCCTCAGTCCAGCAATGTCCAGCTCGAGAGGCGCCCACCCTTCACAGGTGTTCCCAGGCTCTTGGGGGAGACAGCTGCCAGGCCCCGGGCTGGTCCCGGGTTCTGGGCTGAGGTGGCTCTGGCACGGCGCCTGGGGAGCCCAGCTTGGGATGGCGCCATGGAACAGCCGGGAGGGGGCCCCTCTCAGCCCAGCCCTGGCCACAGTGGAGGGGCCTTCAGCAACCTGCCCACTCCAGGTGCCCTACCTGGAGTCTGAGCTTCAGCCCGCAGGAGGTTGGAGGAGTGTTGGGGCACACATGTCGAGTGACGTGGACCCCCCCGGGTCACCCCTCTCCTGGGAGGGGCCTGGCCCATGGTTCACCTGGGAGACCCCAGCCGGGGCCAGAGGCGGGCTGGGGGCCCGGAGCACCAGCTGTCCCCTGAAGTGGAGCGGGGCTGTGCTCAACCCTCACCCATCAGCCCGGGGCCCCCACTGGCCTGCAAGCAGAGCCCTGTGCGGAACCCCCTCCAGTTCACATTCGGCCCCCGGCCCCCAGCCGCTTTCTGCAGGTCCCCAAGGCCCTGACGAGGTGAAGCAAGTCCCCCAGCCAGGGCCCCTCTGGGCTGGTTGGCGTGGGCTGTCCCTTCCCTCCAGGCTCCGTGGGCACCCACAGGAGAGCAGAACCTTGCAAGGCAGGACTCCGAACTGTAACCTCCAGACTTGGCTCTGGGCCTGCCCTGATCAAGCAGGGGGTAAGGAAGGGGGTAATCTGAGAGCCTGAGCCTCAGCGGGGTCTCCTCGAGAGCCACCCGCTCGGCTCCTGCCCCGCCCCACCGCGCTCACGTCGGCCAGTGGAGGCCGACATGGGCCTACAGCCAGAGCCCGGGTCTCAGCAGTCCCGGCTGTACTCCAGGACTGAGCCTCTTCCCAATGAGAGGGGCGGGCGACAGGCTGTCCAGAGCACTGGGGGTCCTGCATTTCCGACATGCCCTCCACAGGGTGTAAACTGAGGCCAGTGGAAGTGGGCTTGCCCAGCACCCCCTGCCAGGTGGGACTCAGCTTGCCTCAGTGACCTGGTCTCATGCCTGTCCACCTCATCCCACCCCCTAGCCCAGAACCGTGGCCCCGGCCCTCCCATCCCGACCCCACCGGGGGGGCCTTTTCACCCCAGTGTTGGTGCTCGCCAGTGCACACTGATGCCCACTGCGGGCATCTCCCCCAGGACTCCAGCCTGGCGTCCTGGCTCTCGCCCTGCCACAGCGACCCAGAGCAGACCCCGGGCTGCTGCATGCACCCCTTGGCCAGTGCTCGGAGGACGGGGTCGGGGATGATGGCGCCACACCTCTAGCCTGACCTCAGCCCCAGCCCAGGGTCCCGGCCCCCACCTGAGCTGTCCTCCGGGCCTGCCCACTGATCGGGGATTTTATAAACGGGTCCAGAGTGAGGCTGGGGTGGCACACACACGCCCTCAGCTCCCCCAGGGCGGGCTCCTTGCCTTTGGGGCTGGCACCTCCTGGGTCACTGGCAGGGCCCTGGCATCTGGAGTGTGTGGAGCGGCTGTAAAGGCTCCTGCCTGCTGAGGGCCTAGTCGCTCACCCACTTGCTCGTCTGTTCATTTAACAGACAGTGGTGAGTGCCAGGCTGGGTGCCAGGGCTCCAGAGGCATACAGGCACGGGTGGTGCTCACTGCAGGAAGCAGACACGAGTGCCCAGGGGGGCCCGGGGCACAGGGAGGCTGCTGGCGGGTGGTGGTGACCGCCAGTGCGGGGAGGCACACCAGTGTCGCGTCTGGGGAGGCTGAAGGAGACCCGGACGGAGCGGTGGCTGAGGGAGGGGAGAGGTCGGGGAGAATGCTGGGGGCACGGGGCAGGCGAGAGAGGAGGGTCCGGACCTTGGTCCGAGCCGAGCAGCCTCCCGGCCGTGTCCGGGCGTCCCCGCGGGACAGCAGGACCACCTTGTGGCTGGCCTGGAGCCAGAGCTGACTGCCCGCCCGGCCCGCAGGGCATCCCCCGGGCCCCGTCTCCCGACGAGGAGTGCTTCTTCGATCTGCTGAGCAAGTTCCAGAGCAGCCGCATGGACGACCAGCGCTGCCCGCTGGAGGACGGCCAGCCCGCGGCCGCCGAAGCCACAGCCACCCCAGCCCTGGAGGGGAGGGTCGGTGAGTCGGCCCCCACTCCGCTGCAGGCTCCGAGGGTGGGGCGGGCCAGCTGTAAAGTGCCCCCCGTCACCGGGAGCCCTGGGCTCCAATCCTCGGTAACCTGTCACCCTCCCGTCCCCCGGGACACGCCGGGTCGTGCAGGGAACAGGCGTGGGAGGCTGGGCTCTTTGCATTCCCCCCTCCCCGTGGGGGCCCCTGCAGGGCTGACTGAGAGCAGCCGGGGTCTGGGGTCGGCAGAGGTGCTCTTGGGGGCCCCTGGGCGGGGTCCCTGCCTCCCCGGCCTGACCTCTGGCGCCCTGCAGCCCAGCCCTCGCTGACAGCCTCCCCACAGACCGAGGAGTTCTTTGACCTCATCGCCAGCTCCCAGAGCCGCCGGCTGGACGACCAGCGTGCCAGCGTGGGCAGCCTGCCCGGCCTGCGCATCACCCACAACAACCTGGGCCACCTGCGTGGTGACGGGGAGCCCCAGGAGCCGGGGGATGAGTTCTTCAACATGCTCATCAAGTGCCAGGTGGGGCTGCAGCCCGGGTCCCCCGCCCCATCTGCGCCCCTGGCCGGGTTAGTCCAGGCCCCCTCCTGGCTGGGGACCTGGTCCTTCTCTCTCAGGGTGTCTTGGGGGACCAGCCCCCCCTGGCTGGCTCAGCTGGTGTTACCAGGTGCCCGTGGTTGCTCAGCCCTGTGCACCTCGGGCCGGCCCTCCCTCGAGCTCAGGAGGTGAGCTGGGGGAATCACCGGGCCCCCGGGGTCATGGCCTGGGGTACCCCACCAGCCGTCCACCTCTGGATGGAGAAAACCGAGGGCCAGGCTGTATCCTGGAGTGTGGAGGACACGAGGGGTCTGACCCATGTGTCCAGGCAGGGGTTTGGGAACCCCCGGGGAGGTGGCTGGGGAGGGGGCAGCCGCAGCGCCCGTCCACACCCACCCATGCAGGAAGCTGGGAAGTTTCCAGTGTGACATTCATCCCCACAGAGGAGAGGACAGCACCGCCCTGGGCGAGTCCGCGGAGCCTCCAAACCAGCCCCTTCCGAGAACCCCCGAGCCCCCCGCCCACACGCACGTGTGCTCCGGGGACTGCGCCGGCTCCCAGCCCTTCTGCGCCAGACCCTGCAGAGAAGCCCTACGGCCCCCTGGGCCCCCTGACTCCACGGGGCCCTGGGGAGCTCCACGCTGCCCTACCCTGTCCCTGCCGCTCGAGAACACCCCAGGCCTGGGGGCCCCAGGAGCACACCTGGGAGGCTGCCTGCACCGCCCCGTGTCCGGCCGGTCACACCCTGTGGCTCCCTGCAAGGCCGTTCTGGGGTCCTGGCTCCCAGGTCTGCCTCCGGGAGCTGATGCCCAGGGAGGCCCAAGGTGGCCTGAGTGGCTCTCAGGCTTGAGCGGGCACTGCCACTGGACAGTGGCCTCCGCCTGGAGCGGTCCCTGAGGTGCCTGAGCCCTGGGCCGGGGCCCCGAAGGCGGGAACGCGAGGTGCCAACCTGCACGTGTGTATCTGCCCAGTCCTCCAGAATCGACGACCAGCGCTGCCCGCCCCCGGACGTGCCGCCCCGCGGCCCCACCATGCCCGATGAGGACTTCTTCAGCCTCATCCAGAGGGTCCAGGCCAAGCGGATGGACGAACAGCGGGTGGACCTTGCCGGGAGCCCGGAGCAGGAGGTGGGCGGGCCCCCGGAGTCCCGGCAGCAGTGCCAGCCCGGTGCCAGCTAAGGCGCCCACAGCCAGGCCTGGCCCCCACCCCTCAGTCCTGGACGGGGTTGGGGTGGGGTGTGCTCACCAACGTCCAGGATGCCTACACCCCCTTCCCCCCCAGAAGCCTCCTGAGGCCGCGGCTGAGGGCAGGCTCTGAGCCACGCGGCCCCGCCCACTGCGCTGGACGCCGGGCACCCAGCCCCCTCTGTGGCCCCACCCAGGGCAGCGGGCTCGGGCCGGGGCTCGCTCCCATCCCGCGCTCGCCCCACGTGGTACGCGGCTTCCTGCAGCCCTGCCCTCGCCCTCGCCCTGCCCCGGGCCGGGCTTCAGCATGTCGGCTCCAAAGCCCCGGTGCTGTCCGGATCCTCTCCACTCTCTCCCTGCCCCCCGCCTGGCCAAATGTGAAGCCCTGCTGCCCACCACCCCCCCAACCCCCAGAGGCGTCTCTGAAGCCTCCTCTCTGGGGCCACCAGTGACAGGCATTTCTGTTCTCTGGAAGCTGTCCCTGGTATGCTGAGCACAGGCGTGCTCACCCCAGTTCAGCCTCACCGCTGGGGAGGGCTCCCCTCCCAGGCCCTGTCCCCTGCTTCCTTCTGGGGCTGGAGGAGGAGGACACAGGCAGACTCGGAAAGCCTGCAGCCTGAGAGGGCAGTGCTCCTCCAACACAGGCCCCCGGGCCCCACCAGGCATGTCGTCATGAGCCTGCGGGGCCGGGAGGCCTGCCACATTCCTCAACTCCAAGCCCAGGAGCCCAGGAACTGAGCCGGCCTGGTTCTGGGCACACCAGCTGGGAAAGGTCCGCCCCACCGGCCATCAGCAGGGCGGGTGGAGCAACTAGCCCCCACCCCACCTCGCAGGGCCAGTGACATCACCCCCTTCTCCTGCGGGGTGGGCCGCCCTAGGGATCGGGCAGAAGACAGGCCCCCTGGGAGACCGCGACCATTGCGGGCACGAGGCGGCTCCTTCTCTTGGCTGGCACCCTACCCAGCCCCAGGGTCCTGCTCAGCGAGTGCAAGGAGGCCACTGCACCCCTGCCGCTCTGTACAGCCTGGGGAGCTCAGGGGGCCTCCAAGAGCGAGGGTGGGGTGGCGGATGTGGGGTCAGAGGACAGGGCTGGGCCACCCTCACGCCTGAACGTAGGTGCGTATTTATTGCTCACACGTGTGTTTGCCATGTTAACGGGTCCTTTCCAACCCAAGAGGTACACTTGTTCTTGTTTTTCCTGAAAAAATAAAAGTCTGCCAAGTGGATGTCATCTGTGTTGGGATGGGAGCTGGCGAGGGTCTTTGTCCTCTTGGGGGCCCAGTGGCGGCCTCACCTGGGTCAGCAAACTGGCCCACCCAGGCTGCCCCTCCTCCCACCCACCCCTGCCATGGGTTCTGTCCCTGCTGTGCCCATCACTGAGGGGGCCAGGGCTCAGGGGGGTGAAGCAGCAGCCCCAGGGACACATGGCCTGTGGGGACGCTGGGGTTGGAGCCCAGGTGTTTCCGGCCTCTCCTGGGCTGAGGCAGCCCGGGCCCTGCCCAGAAGGCTTCATTCCAGGCCACTTTGACCAGGATGGTCTGGCGGGTCCACATGGTGAAGCCCTGGGGCTTCTGTGCCACCGGGGGACGGGGAGAGGTCTTGGGGACACAGTGCGGCAGGCGGTTGGGTGTGTGTTGCACCCCCGGCCTTGACCCAGCGCCCTGCTGGGAGCCCCACCACCTCCCAGCATGCAGGAGGGGTTGCTGACCAAGGGTAGATGGAAACGGGGGCCTGCCTGGCGCCCTGCCTGCATCTCTGGGCCCTAAGTCTTGGCTACAGACATGGTATTCTGGAACCTTCAGGACCCAGGCCTCAGGCCAGGCTGACTAGGGCCCACTCCCCCAGCTGAGACCCCACCTCGGTCCACTCAGGGACCACGCCCGGGAGGTAACCGTGTGGGCTCCTCTGGCGTTCAGAGGGAGAAAGTGTTCCCAGAGCCAGGGCAGGGGTCTGTCTACCAGGCCAAGGTCGAGGGCCAACCTGGGGGGGCGGTTGAGCAGGAGGCCGGGGAGCAACAGGAGACTTCTGCCCGAGAGGTGCCAGCTGGGAAAGGCAGACCCACCCTGGAACACAGAGGATCCCCCGCCCCGGTGCTCCTGACAACACTCCAGCGATGGGATCCCCTGGGGGCGGGGGAGCCCGAGGGGTCCCAGGCTGCGTCCAGGAGGCTTCGTGGGAGGGGGGAACACCAGACCTCTGGGCACTGGAGCCCGGCACTCAGAGGGGCACTGGCAGGGACCTGGAACAGCATCCATTCCTCTGGCCACATCTGAAGCTGTGGGTGCCAGGACCACAGGAGGCGGGAGCTAGGACAGGACGGTCTTGCACCCCAGCCTCGCGGAGAGAGGAGCCCTCTCCCCACGGGCGTGGCCACGGCAGCAGGCCTGCCCAGCCACCCGCTCAGTGCAGGCAGCAGCAACGGCAGAGTGCGCCAGCAGGAGGCCCCGCCCCAGACAGGGCCCCAGACCACCAGGTGGTGCCAGCCTGGTACAGCCACCCCAGTGCCCACCTGCATGGTGGGCAGACGGGCAGGTGGGCCTGGTCAGACTGCCCACTCAGCAGAGCACCCGAGCCTCAGACGCCAGCAGCATGGTGCCCGGCCGAGCCTCGGGGGCACCAGCCAGCCCACCAGGTGCTGTGGCTCCATCTTGACTGCTCCCAGGCAGGGGCTGGCCGCTCCCATCCAGGCTCCAGCAGCCCGCAGAGCCGTGGCCCACCTGCCCAGCACCCGACGGCCACCTCAGAGCAAGGGAGGTCAGCAGACCTGACGCCACGCCCCCCACCGCAGAGGCCAGCCTGGCGAAGCGGCCTGGGAAGGCGCCACTGAGGAAACTGGCCTGGGGACCGGGGAGCGGGCACGAGAGGCCTCTCCCCTCAGCCCGGTGACCTGCTGCTCCCTGCCCCCCTACACTGGCCACAGCAGGCTGGACAGCAAGGGGGGCACCCACAGGGGTGGGGAGGCTGGGGTCGGCTAGGAGGAACCGGGCTGGAGGGGAAAGTGTGGGCAGAGCCTGCAGGGTGGGGTCAGAACACTCTGATGGAGGAGAAAATGCAGGGAGGGGGATGGCGAGGCCCCCACGGGGAAAGGCGAGCCCTCCCTCACTCCGAGAGAGTTCTCAGTGCCCAGGAAGCCTGGTACTCGGCCAGCAGGAACACAGGGGCACCGAGTCTCAGCAGCTCCCAGCCAGATCAGAACGCTGAAGGCTCTGGGCAGTCCTGCAGGAACAAGGTTGTCTGATGGCCTGGAAGCCAGCATTCCCAAGCCAGCTGTCCTCAGAGGCTTTCTACGTCCAGACCACACCTGGAGGATTACAGGACCACCAGAGGGTGGCCCAGACACTCGACTCCCTAGTGTGATGCTTTGGGGCTTCCCTGGTGGCTCAGCTGGTAAAGAATCAGCCTGCAAGGCGGGAAACCTAACTGAGGCTTTGGAGAAGGTCCTGGCCTGGGGTGAGGAAGGGAAGAGAGCCAGGCGCCTTGCGAAGGGACAGCAGGGTGGCGGTGACCAGACTGTGGTGAGGCCAGTGACCGGGGACAAGGCTGCTCGGAGCCGCTGATGCTCACAGGCCACCCGGGGGGGGTGGGGGTGCCGGGGTCAGTCAGGAGGCGGGGGGAGGAAAAGGGCAGGGGCTTTTCCTGGGGTTTCCAGGGGGGAAGCACAGTGAGACAGGACCAACACGCCTGCCCGCCAGTGCGGAGGCTTTCAGTGGCTCTGGGCGCGGGGGCCACCACGAGCTGTCCGGAGCCTGCCTTGGGTGCACGTGCCCTACTGTCCCCAGGGCCTGCCCTGCCCTCCAGGCTCAGACCGAGGAGCTCAGGGTCGGAAGGCAGACAGGAAAGGGCATGGCAAGCAAACATGTCCCAATTGCCCAGGGAAGGAAGGTCTGTGCTGGGGGCACTCCTGGGATGCTGTGCGCTCTCACCGTCCAGTCGGCTCCCTGGGCCTCCCCAGATTGGCCCCTAACCCTCCGTGGGCAGCAAAGCCCTGCCCCCACGCTGCTGCTCCAAGGCCAGAGATCCCTCAGGGCCTTTGTGGAGAAGCAGGCCCGGGGGCTGGCTCAGCCTCCAGGACTGACTCCGCAAATGTCACAGGAGGTTCTGGGCAGGATAATAGGGGGTTGTTCGCCACGGGAAGGACAGGGTGGGTAATCAAGACAGAGCATGGGCTGCCAGCTCCCAGAGAACAATGCCCAGGCCCGTGCCCACGGGGGCGGCTGTCAGGAGCTCGGATCCTGTGGGGATCCGGTAAGACTGTGGCTGGTGATTAATGCTGAAGGTCACACAGCCCAGAACACTTCTGGAAATAAACACGCTTTCATAAACACAGGAACATCCTGACAAAGCAGTCAAGCTAGGCTGGGAGACAAATCACACAGCCTGGGGGCGGGGGGACAAGCACACGGCAGCCCCAGCCCCCAAACCGCTCGCCACCACAGCTGTCCAGCTTGTCTGTGGCCACAGTGAGCAGCCTGGTTGGCTGACGTTGCTTGGCTGATGGCCAAGGGTCAAGGCTGAGGTTGGCACCGGCTCACAGGTGCGTCTAGGTGGCACAGAAGGACCTGTGGGGCCTCCTGTGTAAGGCCAGAGGGATAGGACCCATGGTGGGGCTTCTGCCCCTCAGGGAGAACAGTGGCTAACTGGCCATCACGGTTGGGTCCTGGCATTTGGGGCAAGGCTGACCCACCCTGTGCCTGAGTCCTGTCTTTCCTTCTGTAACTCCTGACAAGGTGGCACTGTGAGCATCTTCATCAGAAAATAGGAAGACAGAGGCTCAGAGAGGCAAAGAGACCTGCCCAAGGCCACACAGTGCAGCCCTGGGGGTGGGGGTGGGGTAGGGCTCAGACTGCAACATCCAGCCCTCCCACTCAGATGCGGCCTCCAGCGTGCTTGTGACTCACTCTGACTCCAGAGGCAGGGATGACAGGAGAGCCCCAGGTCCCAGCCTCTGCAGTGAAGTCTGTTTATTGATGGAAAACAGGCACGTCCAGAGTAGCCCAGGGCTGGAGCACCCTTCTCCAAGGCAGAAGACGGGTCAGCTAGCCTCCGTCTTGCTGGGCTGGGTGGGATCCTGGTCCTCAGCCCCTTCCGCAGCAGTGGTGGGTTTGGGGGGCCCCGCAGCCTCTAAAAGGAGCTCCAGGGCCCCATCGCCAGCCACTCGGCGTACCTTCTCCCCTCTGGCTGCCAGGATTTCTTCAATATTCCTGAGAAAGAGGGAGGTGCTGTAACGCTTCTTGGCCGTTTTGCGTCTCGGGCCCTCAAGGGCACCCCAGGCCAAGCTCAAGTGTGTGGGTCCTGCACTGGTGTGGCATCAGGACCACCCGGTCAAGAGGCCCCTGAACAGTCCCTCACTGTGCGCCGCCCCTCACTGAACACTGCTCTCCACAAGGGGGCGAGGCTGACCTGCAGGACCAGAGCCCCGGACCACACTAGCTCACATCTGCCCCATCTGGTGCAGCCTGCCAGCCTCAGAGAGGACAGAAATGTGCATGCTAGGACCCCCACCCCATAGCAGATACTTAGGAAGGAGCGCCTTGTAGGGTCAAGGAAGGAACCACAAAGCGAAAGGTAAGCTGTTTAAGAGTCAACCTAGTCTGATCCCTCCTGTTGGGGGTAGGGGGACATGTCACCAGGTCCTGCTGCCTCTGAGGCTGGTATTGAGAGCAGAGGTCAGGCAGTGAAGCAGGGCCAAAGGGGGATGGCCTAGGGCAGAAGATCGCATACTTGGGGCATGCTTCCACCAAAAAGTTATCATGGTTCATCTGAATTTCAAGTTCAACCATGCATTTCTTGACAAGGAAGCTGGGCTCTGTAATCTCATTTAGAAGGGCGGTGCCCCAGGGACGGTGGGTGGGGCCACAGACTCAGGATGGACCAGGCTAGCCCGGGGGATACAGGCCTCTGTCCTCAGCCCTGCCCAGGCAGGCCTCACCTCTTGCCATCCAGGTCTGAGAACCAGCCCAGGTTGTCGGCGATGATGTGGTGGTTCTGGCAGCCCGGGCAAGTCACAATGACCACACCCTGGTGATAGGCGAGCTTGGAGATGCGCTTCGAGGACCTGGTCCCACAGACCTTGGGGAGACTCCAAAGTGAGGCCCTCCACACGGCCCCGCCCCTCCCCGAAGGCTTAGCCCCACCTCCGGAAGAATCTGTCACCCCAAGTGATAGCCCCACCCCTTCTGGAAGGCCCCGCCCCATCTTTGCCCCACCTCCGGAAGGATCTGTCACCCCAAGTGATAGCCCCACCCCTCCTGGAAGGCCCCGCCCCATCTTAGCCCCACCTCCGGAAGGATCCGCCCCCACTGGTAGCCCCACCTCTTCGCGCGTCCCCGCCCTCTCCCAGATGGATCCTCCCCCGAATGATAGCCCCACCCCTTCAGGGAGGTCCCGCCCCCTGTGGATGGCCCCACCCTCCGTCACAGTTCCGCAACACCAGATGCGGGTCCGGGCCCCTCCCTCCCGGCACCGCCCCCGCCACGGGCCCACCTTGCAGGTGTAGACAAGTTGGTAGTGCGCCGGCCCGGGTCCCGGCTCGGAGCTCAAGCGCCGCCAGCCCCACCCCCAGGCCCGCCTTGTCCCCGCGGCCTGCAGGCGGGCCCGGCGATCCCACAGCCACCTCGGGCTGGGCCCGCGGGGCCGCGCGCAGCTCAACAGTATCGGCACGTGGCTCAACGCCGCCCGCAGCATGCCGCCCGCCGGCCGCCCCGCCCCGCTGCCATATTGGAAGCGGGCAGCGGCGGAAGCGACCCTCCCCGGCTTCCGGCGCCGGTGGGCGGGCAGTGCTCTGCTGCCCCCTGGCGGCCGGCGGTGAGCTCCGCTGCCCCTTGGCGGCCGGCGGCGCGTGCCGGCTGGCGCGGCGTCGAAAGAGGCGCGCTGGACCGAGACCATTGGAGGCGGCGATGTCCGGACCGCGGTAGTTTATTGACAAGGTTGCACTTTAAGGTCGCGACACGTGTGCGCGTCCCACAGAACCCGCCCATGCTCGCCGACGAAGAGGCGGCCTGGGGGGGCCGCGCCTCCTCCCGCGACGGGGAGGGCTGGACGGGGGGCCGGCTAGGCGCCCTCGGTGTCGGTGTTGTCGCTGCCCGTGGTGTTCTCTCCGTCCGCCTCCCCCTGCCGCGCGCCGAGCTGCATCTTCCGGAGGGCCCGCTTCCTGCGGGAGACCGGACAGCGCAGGCGGGCGCGGGCTCGCATGAGGCCCCCGCCCGCAGCCCCACCCACCGCCCACGCGGGCCCACCTGCGGTAGTTCTCGAAGCTCTCCTTGAGGCGCCGCCGGCCCTTCTCCTTCTCTGGGGGCTCCCGGCCGTTCAGTCCTGCGTCCTGGAGGAGGGGCGAGGCTCGGCCTGTGGGCCCCACTCCCGGCCCTGGGGCTGCGCACTGGGGACCAGGTCGGCTGGGTGCGCTGTCCCTCTTTTCAGATGACATGACGGGCCCGGGGGCCCACGGCTCCAGGCCAGGGTTCCTTCCACTACAGTGTCTGGGGTGACCCCTTTTGTTGTCGGGCTCAGTGCAATGGAAAGGGAGGCCGAGTTCCACTCACTTAACGCTGAGCCCTGTCCAGAAGACTGGACTGCTCCCTGCCCCCTGCCCAGCTTTGTCCACAAATGGAGGAGCCTCAGCTTCACCTCACTTTCCAAACACCCACACCCCAGGAGCCCGTGGGCAGAGTCTGGGATCAGCCCCCGGGTGTCCAGGTGGAGGAGTCACTCTCCGGTGTCCAGGCTGAGAACCTCCCCAGGGGCTTCCCAGGGACCCCAGGCAGCCTTACCTCTGGGGTCAGTGATAGCTGTTCCTCCTGCAGAGCCACAGACGGCTGCTCCGGGCTCTCCCCGATGGCCAGGCTGCCTGGAAGGGAGAGTGCCTGTCGGTCCTGCCCAGCTGCCAGGGTCACACTGGTTGGTACCTCTTACCTCCTCAACCTGGGCCAGCCCTGTGCCACCTCCTGGGTCCTCACTTGGACCTGCCAGGATTCCCGTTGTGTAGACACGGGGACTCAACATTCACTTCTAACCCCCAGAGTAGACGGCTCAGGTGCCCTGGAAGCAGGGGCTGGGGTCCTAGGGCTCCCTCCATATCTGGAAGGGCCCAAGGCTCAGGACCCTCAGAAAAAGTGCTCTGATGGGCTGGCTCTCCAGAACTGTCCACAGTGGGGGGCGGGTATGGATCCCAGGTCTCAGGGACATGGGGGTGGGGGCGGCCCAGGCCCAGGTCTTCCCCTGAAGCTCACACCTTTCCCTCCTCCGTGGCCTCAACCCTGGACCCTGCCCCACCTCCTGCAAGGCGCCATGCCAGCCCAGGGTTGGGGCTCCCAGGCTGGCCAGCGGCCTTCACTGCCGACTCATGGCCTGTGGGTCCTTCCTGCCCGTCCCCCGTGGGGGCTCGGTGGCTTCAAGTTTGCGTCTTTGGGCGGCAGCAGAGGGACCGAGTCCTCACTTCTCCATTTGCTGCCTCTTCCTCTTTCGGCGCCCCCCCAGCAGCTGGGGTCTGACGCTGAGGAAGTCTGTCTGGCTTCACACGCTACCTCTGTGGTAGCGCCCCTCCCCCCACCCCGCCCCCACCCTCCCAAATTCCCATCTGACACCCAGCTTCGGAGCCAGCCCCTCATCATCCCCCCGGGGCCACCCCACGCCCTGTGTCTAGGCAGGCAGAGTGATCCCGCCTCCGCCGCCTGAAGCCCCCACTGCGGTCACCCGGAGCTGTACCCCCTTCCCTGTCTGTCCCCACTTCTTGGGAGGCTGCACCCGGGCAGTGGCCACTGCCCCGCTCTCTGCTCCAGAGGGCGGGTGCCCCTCCTCTCAGCATCCCCGGGCCGAGCGGAAGCTGACCGAGCCTGGGCCCCAGGCTCAAAGGGGGGTCCTGTCCGCTTTCTGGGGGTTGCTCATCCTTCTGAGCCCCAATGTGCCCATCTTTGAAATGAGGCATGAAGGTCATGGGTCCAGGGCTGGGGCGCGCATCCCCCGGCACCAGCATCATGCAGCGTGTGTGCTGAAGGTCAAGACAGGAGCCAACTTGCCACCACGGGGAGGCCTTGGTCAGATTCCTCCAGGACAGGTGGCGGGTGTCCTCACCTTTGTCTGAGAGCTGGGTATCCTCCAGATCCTGAGGGGGCAAGAACTTCCCAAGAGACATGGGGCGATCAGACCGCCGCCCTGCCGGGAGCGGACCTGATGGTCCATGCTGCCAACCCCGGGTTGCGGTCCCCACCACCGTCCCCCGGTGCCAGCCTCTCAGGGAGGGACCTATGCTGCCCAGGTGGGCACGGAGCAGAGGGCAGGCAGTGCACAGCCAAGCTCCCAGAGCTTTGCGTACGGGACTGTGGTCTGGCGTAGGCTGTGGCCCAGAGCGTCCGGTGAAGCCCGCGCGGGCCTGACCTGCAGTCATGCTCACCTCCTGGGAATTCCTGGGTGAGCTGTCCTCCAGATCAGAGCTCTGCGGTCACAGAATAGGGGTCTGTCAGCAGGCTGTGAGGGAACCGAGCCACTCCTGGGCGTGGGGTGGGGTCCTGGGCCAGGCCCCCCACCAAGGAAGCCCCTCCCGGCTGGGCCTGGCCAGAATGTACCTCCCTGCCCACTCATCGTGCCCAGCCCTGAGCTGCGCCAGCCCTGCAGCAACCCTCCAGGGGGGCTCAGCGAGGAGCCAACCTTCCGGAGAGAGGAGGGGCTCAGGAAGGGCCAGGGACCCCTGGCGGCTCCTCCCCGGGGCTCTGTGGCCTCCAGGACACACCTGCTCCTGCGTGGCTGCAGCCCCTGCCCCCCTCCAGCACCCCCGTGGCAGGGCTGACCCTGCGGAGGCCCACCAGGATGAGCGCGTCTAGCTGCCGCCGCCGGAGCTTGCCCTCCACGGCCAGCAGCTGGCCCTCGCGCTGGAACAGCTGCAGCTGGAGCTCGTCCACCTTCTCACTCAGCTCGCGGACCTGTTTCCGCAGCGCGTCCTTGTCCTGCAGGCTGCGTGCATGCTGCGCGTGCAGCTCCTCCCGCATCAGGGTGGCCTGCAGGCAGAGGGGGCAGGGCAAGCGTCAGGGTGGGACCCTTGCTGAGCCTCCTTGTGAGCGTGGCCTGGCCCCACGCCCCAGGACACACGCACACCTCCCCCTGGCTTTCATTTCCCCTCCCGATCTCTCACTTCTCAGCACAGTCTGATTTCTAGCAACGCTCCCGGGACAATTTCCAGCAACGAGGCTGCGGAGGGGCCAGGCAGGGCCAGCGGCGGCCCCTTCCCCTCTTCCCTGAGGACAGCGCTCACGTTTGGGGCGTTTGTAAACACGACCCAGGTTCACTACGGGAAGTGCGGACCGTTCAGAAAACAAAGGAGATGACCGCCTCCCCCGAAGTGCCCCCGGCCACCCTGCTCCCGCGTTTCCTGTTTCACGGGCGCACTTGGCACCGAGAACACAATCGTTGACGGCCGTGTGATGTTCTTCAGAGCGAACACCCCATGTGCTCTCACGCCCGCCCTCCTCAATGGGGACACTGAGGTCAGCCCAGGCAGCTGGCCCGAAGTGACCAGCCAGGGAGGCCGCGGCTGCAGGAAGACTTGGAGAAAGCCAGCTTCTGTCTCCAGCGACGATCCCTGAAGCTAAGCCACACACCCCTGTGTCAGCGCTCATGGCTTTGAAGGAGCAGGAACCGCTTCTGTCGGAGCTCATTAAAGGCTGCCTTGACGACCGCCTCCCCCGAAAGGCTGGCATGGCCCTACCTGGTCCCTTTCAATGGCGACCTCCTCCATCTGCTGCAGGATGGCCTCGATGCGGTCCTTGTACATCTTGGAGTCCCTCCGCAGGGCCAGGCACTGCAGCTCCAACGTCTCCTTCTCCTCCGCGCTCTGCGGAAGACGCCAGCTAGACAGCCAGCCCCAGTGGCCGGGCTGGAGGGCAGCTCCTGGCCACGGCTGGCCCCCCGACAGCACCCCCACGCGAGGCCCCGCTGCCTACCCGGGTGCGTAGGGCCTCGGCCTGGCGCAGGTCCTTGCGCAGGGAGAAGATGGTGGCGGCCTGCTGCTGCAGGTCCCGCTGCACCCGCTGCCAGTCCTCCTCTGGCACCTGGACGTGGGGGCGGCCCGGGTCCGCCTTCCCCTCCTGTGGGTGAAGGGAGAGGGTGGTGGGGGGACGGGCCCGGCTCCCCCCAAGCCCGCCGCCGCCGGCCCGGAGGCCCACCTGCACCGAGGCCTCCAGGCCCTGCACGCGCGCCTGCAGCAGCGCCTTCTCCTGCTGCAGCTCCCAGAGCAGCTCCTGGCTGGGCCGCAGCTCCATGGCGTGCCTGAGCTTCAGCGTGTGCTTGCGCTCAACCCTGCAGTCGTCTTCCGCCCTCATGAGGCTGTGCTTCAGCCGGTCGATCTGCGGGGAGCGGGGGTGCTGTCAGTGTCGGCCGGGGCCCTGCCCCACCCCGCCCCCCGCCCCAGGCACCTCCAGCAGCAGCCCGCGGTGCCCCGTGAGGGCCGCGTCGCGCTCCTCGCTCTGGCGGGCCAGGCGCAGGGCCAGGTCGTAGTTCTCGTCCTTGCAGCGCTGGAGCTCGCGGCTGCCCGCCTCGCAGGCCTCCTTGAGCCGCTGCACACGCTCCTGGAGCTTGCGCAGCAGGCTGTCCTTCACGCGCAGCTCCTCGGTGAGGTCGTCTCTGGAGCCCAGCAGCGCCGTCAGCTCCTGCACCTTCCTCTGCAGCTTCATCACCTCGCTCATTAGCAGCTGCGTCAGGCCTGACTCGCCAGAGGCGTCTGCAGAGCGGGCGGGATCAGATGGCGCCCCCACTCGAGGACCGAGTGGCTCCGGGGCGGCTTGGCCAAGGGGTCAGCTCCCCGCCTGGGGGATAAACTGAGGCGCGGACTCACCTCCGGGCCCTGTTCCCACCCACCCCGCCGACCCCACCAGGGCAGGACAGCCCGGGGTCTGGGCGTCCATCCCTCTCTAATTCTGTCTTGGTTGAGAGGTGGGAGGACGTGACCCTGCTGGCTTCTCGGGCAGGGCTTCGGCGAGGTCAGAGGGCCTTCTGGGTAGAAGGGGCTCTGGGCCAAGCATCAGCCTGTGCCTCCCCCCTCCCACAGGCCCCACCCTGGGGCTCGGGCTCCCTTTCCTGCAGCCTCTGCCCCTCCACGAGCTCAGGCCGGCGGGATGGGAGGGACGCCCACACAGGGCCGGAAGCTGGCAGCCCCCACGTGAGGCTCACTCCTTTCCTTTCACCGGCGGTTTACGCATCAGGGGACCAGGTTCCCCTGCCCCTCGCGCCCCCAGGCCTGCACCCACCGCTCACCGATGATCACGGAGAAGACGCGGGTGGGCTCCTTGCCCGTGACTTTCCGGTAGAGCTGCGGGTAGTACAGCTCCAGGCTCTCGAGGAAGGCCACGTAGCCCTTGTGGCCCGTCCGCTGCAGGATGTCCAGGAGCACTCCTGTGACTCAGAGAGGACGCATGTGGTGGCCCACGAGGCTGCAGAGGGGGCCAGCCTGGCCCCACCTTGGGGCGCTCCCAGGGGCGTCTGCCGTGTGGGGAGCGGGCACAGTGGCAGGCAGACGGGGCGGAGGCAGGGTGAGGGTCGGGGGACCAGGGTGGGGGGCAGAGTGCGGCCGCCCGCGGCACTGACCCACTTTCCGCTTGCGGGTGACCAGGCTGGGGTCGCTGAGCACCTGCTCCTCGTCGTCGGGGCTCAGCACGTTGCACTGGCGCAGGTAGGGCGTCACGCGGGCGGGGTCGATGGCAGAGATGAGCTTCACCCGGAAGCCCTCCAGGGCGCTCCAGCACGCGTCCTCGTTCTCATAATCGGACATGGCTGGGGTGGGGGGCGGCCGCTGCTGAGCCGCGGGCCCGCGGGGGCCCAGGCCAGCCGTCTCGGCCGTGGCGGGAGGAGCCCCCTGCTGCCATTGACTCACCCAGCATCTCCCCCCGCCTCCACAGGCCCTGCTGCCGACCCTCCAGGCGCCCTGGGCTTTCTCTCCCAAGGGACCCTGGTAAGCGTCAGGGGTGGCGTGGAGATGCTCCAGGGTCAGGGTGGTGTCCAGGAGGACACAGTCGCCAGCCCCGCGGCCCTCCTCTGGCCCTGCCCGACCCCCCAGGACACCCCAAGTGCTGTGGGGGCTGGCGGAAGGCACGTGAGGGAGGGGGCCAGTGCCGGGCACCCGGGCCCCAGGCTGTGCTTCGGGACTTCCTCCTTGCCCGCGGGACAGCAGCCCTCACGTCCAATCCTCCCAGCCTCCCTTCTTCCGGTGATGCAACAGTTGCCCAGCAGCTACTGGGCCGTTCCCGCCTGGGTCAGGCTTGGCGACGCGGTGCCCTCCAGGAAGGGTGCCTGTGGACGGCCCGCTGGAGGGTGCAGGCCCGGGTGTCCTGGGAGGGGTGGGCTCCCGGGCCCTGGGCCCTAGCCGTCAGGGCTCCTCTACACCTCCCGGACGAGGCCTCGCTCTTGAGGGCTGCCCAGCCAGCTCTCCACCAGGAGACCCCCCCTACGCCGGAACGGCCCACTGCACCTCCCTCCTGCTCCATGTCCAGAAGCCCCTCTCTCCAGGGCTAGGCTGAGCTGGGGGCAGCCGCGGGTTTCCTCCTCCTGGCAGCGGGGATGGAGACCCTGACCCCGCCACCTCCCACTGAGCTTCCGATCCGTGGCGGCAAGAGAAGGACAAGCCTCCAGCTCGCAGGGAACGGGCTACACTCCTAGGGACGAGGGTGGCGGCAGGTTCGGGCTGCACCGCCTGCCCGGGGCAGACGAGGCGCTGAATGAAAGCACCCCCGGGCCGGCCCCTGCCTGCCAACCCTGACGTCTATGCATCCTGCACCTGCCGACCCCCACGGCTCCCTCTGCTGAAGCGACAGGCCGGCACAGGGTGGCCGTGGAGCAGGGACAGGCCACATAGCCAGGACTCCCTGGTGCCCCGCTGGGTCTGCCCCACACCCCGTCCCCTGCCCCAGGCCCGAGCTTGGGGCGCCACCTGAGGGAAGGGCATTGGGTCAGCCTACCTTGCATCCGCCTGGGGGGCACCTGCACGCCTGTCTGTCGGATTCAGTGCCGTGCCGGCTGCCAGGACGGAGGCGGGCAGAGCTGGGGGGGGGGAAGAGCCCAGGGTGCACTTCCTGACGGGCCCAGCTCACCCCAGAGGCAGGGGGGACCGTTCCCCCCGCAGCCTCCTGATTCGCCCTGAGCAGGGCGGCCCCGGGAGGCGGGGATAGGGAAGTGGAAGCTGCTGGGAGCACCGGGCGGGAGGGCCAGCCAAGGTTCTCCCCGGGGCTGGACGAGGCCAAGTCACCATCCAGCCCACTGTATTCCCGTGAGGACTGCAGCCTGGCATCTGTGGCGGGTACAGGGCTGGAGCCGCCGCGCTCACCTCGCATCCCTGCCAGCCCCTGGGCAGCCTTGTCCACTCCCAGGAGCAGCCCTTCTCCACAACATGGGGGACGGTGACAGCCAGGCCCTGGGACGCAGAGCCTGGCCCCCAGCCCCACTGGGCCGGCCCTACTGGCTGAACCAAGAGCTGCCTGCTGCCGGGCTGACCGCCAGCTCCGGGAAGGGGCCGCAGCTGGTGGGCAGCAGCTTGACCACGGCTGCTGGCTTCCTGTGCTCGCTTCCTGGGGGTCCTGAGCCTCAGCCCCCGGGGTTTCCTTTGCCTCCTGGCCCAGCAGGCTAATCCCTGGAAGTCCTGGTGGGCTCCCCTTGGGGGAGCTGTGCCCAGGGGTGGGGTGGGGGGGTCCTCCTGGTGCAGGAGAGGAGTGAGCTGCGCCCTGGCCCTGCACACCGGTGGCAGGCAGGACGCCGGGCCCAGGCCCTCGCTGAGCCACAGCTCTCACTTTGTGCAGCGGGGCTGTGGAGGGACCTTCCTCACAGTGTGCTTGAAAGTTAAGTATCTGGGAATCAAATAACAAACGTCTTAACCCCCAGGTCAGAGGAAGTCACAAGGAAAAGTGGAATTGGTGACTTGAGGACCAGGCACCAATGCACACGCCTGGGCGGGCGAGTCAGCCCGTGGCTGCGCGACCGGTGGGGTCTGGGCGTGGAGGAAAGGGAGTCAAGTGACCCCGGGGACTGCTGTCTGGGGGGCGGGGGCCCCGTTCCTCTGCGTGGGAACCTCCCGTGATAAGTGAACGCAAAAGGAAGCAGTGTGTGAGAACAGAGCCCCCGGGAGAAACCAGAGCCTTGGAGGGGATAACCAGACCCCCAAACCCGAGCTCCTTCAGACGGAGAAGCAGAGAGGGGCGCAAAGCTCCTGCCAAAGAAATGCCTGCACGAAATCACAGGAGTGCTGGCCCGTGGCCACCGTGCAGGCTGCCGGGGGGGGCCTGTGGGCAGCCGGGCAGCCACAGGTTCTGGGACCCGCCTGTGTGGTCTGGATGGCGGAGGAAGTGGGCTTGCCCTGCCCACGGTGGCACCAGGAGAGCCCCGAGCCCCTGGGTAGGTAGGGGCTGCCCTCTGCCTGGAGCCAGGAGCAGGAAGACCTGTTGCTCCCCCATTCTGTTCCGTGGACCTCGGAGCCCAGCTGGCTAAGTGCCAGCATGTGCAGAACTGGACGAGACCATAAGGAGTCCGTGGATTGTTTTTAATTACAAACAGGACATTTCTTTATTTCTTCCAACATTCTGGGTGCCCTTGGGGACCAGCCGAGCCAGGACGACGCGCTCACTGCTGGCGGAGCCCCCCCTCCTGGGTGGGCTCGCCTGAGTCCAGCACGGGCCCCCCTGCCTGTCAGCTGCATCGGCTGGCCAGCTCTGAGCAGTCCTAGAACGTACGAGGACCCTCGTGACAGGGTGCTCCGACCCCAGCTGGGCCCCACGGCCAGCAAGGCCAAGGCACAGTGCTGCCCTGCGGGGCCGGGTGGGGAGGAGCGAGGAGTGCTGCCCGCCTGCAGTCTCTGGAGGGGCCACGTGGAGGACACACCCTGGAGCCTGAGCGGGCCCAGTGCAGGCGGCCCCTCTGCAGTCCCCACCCACCCAGGGCCCCGTGTGCCACCCTTGTCTGTCCACTCCAGGACCAAGGACCTCCCGCACATGTCCACGCTGCTCAGAGGCTGCAGTTCTTGCTTCTGCGAACATCCTCCTGGGCTTGAGTCTCAGTTCTTGAAGACCCACCAGGCTGCGCCTACTTGGTCACGGGGTACCCTACACCTGCCTGAAGGGCTCACGTCCTGGGGGAGATAATGGACCCACACGAATGAACGTCAGGGAAGGACAGGCACCACGAGGATGGCTGGGCCTCAGGATGGGGCTGCTGTCGGGGAGGGCGTCTGAGGAATGGATCACCAAGCAGAGCCGGATGGAGGGAGGGACAGGCCTCACAGATGGGAAGAGGACAGGGCCAGGCAGACAGCTGGCAGTGCCAAGACCCCGGGGCACAGAGGGGCCGGCCTCAGGGCAGCAGCAAAGGCGGGGGTGCAGAGCCGGGGAGGGGAGTGGGCGAGGGGAGGCCCATGTGCCACGCCCGACCCCTCACGACAGCACCGCAGCCAAGGGGAGCTGGGAACACCCGGGCACTCACCCCGCGGTCACTGTAGCCGCCGCCGCTTGCGGACGTGCCTCGAGCGCCGTGTCTGCAGCACGTCCAGGTTGTCAGGGCTGTCTGGGCAGGAGGGGGCAGAGCCCTGGCTGGGGTCCGGGGCTCCCTGAAGTCCAGGCAGAGGACGAGAGTGACCCTCCAGCCCGGAGGGACAGGCAGCGAGGAGTGGGCAGCTCCTCGAGTGTGTCCCCTCACTGGGGCTGGACGGGAGGCGCTGTCTTCCTGGGGCTACGTGGGGCTGACTTTCTGCTGACCCCTCCTTCACTTGGGGACTCCGATCCCTGCTGAGAAGCCCCCCGAGAGCCAGCCTGCTATACCACAGTTCCCCCAGCTGAGCCAGGGGGCAGGGCCTGAGGGAAGCTGCCCATGCTGCTGGGGACAGCGGCTCTCCTACCCTCAGTATCCGGGGGCCAGCAGAGCTTGCCCTTTGCTTCAGCCTGGAAGACCCTGCGGACTCCTAAGGCCGTGCCCCTGGGAAGGGAAGTGGGCTAGGCCGAGCTGCGGGGGGCGTGGGGGGCCACAAATCCAGCAGCGAGCCTCACTGCTGTGGTCACCCCCACATGATGGGGACGGGCTGCTCCTGGGGGTTCTCTGGGAGGATCAATGCCTGCAAGGGACCCGAGGACCCTCCGTGTCCTGAGGGGACCAGGGACTCCCTGGGCGCACAGTAGCAGGGGACCCTTTCCTGTGTCTGTATCTGGGTTCTAGTCTGGAAACAAAAGTGGCCCGGCTTCTGCAGCTGAGAAGGCTGCAGACGTGGGCATGCCGAAATGGGCACGTGGACTGACCTCCCCAAAACACAGGTGGGGCGTGCGTGTGCAGCAGGGGGAATGGGCACAGGCCACTGCCTGCTGGCACAGGCCGGGGCGGTGGGCCCCTCACCCCACCATGCTGGCGGTGAGGTTCCTGCTGCCCGGAGTCCACAAGTGATGGGCGGCGTGGCATGGCCTCTTCCTCCTGAGATCAGCCGCCACCTCGCGCTGTGACTTTCTCCTGCTCTGGGTGGGCGAGGGCTCTGTGCCCACTACAGCCTACCTGGGCAGGGTCCCCGGGCTGCCCGTCGCTGTCGGTGAGCTCCGGCTCCTCTGGGTCAAAGTCGTCACTGTCCGTCTCGGGGTCAGGCCCAGTGCTTGCCGATAGGGTGGTGGGGACGCCACGGGGGGATAGGGTGGCCAGGAGCGCGGGCAGGGTAAAGGCAGCCAGGAAGCGTGCCCGCAGAAGCAGGTAGGCCGGGCTGTCGTGAAGCCGCTCGCGCACCAGCCCCAGCGAGGCCTGCAGGGCGCCGGCCGGCCCACCCGGTGCCAGGACCACGGCCCCATGCTCCAAGTCCTTCTTGCGCAGCAGGAGGCCGGACAGCGCACGCAGGCTGCACAGCGTGGGCGGCTGGTAGGCCAGCTGGCTCCCCAGGGCGGGCACAGGCACCCCTTGCTGCCCCCTCAGCCACTCCTGCGTGGCCACCTCGCTCTCCTGGGAGAGGAGGCTCAAGTCCAGGGGTCCGTTCTCCAGCCCGAGCCAGGGCAGCAGGGGCTCCTCCAGGTCCAGAGGTTGGGGCTCCCTGGGCCCTGAGGCAGCCCCTGGGGCCCCGTGCAGGGGCTGCGGGCTGGAGCTGGGGGGTCCAGTTGCTGGGTGGTGGGCCAGGGGTGTGTCCTGGGAGGGAGTCCTGGGTGCAGACGTCTCCCCAGACACCAGGGCCTCCTCCTCATGGGAGGTGAGTTCTGCGAGGCCACAGGCCTCAGCCACCTCTGTGGGGCTCTTGCTCAAGGGCTCCGTCCTGCAGGGAGGCTCTGGCTCCAAGTCTGTGCTGGCTGCCGGTGGCCCAGGACGGCTCTGCTCAGGGAGCCTGGGGCCCCGGCTGGCTGGAGTCTCAGTGGGCGAGGGTGGCAGAATCACTGATAGCTGCGTGGGGTCAGGAGCCCCTGTCGGCGGTGGCAGGCTCACCACGGCCTGCAGGGGTACAGGGAGCAGCCCCTGTGCCGTGAGGACCCAGGTGACGGGCAGAGGGGTGCTGGCTGCCGCGGGCATGCCCAGGGCTGGCGTCAGGCTGAGGGGCTGGACAGGCAGCTGGACGGGGCTAGGGGCTGCGGGCAGAAGCGGGGGCGCCTCAGGCAGGCCCTGTTTCCGGGACGTGGCAGGGGCCTGAGACTGTCCAAGAGCACTCAGCGGGCAGCTCGCAGGAACCTGGCCAGGGGCCCTGGAGGTGGCCGGGCTGAGGGCAAAGGCGTGCAGAGTCGGGGCTCTCTCATTCTTGACTGGTGCCCAGGAGCCCGAAACACTGGAACTGGTCACTGGAGGGCCTCCAGGCCCAGACAGCACGACTCTGGAGACGGAGGCGCCTGGGGGGGCCAGCGGCTGGAGGACCATGGGCGTGGAGACCAGCACCCGGGCCGAGAGGACGGCGGGGCCCTGCGCGGCCCTCCGGGCTCGGGCCTCCTGCAGCCGCTTCTCCCGAAGCAGCTCAGACACGGTCTTGGGCTTGGGCCGGGGTCTGCATGGAGCCGGGGCGGCTGCCTGTGGCGTGGACGCTGCGCAGCAGGCCTGCGGCCCTCTGCCTCCCTCAGGGCAGGTGCTCTGCTTTGCAGCCCCTTGGGCTGGCACGCTCTGGGTGAGGCAGCCTGGGGAGGACGGAAGGCATGCTGAAGCGCGTCTGGCGATGGGCCCTGTGTCCCAGGGAAGGGCCTGCGGGGCGGGGGCTGCTGCTGGGGCTGCATCCGGGCCGAGGGCTGTCGATCTGCCTGCACACCCCAGACCGCCCCTCACTCCCATGCTCTGCCCCATCCAGGGCGGGCCCGGCGGAAAGGCCCTGATGACCTGCGCCTCCAACACCCTCACATGAGGACTGCCGGCACCGTCACCCTGCCCTCCGCGGTCACCTCCCAGGACCCGGGACCGCTGCCCGATCCTGCCGGCGTGGGGACAGGCAAGGAGAGGCTGCGCCCGACGCCTGGGCCCAGAGGGGGCCCCTGCTCCCGGCAGGCTGGGAAAGGCTGACTGCTCATGCCAGCCAGGCCACCCCAAGGTGGGATTCAGAGACCCCCGCCACGAGGCGCTGGAACGTAAAGCCTGGAACAGGTCTAGACATACACCACCCAAAGGGAGGGGCAGGCGAGCGGTACCTGGGGCACTGTGGGCACTCGAGGGTTCCTGGAAGAGAAAGCAGAGCGGTGTCAGCGCCTCAGGGCAACCCCCACGCCGCCCGAGGCCGCCTCTCGCCCCCACACGCAGGGCTGCCCGGCCCCTCGTCGCGCGAGGCCACGCCAAGGCATCCTTGGGAGCACGCGCGTCGGTGGGGTCAAGGAGAGGCAGGGGGTCCAGCTGCTTAGGCGGGAGGGCAGGGGGCCCCAGGCCTGGACGGGGCACCACAGCACCGCGCTTGCTCCTCCGGCCAGCAATGCTCTGCTGTTGTTTCCTCCAGCAGTGACCAAGCTCAGGGACCTGGCCCAAGGATGCCAGTGCCCAGGGCAGCACGCGCCTAATGGCCCCCCCCACCCCCCTACCCAGGGGCAGTACGGCACCAGGGAGAGACATGCCATGGAGCCAGGCGAGCCTGAGTGCCCGTGGAGCCCTGCACCCCCTGGACTTGCCAGGCCCACCCTGGAGACTGGCAGACTCTCCCAGCAATGGGCATGGGCTGCTCTCGGGCGTTGGCCCAGCCTCCGGGGACCTGGGAATGCCTCACTCCCCCGCTGCATGGGAGGGAGGGAAGGGTGGCGGGCACCTGGGGACCCAGGCACTCACTCAGTCCTCACCTGAAGGGGCAGCGGGTCCCCGGCACCAGCCTGGAGCAGGGCGGGCGGCCAGGCCTTCCTCTCTCGAACCACCTCCATGCAGCCAGTCACGTCGATCTGGAACAGCTGAGGGGTGCAGGGCACACGGCTGACACCGCGTGACAGGAGGCCCCTCCCGCCGTCCTGAGGCTCCCCGCCCCACGAGGCTGTCCATGGAGGGACTCAGGCCAGTGTTGATCACAGCGGCTCTCGCAGAGCAGACTGACACCCGGGGGGCCTGGCCCGGCTGCACAGTCCCGGAGGCCATGGCCGTGTGGCTCCCGCCCAGCCTGGACTTGGGTCCTCCAGGCTGCCTGCTGCCCACCCCCTGCCCTGGCCCAGCCCTGTGGGATGTCCAGGACCTTTGTCCCCTCAGTCCCAGGCCCTCCCACACAGGGACGGTGGCACGGACACCCCAAGGCTGCCCCTCCCCCGTTGACTCGACTGCTGAGAGTCACGGGCCTCGGAAGGACCACTTTCAAGGATTCACAGCCTTAAAAAGCCTGGACCTGGAGACGTGAATCCACCACAGGCTTCAGAACTCCACCAAAACGTAAAGAACAAGAGAAGAAAGCTGTGTTTGGGGGCTTCTCACCTGAATGAGGAGGGCAAACACTGGGGTGCTGGCCAGGTGGGCGCCCTGGAGCTGTCTCCTGATACCATCAGCTGCAGGGACACGGACACGTGAATAGAGCCGCCTGGAGACAGCACACCAGCGGCCGCTGCACTCAACCAGAAAGGGGCTGAGGGCCCTGAGGACAGGCTGGCGGCAGCCAGGGACGGGTGCTCCTGAGCCCGAGACTCCCGCCCCCTGGGGCGTATGCCCCGCCCGTGGGCGCCTGCGCACTGGGAATGCCAGGGTGAGCCTCGGGCCCCTTCCAGAGCCAGCTGCCACGTGCTGAGCGAGACAGAGGAGGAGGCCGAAGCAACCCCTGCAGGTTGACACTGCGTGCATGGGCCCTGCCCCTCCCTCCCAGGCAGGCAGGTATGCCTGTAGGTCCCCCGCCCCCTTCCTCTCCTCCCCCTCATGGCCCCAGGGCAGGTGCCCGGCCCCCTGCCGCTCCTCCCCCTCGTGGCCCCAGGGCAGGTGCCCGGCCCCCTGCCTCTGCCCCCGGCACCCCGGGCAGTACCTCGACGGGGCCGCATGGCGGGCCTCGGGCGAGCGCACAGCAGGTCGACCTCTCCCACCCACGGGCTCACGGCCGTCAGAAGCTTGTGCTCCAGGAGCCTCCTCTGCAGGGCGTGTCCCTGGCGCCGCTGCACGGTCCTGGCCCACTGTGGCTGCACGCGGGGCCTGGCCTCGTCCCTGCTGCCGCCGCCAGGGCTAAGCCCTGGGGCTGAGCCAGGCGGGTGAGGCTGCCTCAGCCTCTCCTGCTTGGGGAGAGAAAGGCCTCTGGCATGCGGGCTGGGCTCTGCTGCGGGGCTGCCATGTGCCTGCCCGCACTGTCCTCTACTCCTCTACTCTACGCCGGGAGCCAGAGGGCGGGGGGACACCCAGGCCAGGAGGGGCAGGGAGGGGCAGGGAGGGGAGACAGGCGGGTGGCAGGGGTCAGGATGGTCCTGGCGGCCTGGGTGCTGCGGCTGGCACCAGCAGCTAGGCCTGTCCCGAGCACCCACGGCCCCGTCCCCAGGGGTGCCCTGAACAGCCACCCCCCGCGAAGCTGGCTGCCATTGGGCACACACAGCACCCTGCACCCAGGCTGCTAGGAAAACGGCCCCTGCAGTAAGGTGGCCTCAGAGGAGGGCGGTGTGTCCCTAAGGCCATCCAACAGCTCTGTCCTGGGGCGCTGAGGGCCAATGAGTTGGAGGATTCCCTGGCAGGGCCTGGGGTGAGGACTCTGCGCTCTCACAGCTCGAGCCCGGACTCAACTCCTGGGAACCAGGATCCCACAGGCTGTGAATGGGGCAAAAAAAAAAAAAAAGAGAAAGCAAGCAAGCTGGGGAGACGGAGGGGGCCGGCCTCCAGGGAGTCAGCAGCTGTCCAGGGCAGCTCTCAGGGGCCAGGAGCGGGTGCCGTGACGTGCAATGGGGAGGCCTCTGCCCCACACCCAGGCCGCTGCCGCCACTGGGCGCAGCCCCGGTGACCCCCGGGCAGGGGCGTGCTGCACCCTGAACCCACCTTGCCCAGCAGCCCCTCGGAGCTCCAGCGGTGAGCGGTGGCTGGGCACAGGCACCCGACGGTCCTCGGGTCGGCGCTCCGGCTCCTGGAAGCCAGCTGCCCTGTGGGGGCCGGGGCTGTGGCCTGGGCTGTGTCAGGGCCCTCGGGAGGGCGTGGGCAGCCCCCGGCGACTGCTCCCCGCAGCTCCTCTGTGCTCTGCCGGGCGGGCACCCACAAGTCCATGTCCGGCACGGTGTACTGAGCTGGCGGCGGCTCCGGGCCGCCCGCCGGGGCCTCCTCCGGGACATCCTTCGGGGCCTCCTCAGGCTCTGAGTCCTCCCAGCTGCTGTTGCTGCTGCTTCCACTGCTGGGGCTCCAGCGCGCCCTGCGGCGGGCCCGCTGCCGCTGCTGTGAAGGGAGGGCTTCAGTGAGGGGGAGCTGGGGGCAGGCCTTCAGCAGGGGCGCCTGCAGGGAGCCAGGGGCGGGGCTGGACCTCCCGCCCCGCAAGAGGCCAGGTCTCTCTGTGCTCGGGTGCCCGGAAGCAGAGACACCAAGGCCGGACCAGATGTCCCTCCTTCCTGCCCCACCAGCTGCTGTCCCCTCGTCCTGCCTGGGGAGACGCTACCCGTCTGCGGGGAGTTGGGGGGCAACTTTTAGTAAAGCCTCACCCTGACCATGATCTTCCATTTGCTCAGGCACTGGGAGCCTGACCGATGGGGTAGTTCAGAGGCTATTTTTGCCCAGTGACCTACGAGAGCAAAACAACACGATGTTACTTCTTACAGGCGGGCTTCGACAACACTGGTCCGAACTCTCCACTCTGCAGCGTACTGGCAGCTCCTCCGCAGGCTGCATCGGGCTCCCCAGCCCGCGCAGGTGATGACAAGCCGGCATCTGACTCCCCGAGGGGAGGTTCTAGCAAACGCACAACCATAACTCAAGAGCTACCCCAGTTTCCGTGGACTGGCCCTGGAATAGCTGTGTGCCCAGGCTTCTAAGGCAGATGTTTCAGGTTATCTGGCCTTTTCTTCCACACCGTGCGGGTGGGATGGCAAGCTGGGGCGGCCGGCCTGCATGTGACAGGCCCCTCAAACCTGGCCATGTGACAGCTCAGGGTCTACTCTAAGGAGATGTTACAAACATAAGCAAAGACAGAGCTACTGAACCCTTAGCCCATTCCACCCCTCTAACAGAAAATGAGCAACAGAAGTCAACTGTCAGAAGACAGGGTGAATAACCTGCGTGCTAGTACTCAAGAAAGCACGTGTGATCGTGGAAGAGAAGACGAGGATGCAGGACAGGTAGAGACGAGAAACACTGGTAACAGACAGCGTACCGGCATGTGGCAAAGTGAGACCTGGCTGCTCAGCGACGCGGAAAGACAGCTTAAAGGAGCTGGCCTCCAGGAGAGCCGCCTGCGCGGGGAGGACCGGACAGGCGCGGGCAGCAGCCGCCTCCAGGGATGGGGGCGCTGTGCTGCTCTCCTTCTCCTGCGTCTCCACTCCCAAGCTTCCTGTAATAAACCTGAGTGGCCTGGCGGCTGGGACTCTGTGAGCTCAGTGCTGAGGTTCAGTCCCTGGCTGGGCACTTGAGATTCCATAAGCCACGTGGCACAGTGAACAGACACAGACACATGTGGAGCAGGAGAGCCCGTGGCCGGGGAGGCAGCCTCCACCGCAAACCAGGGCCTCAGAGCTGCGAGAAACCCGGGCAGCAAGCGTGTCCGGGACTGGAGTGGGAAGACCGCGAGCCTGCCTGCGCCCGCTGACACTTCACAGTTAGCGCCACTCAGAGAAGACCAGCAGGGCGGGCGTGCGCGGGAGCCGAGGGCTGCGGGAGACAGAGGCTCCATTCTGCACACAGTCTGACGTGAGACCTGAGACAGTGGTTTGCAAGGCGCCTGGGGCAGACACGCAGCTGGCTGTGGAGAGCCTCTCGGAGGCGGGAGGCAGCAGGACGCCCCTGGCGTGGAGACACTGGCAGCAGCCATTGCCGGGGGCTGAGTCTGCCGTGGTAACACCAGGGCGGGTGGGTGCCCTTCTGGAACTCTCTGTCTAGCCTCCTAGCTCCAGAAGCATGGCCCTGTCCACCAGCGGCTGGCAGGAGTCCCACACCAACCCACCCGCACCCCAGGTGTGCTGGCAACCCCACGGGAACTCTGCCCTGCCCTGCAGCAGACCCAGAGCCACTGCTCCAGGCGCAGCCTTGCAGCCCAGTAAACCAAGGCCCAGCCCTGCCCGCCAGCACCTCAGCAGTCAACCCTGCCAGACACCCCACACAGGGGCACGCCCAGAGCACAGCACTCTGGTGACCAGAGAAGACTGTGCTGCTGGGCCCAGAGGACAGCTCCTACACAAGGTCACTTCGCCAAGACTGGGAGACCTAACTGATCTAATGCTTAGGAATAAACAAAGAGGACTGGGCAAAATGAAGTTGCTGGTAACATGGCGCAGTAGGGGGTGTTACCATCCCGCTTACATCCATGGACAGACCATCTGGACAAAAAATCAATAAGGAAACACTGCCTTAAACAACACGCTAGACCAGATGGAATGAAGAGATACACACAGGCGCGGCCCAGGTGGTCCAGAGGTTAAGAATCCGCCTTCCAATGCAGGGAACACGGATTCAATCCTCAGTCTGGGAAGACCCCGTGTGCCACGGAGCCTGCGTGCCACAACTGCGGAGCCTGTGCTCCAGAGCCTGGGAGCTGTAACTTCTGAGGCCACGCACCGCAGCTACTGAGGCCCGTGCCCCACGGCAAGAGAAGCCACCCCAGCGACAGGCCTGCGCACGGCGACCTGGGACGCCCCGCTCACCGCAGCTAGAAGAGCCCACGTGGCAGTGGGGATCCCCACTCGCCACAGCTAAAGGAGAGCCCACGCAGCAGTGGGGATCCCACTCGCCACAGCTAAAGGAGAGCCTACACAGCAGTGGGGACCCCGCTTGCTGCAGCTAGAGGAGAGCCCACGCAGCAGCGGGGACCCCGCTTGCTGCAGCTAGAGGAGAGCCCACGCAGCAGCGGGGACCCCGCTTGCTGCAGCTAGAGGAGCCCACGCAGCAGCGGGGACCCAGCACGGCCAAAGCAGATACAAAAAGTGACTTTAGAGATTAAAAAAACTCAATGAAACTAAGCGCTGCTTCTTTGAAAAGATAAACGAAATTGATAAATCTTTAGCCAGACTCATCAAGAAAAAGAGAAGGCCCAAATCACTAAAGTCAGAAATGGAAAGAAGTTACCACCACAGAAATGTGAAGGCTCGTGTAAGACCATCATGAGCTTCCTGGGTGGCTCAGCGGTAAAGAACCCGCCTGCAACACAGGAGAGGTGGGATCAATCCGAGGGGTCAAGAAGATCCCCTGAAGGAAGTGCTAACCCACTCCAGTATTCTTGCCTGGAGAATCCCATGGACGGAGGAGCCTGGTGGGCTACAGTCCATGGGGTCGCAGAGAGTTGGACACAACTGAGTGACTAAATAGCAAGGTAAGATCATTACAAAACACTGTATTTCCAAAAAAAACTAGACAATCCAGATGAAATGGATAAACGCCTAGAAAAGTACTCACCTAAGACTGAGTAGAAACACAAGCTGGAATCAAGATTGTCGGGAGAAATATTAATAACCTCAGATATGCAGATGACACCACCCTTATGGCAGAAAGTGAAGAGGAACTAAAAAGCCTCTTGATGAAAGTGAAAGAGGAGAGTGAAAAAGTTGGCTTAAAACTCAACATTCAGAAAACGAAGATCATGGCATCCGGTCCCATTACTTCATGGGAAATAGATGGGGAAACAGTGGAAACAGTGTCAGACTTTATTTTTGGGGCTCCAAAATCACTGCTGATGGTGACTGCAGCCATGAAATTAAAAGACGCTTACTCCTTGGAAGGAAAAGTTATGACCAACCTAGACAGCATATTAAAAAGCAGAGACATTACTTTGCCAACAAAGGTCCGTCTAGTCAAGGCTATGGTTTTTCCTGTGGTCATGTATGGATGTGAGAGTTGAACTGTGAAGAAGGCTGAGTGCCGAAGAATTGATGCTTTTGAACTGTGGTGTTGGAGAAGACTCTTGAGAGTCCCTTGGACTGCAAGGAGATCCAACCAGTCCATTCTGGAGATCAGCCCTGGGATTTCTTTGGAAGGAATGATGCTAAAGCTGAAACTCCAGTACTTTGGCCACCTCATGTGAAGAATTGACTCATTGGAAAAGACTCTGATGCTGGGAGGGATTGGGGGCAGGAGGAGAAGGGGATGACAGAGGATGAGATGGCTGGATGGCATCACTGACTCGAAGGACGTGAGTCTAAGTGAAGTCCGGGAGTTAGTGATGGACAGGGGAGGCCTGGCGTGCTGCGATTCATGGGGTCACAAAGAGTCGGACACGACTGAGCGACTGAACTGAACTGAGCTGAAGACTGAGTCAGGAAGAAATAAAATCTATGAACAGACTGATTACCAGGAAGAAAACTGAATCAATAATAATAATAATAAAACTCTATAAACAAACAACAGTCCAGGACCAGATGACTGCGTGACTTTTCCAAAACATTTGAAGAGGAGTTAATATACCAACGTCCACAACAGTATTATTTACAATAATACATGGAAGCAACTTAAGTGTCCACTGGTAGATGAATGGACGAAGAAAAATAAGTACATATATTCCGCATATACACAATGAAATATTCCTCAGTCATGAAAGAAAAAAAAATCTTCCCATTTGCAACAACATGGATGGATCTAGAATGTGTGATGCCCAGTGAAGTAAGTCAGACAGAGAAAGTATGACCTCAGTTGCACGTGGAATACGAAAAACAGAGCACACCAAACAAGCAGAAAGTGGGCGCATGGAGCAGCAGTGGGCAGCTGCCACGGAGCAGGGTGGGCAGGTGCCATGGGGCAGGGCGGGCAGCTGCCACGGGGCAGGGCGGGCAGGGGACAGCGCAAGCGCCGGGCACTAAGAGGCAAGACCTCCGATTACAGAATTACATCAGCCCCGGCATGTGACACACCACGTGGGGAACGCGGTCAGTAAGTTATGGTGACCGTGTGCGGGACGGGCGGTCACCAGACGCAGGGTCACTTCATGACACGGGCAAACGTTACCACCACCACGTGAGTGAACGGTACGCAAACACGGGAGTCCGGGCTTACCAACGCCGTATTTTTCTATCAATTCAATTAACTTCTTCACTTCTTTGGAATTCCATCGTCCCTTTTTCAAGCTGAAATGTAACCTTCTGAGGTATCTGAAGGCGACATAAAAACAAAGGGACTTTAGAAGCGAACGCGCTCCTGCCGCTGTCCTGCCGCTGTCCTGGCGCCTGCACTCATTTCTAAGCCATGACACCCAGAGCACAGGCACCAGAAGGAAAGCACAGGCACGCTGGACTTGCACGAAGTTACAGACTTCTGTGTTTCAAAGGTCACCTTCAAGAAAGTGAAAGACAACCCAGAGATTAGAAGAGGGGGTCCGCAGATCATGTGTCTGCTGAGACTTGTTCCTGGAATATACCAAGCACCCTCATAACTCAAGTTTAAAAATGGGCAAAGGACAGAAATAGCTATTTCTCCAGAGAAGACACAGAAATGGCCAAATAACACACGAGAAAGGCGCTCGACATCAACACCCTTTGGGAAAAGCAGACCGGAAGTGCAGAGATCCCGCCTCACACCGCTAGGGTGGCTTGAATCGAAAATGAAGTGTGAGCCGGCGAGGACGCGGAGACCCTCCTACTCTGCTGGTGGGGATGCCCTGAAGGTGGTGCAGCCACTCTGGAAAATGGTCACTCCTCGGAAGGTTAAACCGAATCCCCACATGACCCTGTGACTTCACTCGTAGGCACCGCTGAGAAGAGCGAGCACGCACAGCCACGCGGACACGCGGCCTCCGAGCTTCAGTCCCGGCGCGGCACGCGCGAGAGCCCCGCTCAGTGTCCGTGCAGCGTCAGCATCGCGCCTGTTTATCTGCTCATCTGCTGATGGACACGTGGCTCGTTTCCACCTTTTGGTTGCTGTGCCCAGCGCTGCTATGAACAGGGGTGGACAATGTCTGAGTCCCTGATTTCCATTTTTTGGGTACAGGGTGGAATTGCTAGACAACATGCTGTGCTAAGTCGCTTCAGTCGTGCCTGACTCTGCGTGACCCCATGGACTGCAGCCCGTCAGGCTCCTCTGTCCGTGGGATTCTCCAGGCAAGAATACTGGAGTGGGTTGCCAGTTCCTTCTCCAAGATAATACAGTAATTCTCCGTTTATCTTTTTAGGAATCCCTGAACTCTTTTCCACAGCGGCTGCCCTGTTTCAATCCCACCAAGAGTGTACAAGGGTTCTGATTTCTCTGCATCCCCTCCGACACTTATTTCCCATTTTTATAAAACATGCGCCATCTTGAAGTGCGTGAAGCGGCACCCTGCGGTGGCGCTGACCTGTATTTCCGTAATGACCACGCCGGCGCTCTTCACGTGCTCAAGGCCGTTTATGCGTCTTTTGGAGAAACGTGCGTTCAAGCCCATTGTGCCTTGTTTTCCCCTAAGTATTTATTTCTTTATTTGGCTGCGCTGGGTCTCAGTTGTGGTCCGTAGGATCAAGCTCCCTGGCCAGGGAAGGGACCCGGGCCCTCGGCATTGGGAGCATAGTCTTACCCACCGGACCGCCAGGGAAGTCTCTTTGGTCCATTCTTGAATTTTTTTTTTTTTTTTTTTCTGTAGGGAATAGTGTTTCTTTTGTGGGGTGATCAAAATGTTCTAGAATTGTGATGATGGCTACACGGCTCAAGAAATACACCCAAACCTACAGAACTATCTACTTTAAATGAATGGTTTCTACGTGAATTATGAATAATACTGCTTAAAAAAAAACTCAGGGAAACTGCCACCAGGGGATCTCAAAGGATGTCCAGTGGAGCCCGTGCACACGTCTGGCTTCAAAAAGAAGCGACCCTGCTTCCTGAGCGGGTCCATCCGCATCCTCCCTGCCCCCAAGGCCACACCCTCTTCCCACGCCAGCAGGCCACCCTGGGCCAGTCTCCCTACCCACCTGGTGGCCCACCTGGAAGCAACCCCAGCAAGCCTTCCTCTGCCCAGAGCTGTCCCACTCACCGATCTCGGCACTGGGCATCGCTCCTACCTGGCACCTCTTCCCGGATTTTAAACCAATCCTGCTCCCCATACTTGGCAACTGCTTGAAGCAACTTCTGCAAGGAGACAGGAGCAGAGCCGGTCACAACCTGCCCAGCCCAGTCCAGCCCGAACTCCAGGCCCCAGGCCCCAGACACACCGCGTCCTCCTCTGGGGCCCAGAGCCCCTTCCTCAGGCTGGGGTCCAGGCTCTTGGTCCAGCGGTAGATGAGCTGCATGGAGTCCCGCCCCTCCATGTAGTAGACAACTGCGGACAGAGGGGGCTGGTTGGCGCCGTGCTTCCTGGGTCCCCCAGAGAGGAGCCACGCTGACCACAGAGAACTGACCGCAGGTGGCCCGGACGTCACAGCACCGCCCCCGCCCCCCCAAGTGGACCAGGGCCCTGCCCGGCAGGTGTGGGACTCACTCCTCCGGTAGGGGATGTGGCTGCCGACGCGCATGGCCTGCACGAGCCGCGTGAGCATGCGGTCCTCCTCCTCCGTCCACTCCCTGCGCTTCAGGGCCGGGTTGTGCTGCTGGTACCTCTGCAGGCACTGGAAGGCGCTGCGGTGCGTCTGCAGGGCCAGAGCGGGGCAGGGGCTGACCAGGCCGCCCTGGGGCACTGGCGGAGGGCACCCCGACAGAAGGCCCAGGGCCACTGAAGAGGGCCCTTGACATCAGCTCATCGAAGTGTGCCCACAAACGTCGCCTCCCTGATGTGACACCAAAATCACCGCAAGCACAAATTCCCAAGGGAGGCCTCTGCTTGGCCAGGACTGCGGCGAAGCGTCCTGCACTACAGGCCGGGCCGCGGCCCTTAGGCACCCCCTCTGAAGCCCCCCTCAGGGGTGGCTGAGAGATGCACGTGTCAGGGTGGTGCTGGAGAGTCCCTGGGGTGGCGCCTGTGTCCAGGGACGCCCTCTCAGGGAGAGCTCCGAGGTAAAGGCCCCCCAGCTTCCAGCTGAGCTCACAGACCCCCGGGGCCCACTGTAAACATTTCTGTGCATGTCCTCCCCCTCACTCATCTGTGGAAAAGCGGTTTTCCACGAGCCCCCTGCGGTGACGTGACGTGTCTTCTCTCCCAGAGAAAGCTCTCTGGTTACAGAGCACAGGGGTTGGCGATGTCTTTTGAGACATCAAAAGCAGGATCTGTAAAATGAAGAATTCCTAAGCTGGACTTCACCGAAGTTAAAAAGACAATGGCAAGAGAATCAGAAGACAAGTCCCAGACTGGGAGAAGATAACTGCAAAAGGCACATGTGATACGGACGGTTACCTGAGTCACACAGAGCACACGTATGACTTAGCATCAGAACGTGAACAGCTTGACCAAAAGTCAGGCCAAGACCTCAGGAGACGCCGCACCAAGGGCGACATACGGAAGGCAGATAGGTGCGTGGGGACAAGTGCCCCCTGGACAGTCGTCCAGGAAGACGCAGGTTAACCCAAGACGCTGCAAAAGCAGCCGAGATGCAGAACCCTTACGCACCAGATGAGGGGGACGCGGGGCGGCGCAGCCGCTGTGGGAGACAGCCAGCTGCTTTCTCATAAGCTGAGCGCGTCCGCACCGCGTGGCCCAGCGGCTGTGCTCCCAGGTATTTATCCAAAGGGAGGAAAACGTCCCTCCACCCAGAAACCTGCATGTGGGTGTTACTGGCAGTTTTACCCATAATTGACAAGTCTTGTAAGCGCACCCAGGATGCCCTTCAGTAGGTTAATGGAAAACTCTCGCCCATCTAGACAATGGAATGTTAATCGGCATGAACAAGAAGAGAACCATCAAGCCACGAAAAGACATGCAGGAACCTTAAATGCGTATCGATGAGAACCACGACGAGTCAGCGTAGATCTATCTCTGGTAAAAAAGAAAAAAAAAAATCTCCGTCTTGTGAGTGATGCTCATAACAGGGGAGGCTGTGTCCATGTGGAGGCAAAGGGTGTGTGAGTAAGCCCTGTGCCTTCCTCTCAGGCTTTGCTGTGAACCTAAAACAGCTTTAAAAAAAAAAAAAAAAACCAGCCTTGGGCATCCCCTGGTGGTCCGGTGGTTAAGACGCCGCGCTTCCACTGGAGGGAGCGTGGGTTCGATCCCTAGCCAGGGAACTAAGATCCCACAAGCCTCACAGTGCAGCCAAGACAAAACAAAAACACAGTCTTAAAAATACTGGGCTTCCCTGGTGGCTCCGTGATAAAGAATCCGCCTGTCAATGCAGGAGACATGGGTTCGGTCCCTGATCCGGGGAGATCCCACATGCCTTGGAGCAATGAAGCCCGTGTGCCACACCACTGATGCCCGTGTGCCCTAGAGCCCGTCTCTGCAAGAGAAGCCGCTGCAACGAGAAGCCCGCGCACTGCACCTCGAGAAAGCCCACACGCAGTGACGAAGACCCAACACAGCCAGTATCAAATGAATAATAAAAGAGACAGACTGAGGAAGTAGAGACAAGGGAAGAACTCTCTGGTGGTCCAGTCATTAGGACTCAGGGCATAAAATGACTTTTTAGAGCATCATTTACCAAGTAAGTAAAAGAGTGCGTACTAAGTTGCACAGCATCTAAATGCAATCGCAAGACAGAGACACAAGGCAGAAGGACTTGTCTGCACTGTTAGGCCAGGTTCCAGCCTAGTCGCATGAACACAACTATTTCAGAGCACAATTCACAGATGTAACAAACTCTACTTAACAGGCTTTCACAGACTCCTAGATTCAGGACAAAGGATGCACTTTGGTTTTTAAATGGCTTTGCTAAGTTTAGCTGAGTTTGCTGTAACCATGCACTTGGTCACAAAAGTGAGAAATTAAAAAGAGGAGATTTTAGGGACTTCCTTGGGGGTCTGGTGGTTAAGATTCCACACTTCCACTGCAGAGGACGCAGGTCTGACCCCTGGCTGGGGAGCTAAGATCCTGCATGCTACGTGAAGTGGCCAAAAAAATAAATAAAACGAGAATAAATTTTAAAACTGCCATAAAATTCAAACTGAAGAATAAAAGGCTTTCTAAGAAACCTCACTGTTTAAAAATGATACAACATACTTCTACATAATTTAAGATCCAAAGCAGCAATGAAAACCATAGTCACGCCAAAACCGATAAAAAAGAGACATTTTGTACCACGCTGTTCTCAGAAAACTGGACCTCAAACACCATCTTCATTAAAGACAGAGGTGAGTGAGAACTCAGTCCCTGCCTTAGGAGACGAGAAAGAACAAAACCCAAAGGAACCAGGTAAAGAGTCTTCCCAGACCACCAGAGCACGGTCCAGAGCAGGAGGTGAGGCTCGGGAAAGGGACCAAGCAGGCGGACACCAAGGCTGCTCAGGAGGGCATCCGTGGGAGGTGGTGTGGTCCAAGCAACCTCTGACCTCCTCCAGCTGCCCTCCCGAGTGGCCCGAGCCGACCCCTCCAGCCGCCCTCCTGAGTGGCCCGAGCCGACCCTCCAGCTGCCCTCCCGAGTGACCCGAGCAGACCCTCCAGCTGCCCTCCCGAGTGGCCCGAGCCGACCCTCCAGCTGCCCTCCCGAGTGGCCCGAGCAGACCCTCCAGCCGCCCTCCCGAGTGGCCCGAGCCAACCCCTCCAGCCGCCCTCCTGAGTGGCCCGAGCCGACCCTCCAGCCGCCCTCCCGAGTGGCCCGAGCAGACCCTCCAGCTGCCCTCCCGAGTGGCCCGAGCAGACCCTCTGGCGGCTGCAAGGGCGGGCCCTGGACGCAGCGTGACCCTCACCCCCAGCTCCTCGGCGATACTCTGCCAGTCCAGGTGGCCGTGCTTGGCTGCGACGGCCTTCAGCTGGGCCACCTCCTGTTCGCTCCACTCCTGCTTGTTAATGCTCGGGTGCTCGTGGTTCTGCCAGAACTTGCGGATCTCCTCCGTGCTGCGGCCTCCCTCAAACTGCAGACAGACAAACAGACCTGTCTGTGTGGGAGTGGGCCGCGGGGAGTGGGGTCTCTGTCCAGGCTGCCGGGAAGTGCCGGCGGGGAAGCCCCCAAAGCGATCCATGCTGCTGGACCTGCGTGTGACCAAAGGGAGTCCCAGCAGGCCTAGTGGCCACGCAGGTCGTGGCCTCAATGACCGGTGCTGACCCCACCCTGGCCACTGGGACTCACGTTGACGTTGGAGATCTTGTCCCAGTCGTGGCTGTCCAGCCTGTCGCCCAGCAAGGCCTCCTCCGGGAGCTGACTGCAGAGAGGGCGGGGGCACGGGGTCATGCCAGCCCTCAGCTCCCCACAGACCATGCCCGCCCCGGCAGGACCACTCACTTGATGTCCTGCACCTCCTTCTCCGCTTCCCTGGCCTGCTTCTCCAGGATCTGCTTCTCCAGCTCGCTTGTGGCCCTGCTCTGCTTCTGTTGCAAGTACTCCAGCCTGAAAGGCAGGGAAAGGCGCCTGTGGGACCGACGGCGATGCTGTGCCCGCGGCCAGCTGGCCTGGTGTTTCCACGGATCTGGGCAGGCACCCGCGGGGCTGGTCTCCTGCCAGCACGCCACGCGGCACGGCTGTGGGGAGCACAGGCTCCAAAGGCTGACCCTCCCCACCAAACACCCAGAGAGAAAGCCGCAGCCCTGTGTGCAGCTGTTGTGACGGGCACGCGGGCAGTGCACACGGCGGTGCTCACACAGGAGACACGACTGGCACCCGGCACGTCGTCCGATCTCCAAACGTGCTGACCCTCAGAGACAACCACCTCCAGGACAAGCCGAGCAGGACCCGAGGCGTGACCCCACTGCCCCAAAACAAGCCCGGACCCACTCGAGCCGGGAGGCGGCCCTAGGGACCGCTGGCCTGACCCCAGGTGCTGCAGCGTGGTCAGGAGATCCCACCCCGTCAGCACATGTGGGACGCCCGTCTTGCCAACAGTTCTCTTTCTCAGCGCAGCCCAATCCAGGCCGACGGCTCACGGAGGACGGGCTGGCCCTCACACCCGCCCCCAAGGGAGAGGCCAGGGGCTGTGCTGCTCCTGCTGCCTCAGAGGACGCGCGCAAGGCCTCTGGCCACGGAGCCGCCAGCCCGCCCGGGCCTCGCCCCAGGGCAGGGAGCCTCCGCACTCACTTGAGCAACTTGGGCTGGAGCAGCCGCTGCAGGCGGTCGCTCACCACCGACTTCCTGAGCAGGACCTTTTCCCAGGTCTTCCCTGCAGAGAGATGAGGATGCGGACGGGGTAACTCAGGGTCACACCCTGTCAGCAACGACCCCCCAGCCCACCCTGTCCAGCCCGTGGCAAGGAAGTGACCGTGCGGGAGGCCGCCCGGGACTCGCCCCCAGCACACACCCCGGAGCAGGGATGAGGTGGGAGAGCACAGAGCGAGCCCGGGGAGGCCCGGTCTCTCCCTCACAAACCAACCCCGTGACCCCACTCAGTGGGGAAGGGCAGGCCCTCAGGTGGGCCAGGCCAGCGGTCAGGGCGGACTCCTGGGGCGGGGCTCGTACACTTGGTCACCAGGAGCTCCGTGAAAGCCTTGATGCCCTGGGCAGCCTTCTCCCGCGTGTCCTCGTTGGCAGGAGGCCCCTGTCGGAGAATGGCAGGCGGATCACTCTGTGGGCAGAGCCAAGCATGCTCTCCGCCGGGACTCAGGACCCTGGCCCCCAGTGTGCGTGGACGCCCGGCCCTAGAGCACGGCCTGGGGAGCGGCTCTGGACACCACCTGCAGCAGGGCCAGGGGGCTGCCCCCGCGGGGAGGACTCAGCGCCGCCTGTCCGTGGGCCGAAGCCACCTGCTCCCTCCCAAGGACACAGGCCTGCCGCTCCCTCCTGGGGCTGGCAGGGCTTCAGTTCAGCAAGGCCGGGGAACACGCTCCTGAGAATTTGAGGAAGTCCCGATGCCCACGGCAGGTCGCGGGGACGCGAGCAGCGCGCGGGCCACTCACCACTCCCGTGACCCTGTCCCTGAAGTAGGGCTTCATGAAGTGTCCGAGGTACAGGTTTGGGGGCGGGTTCCTGTCGTCCTTCACCTTGGGGCCCTTGACGCCCACAAGGTCGCCCATGACTTCCTCCTGCAGCAGACACACAGGGCCGCTGGTGGGTCGGCCAGCAGCGGCTCCCCTGGAGGACAGGACCCAGGGCCCGGTGCCCCGGGGCCGGGCAGCAGCGCCTCCCGGGCCAGGCCCGCCTGACCTGCTGCTCCCGGTTCTGGGCCAGCAGCAGGCTGACCTCTGCCAGCTTCTCCCGGACCACCTCTTGGTAGACCATGTTCAGCTGCAGGCAGGTCTCCGGGTCTTCAGGGAGCGCCTTCTCCTTGGGGTCGTCCTCGTCGTTGCTGGCTTCACCCCACCTCTCTTCCTCCTGGAGACAAGTGGGGAACTGCAGGTGAGGGAGACACGCGCACACGCAGGGCTGCAGGTGAGCTGCGGTCTGGCCGCTGGGCCGGTGACACGCCACCCTGACCGTGGACCACACAGCGCCCGGACACGTCTCCTAGTTTACAACGGTCCAATTTAGACGGGAGGTGGGAGGGAGGCTCATGTGTATGGCTGATATGTATGGCTGATACACGCTGATGTGTGATGGGAACCAACGCGATATTGTAAAACAATTACCTTTCAATTAAAAATGAATAAATTTAAACAAAGAAAGAAAATAATTAAAAAACAAAGCCGATTCATATGCCATCTCTAAGAATACACCTCAGGTGAGAGAATGAGGAAATGAGCAATTTTCACCGTCGACAGTAAAAACTCCCGAGAAACTCAGACTCGCTGTACAACAGGTTTGCTGGCAGACGCAGGGAGTGGGAACGTGGGCCCCACGGCGCCGGCAAGACTGAAACCAAGCTGAGCCAAACAGCCACCTCAAGGTGGCGCGTCTGAAGGCTGCGGAACTACAGTAAGTCCGTATCAGGGCACCACCCAGCTACTACAAAGAGGAAGCAAATCCATGTCTATCGACTTAGTGGAAAAACAAAAAGCAATTATAAAAATTTCCCAAACTAACAGAAAATCACAAGATACACAGATGGCAGGCACGGAGCGGCAGGCCCGAGCGCTCCCTCTGCTCCCAGCTGCTGCTCTCGGCTCCAGCGCGCGCGCACCGACCGGGGCTGCCACTGCCCCCGACGCATGGAGCGGTGACTACGGGGCAGGACCAGGCAGCACGCTCAGCCTCCCCCGAGTCATGTCTGGCTGAGGTCAGTGCGGCCGGCAGGAGCTAAGAGAAGGCGAGAGGAGTGAACGCCCAGCTGTGATGACGATTATCTCTAGGGACGTGTGTACTTCTGATGACACCCCTTCTCTCTTGACTGACAACATCCGTGAGACTTTAATAATGCAGAAGAGCCAAGGTGAGTTCCAAGCACCCCCTCCCCAGACCCACTGGAAGGGTGGTGTGTCCACTTTAGCGAGCACGGCCACCTCAGGCCGCAGGTTACCGAGAGCAGTGGGCCAGCAGCGTCCGAGTCCAAGTCCTCGTCGGGCAGCGAATCTGCAGGAATGCAAGCACACGGTGTCGGTGCCCAGCGCTGGACGCAGCAGCTGGTGATGCACCCCACAGGTGCTGAAACCAACCGGCCAGTGCAGCCACAGACTGGGGGGCGGCGGGGGGCGGGGCGCTGAAGCGAGGAGGTCCACAGGGGACAAGAGGCCTGGGGTGGGATGCACGCTGCGTGGACCTCCCCCACCCCCCGCCTATGCCCGGGGGGCTGAGCACAGCCCTCTGTGTGCAGTGGGCACTGGGCTGAGGGTAGGATGAGCCAGAAAGACAAGATGTCAGCCTAACGTGGGGCTTCCCCAGGCATGGAGCAAACAGGAACTGTAGGGACAGCCAGGGCAGGCTTCACGCGAGACAGCTCTGTCCTTGGGGAACTGGAGCTGGTCAGAGCGGGGAGGGGGGCCACGCACAGAGGCCCAGGATCAGGTGAGAGAAGGCCCATGTAGCTGGGAACCGTGACAGGCTCAGCCTTAGGGCCGCCCCTGAGCCTGAGGGATGGGAGGCTGGGCCCTGGATGGCTCGGTCTGTGCAGGCAGACCTCAGGCCAGAGCTGCCGGGAGGGGTGCTCGGGGCCCAGGGGAGCACATGGGGTGGGCAGAAGGGGAGCCCTGGCAGCGGGGGCCTCCGACAGAGGGCAGCTGCCTGAGCACCAGGAAGAGATCCAAGGGGTCTCAGCGGTGGCAGACTGTTCAAGCCGGGGGGCTGAGGCCAGCAGCCTTCCGATCCTGAGAAGGAGAGCAGGGCCCCCCTCCCAGGACAGCCTGCGGCCCCAAGAGGCAGGGTGCTCATGCATGCCCGCAGGGCCAGGGGCTGATGAGAGAGCATGGTGATGCTGGCCAGCGGACTAAAGACCCAGCGGTGTGACGCACTGTGGCTGACCGTGGTCCAAGGGCAGACACGGCCGCTCTGACCAAGGAGTGTGGGTGCTGACCTGCATCTGAATCCGAGTTGAGACTGGACTCTGAGACGTCCATGCTGACGCTCGAGCAGCAGGGATCCAAGATCCTCTCCAGCTGCTGGATCTCCCTGGAGATCCTCTCTCTCTCAGCATCCACATCCATGACAGCCCCGCCTGCAACACATCCTGAGATGTCAGAAACCCAGAGCACGCGGGAACCCCACCTGCCCCTCAGACGCTCGGCCCTGCGGGGGACGGCAGAAGCCTGACCAGAGCAGGCACCGGGCTCCGAGAAGCCCAGGCGTGACGACGGTATCTCTGGGGAGCCTTGGGCCTACCTGGCACCCCCAGGGCCCTGTGAGCTCCTGCTCTTTGCCTTGTCAGCCACGCTGAGGCTGCAGCCAGCACCGGGGCAGGGGTTGCGGGAGGGCAGTGATGGATAGCAACACCGCCCAGCTGCCCGGTCTGTCTTCCCACCACAAAACCCAATGCATCAAAAGCAAAGTGTGGTGGCAAAGTCACTAGAGGACAAGGACGAGGTCCATAACCCCGAGGTGCATCCGCTCGCCCCCCAGCACAGAGCTGGACACAGAGGGCATCGGGCACCAAATAAAATACACACCCACCGGGGGGCAGGGTCCACAGCCTTGGGTGGAAGCCCCCTCCGGGAGGGCAGGGCCTGCTGAAGCCCCAGCACAACACCTGGCTTTCGGGACTGAGCCTGAACAAGCCTCTGAGAAAGGAACAGGTACCTCTTTTCCTTTGGAAACAACAGTCTGGGACGTCTAATAAACAAGTGGGAGAATAAACCGGCGGCAGCGGGAACGCCAGGGAAACACAGGCTCAGACTTAGGGGCCAAAACACCCAGGAGAAGCCCCTTCCCACCCGTGGCCGCCCCGCAACGCCCCCCCGGTGCAGGCGATCGGGGGCCTCCAGAGCGGCAAACAGGGCCGCCGCCGCCACCCGGAACGCCCCCAGCTCGCAGGCAGCGGGAACGAGGCTTCCAGGACGGGCGGCGTAGTCCGGCCGCCCGACCCGCGCGCCCCCGACGGGGCCCGGGCGATAACAAGGCCCTGCGCGTACCCCGCTCCCCAGCCGGCCGGCATGCCGCCTCTCGCCGCTCCTCCCCCGCCGCCCCCGGGCTCTCCCGGGTCGCTCCTCCTCCCGGCCCTCCCCTGCCCGCTCCTCACCTGCACTGGGACCCGGCCCCTCAGCCTCCACGCACACGCTTCCTTACGTCGCCGCGGGCCGGAAGTCCCGCCTCCAAGGCCGCGACGGAAACGCAAGGCACGTTGGGATCGGGCTCTCGGGACGGGCCGGTGGTGCCCCCGCGCGGCCAGCATTGGAACTGCCCGCGTCCGCCGGCACTCGGCTGGGGTCCCGGGTGCCTTGGTCACGCTCCCGGGGGTGGGACCTCTTGCAGCCGCCCCCGAGCTTGTCTGTGCTGTTTCTCCGTGAGTTGTCTCCAGGGTTTTGGTAGAGGAACCGAGGAGAAAACCCGCCGAGTGCTCAGGACTGTCCTGGCCATGGCCACGTCAGTTCAGTTCAGTTCAGTCTCTCGGTCATGTTCGACTCTTTTCGATCACATGAATCGCAGCACGCCAGGCCTCCCTGTCCATCACCAGCTCCCGAGTTTACCCAAACTCATGTCCATCGAGTCGGTGATGCCATCCAGCCATCTCATCCTCTGTCGTTCCCTTCTCCTCCTGACCCCAATCCCTCCCAGCATCAGGGTGTTTTCCAATGAGTCAACTCTTCGCATGAGGTGGCCAAAGGACTGGAGTTTTAGCCTCAGCATCAGTCCTTCCAAAGAACACCCAGGACTGATCTCCTTTAGGATGGATTGGTTGGATCTCCTTGCAGTCCAAGGGACTCTGAAGAGTCTTCTCCAACACCACAGTTCAAAAGCATCAATTCTTCGGAGCTCAGCTTTCTTCACAGTCCAACTCTCATATCCATACATGACCACTGGAAAAACCATAGCCTTGACTAGAGGGACCTTTTTGGCAAAGTAATGTCTCTGCTTTTTAATATGCTGTCTAGGTTGCTCATAACTTTCCTTCCAAGGAATAAGCGTCTTTTAATTTAATGGCTGCAGTCACCATCTGCAGTCATTTTGGAGCCCCCTAAAATTAGTCTGACTGCTGGGAGCCGGTGAGGCATTCCACTCGTGACAAAGGTCATGAGGAAGGAGGCTTAGCATACGCAAAGGCGGGATCGAGCCTCAGGAGTCCGCCCGGATATTCTCGAGCATCTACCCCCAAAAGAACCAGAGTCTGCCTACTTTATTGCTTTGTGCTCTCACCTCTGACTTTACTGGGGGCTGTCCCCTACCACCATCTCGCTCTCTCTGTCAAAGAGTTAACTTACAGCTCCAATTAATAAAGTTCCTGGGCAATTAGGAGTGTTTAAATCCAAACCCCTCAGATGGCTCTCTAACTCGCCTGACAAGTTTACCGGGACTCCTACAGCTATGCATACGATTGTTTACAGTCTCCCAGCCTCGAGAGGCACGGGAAGCTTAAGATATTCAAATAGCTTAGAACCTCTCAGAGAGTTAGAAACTGTCAGAATAAACTAGTAAAGGATTTCATTGATGAGCCAATGCTTGTTGCCAAGTTTTCACATCCCCTGAATTGTATCCTTGAATGTGTATTAATTAATAGTGGGTATGTAGAAAAAATAAGTAGTGGCCTTGGTGTTAGTAACTTTAGACCCTTAAGGTAATAAATTCTTTCCTTTGTTGTAAACCCATTACACATCCGCCCTATAGGAATGCAATTTTATCTTTGGAAGATGGCGCTAAACCTTAAAATAATTACTCTTAGAGAAGATAAGTCTTTGTTGACAAGTCCTTGTCAAGAGTCATAAAATGTTAGTAGGCCTTCTGGCCACAAGATGATGTAAATCACCTAAACCATTTGTATATGATAAATTTGCAGGAAAGAAACCCTGGTTTTTGATAAGAATCAAAGACTGCTGACTTTGCATCCCCTATTATCCTCTATGTGTAACTTAGGGTATAAAAGCCCCTGTTAAAAATAAAGCTACGGGCCTTGCTCACCAATGCTTGGTCTCCCCATGTCATTCTTCCCTTTAACTTCCAGCTGAGTCTCCATCTGGAGCGCGGAACCCACCACGCTTACTAATTATGCCTGGGCTTCTAAGACCCACTCGAGAAGGTGTCTAGGGTGAGGCACCTTCCGCTATTCGAGAGGGCGCCTGCGGCCTACGTAAGTGGTGCAAACTTCTTGTCTTGAAGTTTTATTGGTCTCCCGCGTAAACCAAGCTACTCAGCCTCTTTTCTCCACTGAATTTTCCTACTGAGCTATCCTCATTCTATTATTCTTTATATCTCTAATTAGCATATAAATAGTCGCCTAGGCCGTCTCTCCTTCGAATACCCTGGATCAGCTGGGGCTGGACCTTGGCATCTGACAGTTTCCACTGTTTCCCCATCTATTTGCCATGAAGTGATGGGACCAGATGCCATGATCTTAGTTTGCTGAATGTTGAGCTTTAAGCCAACTTTTTCACTCTCCTCTTTCACTTTCATCAAGAGGCTTTTTAGTTTCTCTTCCCTTTCTGCCATAAGGGTGGTGTCATCTGCATAGCTGAAGTTACTGATATTTCTCCCAGCAATCTTGATTCTAGCTTGTGCTTCTTCTAGCCCAGTGTTTCTCATGAGGTACTCTGCATATACGTTAAATAAGCAGGGTGACAATATACAGCCTTGACGTACTGCTTTTCCTATTTGGAACCAGTCTGTTGTTCCATGTCCAGTTCTAACTGTTGCTTCCTGACCTGCATATAGGTTTCTCAAGAGGCAGGTCAGGTGGTCTGGTATTCCCATCTCTTTCAGAGTTTTCCAAAGTTTATTGTGATCCACACAGTCAAAGGCTTTGGCATAGTCAATAAAGCAGAAATAGATGTTTTTCTGGAACTCTCTTGCTTTTTCCATGATCCAGAGGATGTTGGCAATTTGATCTCTGGTTCCTCTGCCTTTTCTAAAACCAGCTTGAAGATCAGGTAGTTCACGGTTCACGTACTGCTGAAGCCTGGCTTGGAGAATTTTGAGCATTACTTTGCTACTGTGTCAGATGAGTGCAGTTGTGTGGTAGTCTGAGCATCCTTTGGCCTTGCCTTTCTTTGGGATTTGCCTCCCCGTGGCCAGAGTCCCGGGATGGGTGGGCGCCCACGCCCTTCTGGTACGCCAGCGATGGGGCTGCAGAGCTGCCAGTCCATCCCTTGCTCGCCCAGCACCCACATGATAGCCCAGGTCTGGACCCCCACGGAGTTCAGATCCACAGGCAGAGACACCTGGTCAACAAAGTCAAGCCAGTGTGAATTGTCATCTGAGGTTTTCTTTTCTTCTTTTACTGTGGAACACTTCAAGCCGCCCTGCCTCTTGCCCAGCCAGCCCGGCCTGTGGGCCGGTGGGTGAAGGCAACTCAAAGATGGTGATCTAGTGCCCTCTGCAGGGCTGTGCATAGAGCCACCCGTGCCGTCACATGTACCCATGCAAGAGACCCTCACTCTTAACACTCTCCGGCTAGACTTCCAGGTTTCAAGTCTGCTCTGAAAACTGATCTGGGAGCCCACTTTTCACCAACAGGCAGGAGCAAGAGGTGGTGGGTGGGGGTAAGATGTAGGTCAGAGGGGGCCAGAGGGGGCCCTGTATCTTAGGGCCAGAAGACCGTAGACTTCTGAGCTAAGATCAGAGGGCCTAGCAATGTGAACATCTTGAAAATCTGATGAAGTGATGGCAAACGCGCCAACGCTGGACTCGTGGGTCCCACTCGAGACACATAAGCCCGCCCTGCCCACGGCTCTCCACAGTCCGCGGTCGCTGTGGCCAGGCCCCGCGGCAGTTGTGGGCAAACCCTAACCCCACAAGCTGCATTATCAGCACAAACCACCTGTTAGAACAAGGCTGACAGTGTGATTCTCAAACATAAAGAGCAGGCTCAACAGAGAAAAAAGGGACACTGCATGTGACTTTTAGAGTTTATTAAATAAGAAAACTGTCGATTTGAACAGGAGGAGAAAAGGACGTTTATTTAAAAAAAATAACACCCACAGGAAAAGAGCGCAAAAGGCATCTAGTGTGTGTTATAGCTCCTCCGATAGGAGGGGCTGGAAGGCACCCTGGGGGCCCTCAAGCTGACCTGGGGAGTCTGCGCACGCTTCCCGTCCCTGAACCCTGCACGTCGCTGCGCAAGCTGCCGCTGGAAACGCCTATCAAGCCCTCCAGCCACAACGCTCCCAGGCGAAGGCCCGTGAAGAGATGCTCTTAGCCCGCGTCCGGCTGTGGAACGCCTGTGCTGACCTTGGTCCCTGGGGGACAACAGTGGCCGCCGTGCAGGGCGCCTGTGCTCAGACCACCAAGCAAGAGCCCTCCCCTGCCAGAAGCTGAGGGAGCAGACCGCAAGCCAGGGCACGCTGAGCGAGGGCAGTAAGGCACACGTCCCTGTCCAAGGCGAGGGTGTACTTTTCGGCTCGCGTAGTGTGTCTCTACTGACAAAAGCAAAGACGGCCAACGGAACTCATCTTACAGCTAGAGCGCTGCAATGACGATGGAAACACTACAGAACCGCTGCTTTCGTTTACTAACTTAAAAAAAAAATCACTGGCTTTTATAGAATTGCCTTCAAATAGATGATCAGCGTCTACGAGGCGGTGTGGAGCTCAGCTAGAAAGGCTACGCAGAAGCGCAGGTGCGGCCCCGTGTGTGGCTAATAACACTGCCGCACGTCACGAAGTTAGTGTCTTGGGATAAAGCTTTACTGTGGGTGAAGTCTGCACACTCAGAGACGCCTCGGCAGCTTGGAATCCATCGGGAAGTGGTTTCAGGATGTAAACAGAGCTGGGAGCTGGAAGCACCTCCGTGGCTCTCACGACTCCTCCCCTTGGTCTTTAATCTCAGAAATTCTGTCTATAGATTTAAGGATTTCAGCAACGAGATTCAACGTTTCAGCTCCAGAAACCAGCTGCCTGAAATGAAAGCCCAGAGGTGACGGATGGCTTCTATTAATACAATCGCTCCGGGGCAGTAACAGAAGCACGGGGACTTCCCTGGTAGCCCAGCGGTTAGGGTTTCACGCTTTCACTGCAGGGAGCACAGGTTTGAGCTCTGGCTGGAGAACTAAGAACCCAAAAGCTGCGTGGTGCATCCTGACCCCACCCCCGCCCCACAAAAAATACTCCCCATAAACCCCCAAACAAACACACACAACAAAAACCCCAGAGCGTTAAAGCAAAGAAGGTCTCGAGCAAAAGCCGCAGTTTGTTCAACGTTAGATTTACTCTCCAGACACACTACGTGTTCAGCTTAAAAGTGACGGGCCTCACTGTCTGTGGCTGTGGCTGGACACCACTGCCGCTGCGCTCAAGGGAGACAGAGGACGCCGGCCCAGGACGCCTCCCGGGAGCCCTGTTCAAGTTCATGTGTTTTTATGAGAGAGACAGTACTGTCATCCTGTTTCACCCAAAATCTTGGTAGACGTCTTGCAGGCGATTAAGACCTGCCTGATGCTAACCCTCAAGCCTCCCAGGTGAGAATGGTTATCAGTTATCCCCATGTGGACCGGGAGGGGCTGCTGGCCCAGGCTGCCTCCCATGACCCTGGGGTGAACAGGGTCACGAGCCCCGCCTCCCAGCCTGCAGCTTCGACAGCGGCCAGGGCCCCGCACTCACTTGATGGAGGCGTGAGCATTGTTCATGACCACACGGAGGTTCTGCAGGGCCACGTCCGTGTTCTGCTTCACCACCGTCAGGCTGGCGCCCTGGCCTGACCGCAGGGCTTCGTTCTCACGCTTGAAGTCAGAGACCTGGGCCTGTGGGAGAGGAGACGTTACGACTTTTCCGGCTGAGCAGGAAGCGGCCAAGAGGCCGTCCGACCGAAACCAAGCCCCGCGCCCGAGGCAGTGCGACCAGAGGGCACCGTGTGCCCCCACGACAAGGCGCCCTGCCCTGACTGGGGGGCTCCTGAAGGACATGACCTCTTGCCGTGCTGGTACCTCGCCCGCCATCTGGGGTGCTCGGACCCACCCCCAGCCCCGTGTGGGGCTCAACCAGGAGGCCCTGAGAAGGCAGCTCATACGTCCTGATTCGGGTGCTTTGTCTTGTTGGGAGGGAACTGGAGGGGAGGGTGGAGGAGGAAAGGTTCTTTCACTCACACGCGAACTGGTGAGGCCCTCTTGCTAGTTACCTGGAGCAAGCTGACCTCCTGTCTCAGTTTCAGGACGTGATTTTCTGCCTTCACTGCACGTTTCTGATTCCCCGACCAAAAAAAAAAGAAGCCATCACTGACACGGCAGCTTGGACACAGCACATCCCCTTGTTCCCGTCCCTCCCCGTCACCTGGCGGGCCCGCCCAACGGCTGGGCAGCCCATAGGAGGGACCCCTGCTCATGGCCCCGGCCTGGGCCCCCCAGGTAGCGGCACCCAACGCTTCACGACGTCTGGCCAGGCAGGCCCGCCCACCTCTCCATTGCAAACAAGGGCCCTGGCTGCTCACAGTCATGAGCTCCAGATTCTGCTCCACCTGCTGCACCACCGACTCCAGGTCGTGATAGTCACTCTCCTCCTTGATCATTTTCGCTTCTAACTTCCGCTCAAGCGTCCTCACCCTTGTTAAGGAAAAGGCCTGGGTTATCAATAACTCCTGTGACTAATTCTGAGCGTAATAGACTATCAGAAGTTTTAACTGGATTGATCAGATAAAAACCACAGGAGCCCAGGGTTAAAAAACGCAGCTGGAGGAGCACAGCCTTGGAGCTAGACACAGGTCAGCTCACGGTCGGGGTGCCCAGGGCGGTGGGGGAGGCTATCTGACAGCCCCCTGCGCCACCATCAAGAGTGGCTGGTTTTGCTCTGTTTTCAACTAAACTTTAACACAGAACATGAAAAACGTATCTGACACCGAGGATTTAGTGCAATAAAACCCGGGCTCAGTCCAACTCCCATACTTCATTATCGCTTTCACAGTGGTTTCTGAGGGTCGGGACATGGTTGAATTGCGAGCCTATCCAAAAGCTTACATACATTTCTGTTTGAGTTTCAGAGAAGCTCTGAATCTCAGTCAGCTTTCTTCTTAGCTTAGAATTCTCATCTTTCAGCTGCAGAAAAAGAAAATCCTTATTAGAAACTCAGTGTCTCACTCAAAAGGAGTCTTCATTTTCACAATTTGGCTCTGGAACTTCTTAATAAACAAAAACATTCCAGAGTATCACTCTATAATCCACATAGAGAAAGAGAGAACCGAAGTGTCTGCTTTTTAGAACCTGTCACAGACTCCACTTTTACTCAGAATAACTCTAAGCGACTGTAATCTTTTCACCAGGCAAGCTGTCCTCAACCGCTGCCTGGAGTGGACCATTTTCTGAGGGGCAGCGCTCTGAGGGTCTCCCCCTGCCCCCGTTCACGCTGGAGACTGGCCCCCCGGCAGTCCTCTGCCAGTCCTCCTTGGGTCTTTCCGGGCGCCGACACGGTCAGCACGGGGATGCTGCCGCAGCTGCGACACCACAGCCTTTCGTGCTTGGAGCCCAAACCCCAGGCCATGGAGGACGCTGGGGGCTCCGGCATCCTCCAAGAATGCTGCTCAGGCACGAGCAGTGACCAGGGAGGGGCGCCGACGCAACCCCCACCTCACTTACTGCTTCGTAACTTATCTGCAGTGTCCGAAGGTGCCTGTCCCCCAGACTCTCTCCGTGGGCTGTGAAGTCAGCGCTGGGGCTCCCCGTCGGGGAGATGCGAGAGTCGGAGTCGCTCAGCGTCCATGGGGGCAGAGACTCGGGCCCCACCAGCTCCGACGGGTTGGAGAAAAAGGAGACGTACGTGCTGCAGGGCGACGTGCTGGCGGCCACCCTGGAGGAGTGCGTCTGCTCCATGGCGGACGGCAGGTAGGCCCCATTCCACCCGTCCTCCTCGTCCTCATCCTCGTCCAGGAGGTCGCCAGCCCCCGTTGGGTCTTCAAAAAATGGCTGCTGATATTCCAGGCCATAGCCCACAGTCTGGGAAGCTGGGGAGGTGCGGTCGAGTCCCAGCGAGTGCCTCGTGGCTTCCTAGAGAAGGCGGGGAAGTGATGCTTAGACTGGGGCCGTTGCAGGCCGTCCCTCCCAGACGTCTGCTGCTGGCACAGAGAGAGAGGAGCCTGGTGGGCCTGAACTCCTCACTGCCCCGCTTCGTCCCTTGTCCCGCGCGCCTCAGGAGAGACGTCCGGAGGGCTTCCAGGGTCGCTGCGAACGCGGCCTCAGGCATACCTGTGAGTAAACTCTGCTGTCGGTGTCCTCTTTCGACAGGCTCAGGTTCTTGGTCTTCAAAAACTCTTTAAAGGAGAACGGGTTTGCCGCTTCCAGATCTCCAAGTTTATCATCTGAAAGACACCAAGTGTCACACAGGAGAAAGCCTCTTGAAGGCCCTCAGAGGGAGCTCCTATTCCCTGCCCTCGCCTGAACGCGACCCCACCTACACTGGGAATGCTCATGTCCTTTCCGTCACCGAGAGACGACCAGCTGCCTGACAGGACGGGCGACTGGGGCATCCGAGAGCCTGGTTCCCGCCCCGCCCCACGCCCCCTGCGCCTTGTTGCCGTTGGGCTCCACGTGGGGAGCGCGGAGGCGCCTGTGGCCCGCCTCCCAGCCAGAGGCTTCAGGAACAGCCTCTTCCCGCCTCACCTCAGCTTTCCCTTCTCTCTCCACTCCCTGGGGACCCAGGCAGCCACACCACAGCCCTTTCAGCCCACCGATGACGCCCAGCCCAGTTGCCAGTCCTGTGTGAAGTTGGCTCCTGTGACTTCAGCTCCACCCCCGTCTCTTCAGACCCCTCAGGCGTGACTTCCCTCCTGCCCTGCGCCCTCCTTCCCTCCACCTGACGGTGAAGATCAGATCTGTGGGGCTCTACTCCCACTGGCTCTTCCGGGCTCCAGGTATACTAGTTATACGCTGTGAGATCTACAGCCCCACCCCTGGGCATGTGCCTGGCACGTGGAGACATGGATGGAGAGAAAAACAAAGGATTACCGAACTACTCTACCTCCAAAGTGTGTGTTCTGAGCTCCCGGTGGACCTTGCTTAGCACACTTCCCCTTTCCATAGCCAAAATCTGCAGAGAGACACCATCACCCCACTGTGACCACACGAGTGCTCTGTGACCCCAGCTTTCTCTGACACGGGGTCTCTAGTGCAGCGGTTTCTCACAGCCTGGAGGACGTTTAAAGCTCACGCCCATGGGCTCCTGCCTCTGGACATGGGCTGCTGCCATGGGCCTTGGCATCTGTGATTCTGAAATACCTCCCAATAGGTTTGACGCCCAGTGGGGCAGATCTTGTGGTACCTCCTGAACGCCCACAAGGGTGGTCAATGGCTCTCAGACCCCGACAGAACCACCTAAACGCCCCCGAATACCCTGAAGGCCAAGCAGTGTTAGCCGCCTGGGGAGAATTAGGAGGAACTAAAGCTGGCCTCCGCCTAGCTGCAGGGGACCAAGGAATGGGAAGCCTGGTCTGCTGAAGGCTCCCTTATCCTTCCCACCTCGAAGAAAGACAGGGTTTTCTGTGCTCACCCTGGGCCTACCTCTAAGCCAACATTTACTGCGGTCTACCGGAACTGTCTGGCGGGGCGGGGGCGGGGGCGGGGGCGGGGGGTTCTCCACTATCAGACTGTGAGCTCCAGGCGGCGGGACTCCCAGTGCCCGGCACACGGTGGGGCTAGTGGTCATCGCGAGGGGTGAGCTGCGCTACCGCGCGGTACCACAAGCAGCGCCGGCCCCGGGGAGGGCGGGGTCCCTGAAGCTCTTCTCTCACCTGTGTCTCCCACGGAAGCTAGCACCGGACTGGGCACATAGCACATAAACGTCGGCCGAATGCCGAAGAAGTGGGACTCCAGGTCCCTGGCTGGGGGGCGCTCACAGTCTAGCTGGGGGAGACAAGACCGGCGCTCATAGAACGCGGGAGCTGTAATAACAACAAGAGCGACTTCACCCGCGCGCCCGCCTCACCTGGACCTCAGCGCGGCCGCCGGGCCGCGGCCGCCCGCCCGTCCCCCGCCCGCTCACCGTCCGGAATGACGAGGCTCCGGGCCCGGGACAGCGGGGTGACGCCCGGGCGGCGCGCGTAGCCCGCCATCGCCGCGGGCTGCGCGGCGCCAGCCCTCTTCAGCCCGGCAGCGGCGGCTCCATGGCCCCGGCTCCGTCCCGGCCGCGGCCCGAGTCGCCCGCCTCCGTCGCCCGCCGCTCGGCCGCCGCTCCGAGCCTCTGGCCGCTGCTTCCGCTCCGCGCACCGGAATCGCGAGGCCGAGCGCCGCGAGCGGGCGCCGGGGGGGCGGGGCGCCGGGGGCGGAACCAGAAGTGACGACAGAAGCGGTGGGCGGGGACACAAGATGGCGGCCATGGTGCTGGCGGCGACGCGGCTGCTGCGGGGCTCGGGCTCGTGGGGCCGCTCGCGACCGAGGTGAGCCGAGGGCGGGCCGGGGGTCGGCCGGGGGCCGGGGCAGCCCGAGCCCCCCTGGGTGCCCCGCCTCCGGCTTCCCCATGCCGTGGCGCGGCGGCCGGTGAGCGGGCTGGGGGTGCGGGCCCCCGGCCCCGTCCCCGAGGCGACGGTGGGGCTTCCTCGTCTGGCGCCCCGGGCTCCGGCCCCGAGCTTCATCCGTCTCTCCTCCCCCTCCCGCTTCTCCCGGGCGGTCGGGGGCTTGTCCGAGGTCACGTGTCATCTCCGCCTCGGGCCCCTTCCGGCCGCGTGTCCCCTTGTGAGGCCGAGTCCGCGGGGCCTCGGCTCCTTGGGGCCCGCGGAGCCGGGGTTCCGTGGCGGCCAGAGCCGTCCCCTTGGCCGCGGCGCTGTGCGCCTTCTCCTCTGGACCTCTGGCCTTTTCCCACACTAGCACTTTCGTTCAGGCGACAGGTGGGGTTTTGCCTTCTCGCTGTGTACAGCATTTGCGTGGGAGCCGGGTGCTATGATGACAGAAACCAGGCAGTGGGTTCAGACAATCGCGCACCTAGAGTATCAGCTTTGAAGCCGCAGTTCCGCGGTAGGAAACAGGAGACAACTTCAGGAAGAATGAAGAGCAGCCTCCAAGGAGGTGTTAAGCCAAGAGAGGTGGGAAATGAGAGAAGGGTTAGCCCTGTGAGCAGTGCTGGTGAAGAAGGCAGGGCAGGCCCAGCTGCGGGCGTGATGAGCCAGTGTGTTGAGAGTGTGAACAGCGGGCCAGTGGGCGCACCTGGTGCGGCGGGGCTCGACGGGTTAGGAGATGAGTTTGGAGAGTGAGTCGGGGGTCAGAGCATACAAAGCCTTTGGGACCTGGTGAAGAGGTGTGGCTTCCATTTAGACTCCAGGGGGGCTTTTGAAGGGCAGAGCTTGGTCAGGTGCTCTGTGAGCAGAAACTGACTTGACCCACACAGCCCCCACCCGTAAAGGGCTGTTCCTACTGTTTCATAGACACAGCACCAGCTTGCCTCAAGGGCCTGGGCTCAGGCAGAATTTGTTCCGTCAGTGACGCCCTTGGTCACGCCTCTGCCCTGTCTCTGGGATGGTGTAGAAATCTCTGCATGAGGAGATACAGGCTGCACCTTGGTGGCCACCACAGTTTACGCTGTTCTCTCTCTCTCTCTCTCTGTTTTTTCCGGTCGTTCCAGGTGTCTTGCAGGATGTCAGTTCCCCAACCAGAGATTGAGTCTGGGCCCCGGCTGTGAAAGTGCCGAGTCCTGACCACTGGGCTGCCAGGGAAGGCCGCAGCGTCTCATTTTCCTCATGCCTGCACCGCCTTCTCTGTTGCAGGTTTGGAGACCCCGCATACAGACGGTTCAGCAGTGGTGGTGCCTACCCCAACATCCCCCTCTCTTCCCCCTTGCCGGGAGTACCCAAGCCTGTTTTTGCTACAGTTGACGGACAAGAAAAGTTTGAAACCAAAGTTACCACACTGGACAATGGACTCCGTGTGGCATCCCAGAATAAGTTTGGACAGTTCTGTACAGTCGGGAGTGAGTACTGTTGGTGGTGTTGGGGGTGGTCCTGTTTGTTGCAAAATGCACACACCTCAGTCGACTGTGAGTTGTAATTAGGGCATAGTTAATAAACTGTGTCCTGAGTGAAAAAGCACATTATAGAATCTGAAGGTTTAGCAGCTGCAGAATGAACGGTAGCTGTCTCGGTGGTGGGTTTGTTTTCCCTCTTTCTACTTTTCTGTTACTCTAAAAATTTTCTACGGCGAGCATAAAGTGAAGAATCCTGTAAATACTGACGTGTGTGTACCCGTGAAGTGCTCAGAATTGAGACAGTGGACATGCTCATCACTCTCACATGTTTAAATTTGGCTGTTTAGTTGTATTCACTCTTTTAAAAGGTTTGTCTTAAGTGTTTCCTGTTGAACATTTGGTTTAATCTGTCAATTTTCTTTTTATTACCAGTTCTTATTAACTCTGGATCAAGATACGAAGCGAAATATCTTAGTGGAATTGCTCACTTTTTGGAAAAATTGGCATTTTCGGTCAGTGTCCAGTTGGTCATTTTGAGTCTATGCTTGGAAAGAACCTATCCAGTTTCCTCTTTTAGAATGGCAATTTCCATAAGTGATTAAGTTGCTGAGTTGATGTTAATTAAAGGCATTTGAGTTAAAAAAAAAAGTTGATTTAATGTGTTTTTAAAGCAAAAGTAAAATATTTTCTTAAAGATTGTATTTTGGAGGTTGTTTTGGACTGCTTATTTAGATTCTCTTATTTTTCGTAGTCTACTGAGAGATTTGACAGCAAAGATGAAATTCTGCTTACCTTGGAGAAGCACGGGGGTATCTGTGATTGCCAGACCTCGAGGTATGCCGGCTTCACACACACATCCCTCTTGCATCGCGTGGAGCTGCTGCTCTCATCCTTGCTCACAGTCCCCTGAACCCCCCCCCGGAAGAGGCTGTGGGGCTGAGTGGTGAGAAGCGAGCCCTGGTCCAGGCAGAGAGCTGGTGGCGAATTGGAAGAGTGGGCAGACTTGCAGGGCCACGGGGCCTCCAGAAGGCCGTTTCCCTGGTCATTGGAGATAGGCCGCCGGCTGGGCACAGGGGGTCTCTACGGTGCTCACAGATCAGGCAGAGGGCGGCCCCACAGGTGATGGGCGTAAGAGCCAGGGACCCAAGGTGTGCTGGGAGTGTGGAGGATGGGCCTCTAACTCGTTCTGGAGTCAGGAAAGTGACTTGACGTTGGCCTGGTTCTTGAGGGAGTTTGCCAGGTGGAACGATGGGAGACAGAGGCTCAGACCTGAAGAGTAGCAGTTGCAGAGACTCAGCCTGAAGAGGCAGGGGTCTGTTTGGGAGGGGGGTTCACAGACAGCCAGGGGTGTGGTGGACAAAGACAGGTAGCGTTTATCTAGGGTAGGGCGTGTTCAGGAAGCTTTGTTCAGGGCAATATGAGATGAGCAAAGATCACACTTTGGGGATGGGGTGCGTCATGTGTCGTGTGGAATCTTATTATTAGTTCCCTGACCAGGGATCGAACTTGTGCCCCCTGCAGTGGAGGTGCAGGATCCTAACGCAGGAGCTGCCAGGGAAGTCCCGGGTCCTACTTGATTAAGTGGTTGTTTACTACCATCTGAATGCTACATAGTGAAATGACAAGGATTAGAGTTAGCATGGTCTCTGTGTTCATGGGTTCAAAAAGAAGTCTGTTGAGAAGCTGGTGGTTCCCAGCTGCCTCTGAGTGAAGTCAGAGTCTCTGCCTTCGATGTCGTTTAGAGCCTCTTCCTCCGTGTCCCCAGGTCCCTTTCTGGTCAGGCGGGCCTGAGTCCTGCTCCTACGCAGCCCACCCACTCTCAGCTCCCCATCTGGTTCTCTCTCCCTGCCCTGCTCAAGATGGCCCCTTCTCTGCAGAGGCCCTGGGGGCCGTCTCTGCTCCAGGGCTCGCGCCTCTCCTGTGGCTGCTGTGCTCTCTGGCCTCCTGCCAGATCGCCCTTCCGCCCGCACTCGTGGCTCTAGTTTTCAGAGCCACGAGGCTTTGCAAGGGGACGCCTGTGCTTCCCCTTCCGAGGTGACCTGGTGCACCCGTCCCGTCGCAGTGCTGCTGTCTGAGGCCAGGTGTGCACCCCCGGACCGGCCACGCACCAGACACACAGCACGGGGGCAGGGACAGCTGTGGAGGGGCCTGTGCTGGCGAGGACCGCTCAGAGCCCCGCGCGTTTGCTGGACAGTGTCTTCCACTCCGGCGCTTAGCCTGTGCGGGTGTGGATCCTGCCTGCCGAGGGTTCATACTGTGCGACAGGAAAGGGGAGCAGCACCAGGTTTGGGTTGAGCCTGGATGCAGAGTGGCGTTACCCCCCACCCCACCCCGCGTATGCCTGTCGTGCCCTCAGTGCCCCCAGGATTGGTTTTGTTGGTTTTTTCAGAGACACCACCATGTATGCTGTGTCTGCTGATTCTAAGGGCCTGGACACAGTGGTAGGCTTGCTGGCAGACGTGGTCCTGCACCCCAGGCTGACAGGTGTGCGCTCCGGCTGCTTGAGGGGTCCCTGGGGGTGGGGTGCCTGGAGCTGTGTCGGCGTCCTGCCCTGGGGAGGGGCATGGTGTCCTTGGAGCCTTGGGCTGCCCGGCCAGGGACGGCTAGTACAGGGACACTGGAAAGCACACTCACAGAAAACGTGCTTGGTGCTGGGTGCGTGACACGCCTCGCTCTGCTCTGCGGCATCTGCAGTGGAAAGGTCTTTTCATTTCAGAAAGGCCTCTCGGGTGGTGTTTATATACTGACGGGTGTGCTACCAGGAGTCTCCATGTCCCTGTCTCCCCCCCGCCTTCCCCAGCCTTACAAACGGCAGGATTTGCACTCCCCGCCAGGAGCAGTGCCAGACTGGGCTGGCTGCGGTGTTTCCCAGCAGCCTGGCCTTGGGGCGGTGGAGGAGCGGGGTCCCAGGCTACAGGACCACGTTCATGGTTCTCTGGCGCTTGTCCCGGTGACCTGAGGAAATGCCCCCGATGTTGGTTTGTGCGTGTGTCTGGGTGGACGGCTGGGGACCGGCGTGCCTCTTGCAGGAGGCTGCGCCTCAGAGCAGGTCCGTGTGGCTGCCTCGTGCCGGAGCCGGAACATGCCCAGTCCTCCAGTCTGCCTGCAGGGTGTGCCCCGTCCCCCCGACTCGCACGTACGTCCCCCAGGACTGTCCCGGGGAAGGCAGAGGAGACTGCCAGCGCCCACGGGTCAGCGACATGGCCTGTTCAGGGACCTGGGCTCCAGGTGGCTCCTCCTGAGCCTCGGTTTGGTTCTTTGCAGACGAGGAAATTGAGATGGCGCGCATGGCTGTGCAGTTTGAGCTGGAGGACCTCAACATGCGGCCCGACCCGGAGCCGCTCCTCACCGAGATGGTTCACGAGGTGAGGCGGGCGCGGCGCCCCGGGGCCACCTCTGGAGACGCCTGGGATTTCTCAGGTGTCAGCAGTGCCCGCTGTAAACTCACCAGCCCTCAGAGCAGTGAGAGCTCTGGGACGTGCCCTTTATGTTTCGTACGAGCTCTCATTCCGGAGCGGCGGGCTTTACTATTTTTGTAAACGCACAGAGCTGCTCCGCCAAGCAGTAGCTGAACCAAGCCGCTGGCGGCTTCCCGTCTGCTGGGGGTCGTCGCGGGCCAGCTCTCGGGGGGCTGAACCAAGCCGCTGGCGGCTTCCCGTCTGCTGGGGGTCGTCGCGAGCCAGCTCTCGGGGGGCTGAACCGAACCCCTGGCGGCTTCCCGTCTGCTGGGGGTCGTCGCGAGCCAGCTCTCGGGGGGCTGAACCGAGCCCCTGGCGGCTTCCTGTCTGCTGGGGGTCGTCGCGGGCCAGCTCTCAGGGGCCTGGCCGCCTTCTCTGTGTCACGTGTGTTCCCCTCACTTCCGTGCCCAGGCGGCGTACAGGGAAAACACGGTGGGGCTCCACCGTTTCTGCCCCACGGAGAACGTCGGAAAGATGGACCGGGACGTGCTGCACGCTTACCTGAGGAACTACTACACCCCTGACCGCATGGTGCTGGCCGGGGTAGGGGTGGAGCACGCACAGCTGGTCGAGTGCGCCCGGAAGTACCTCCTGGGGACCTGTCCCGCCTGGGGCACGGGGGCGGCCGTGCACGTGGACAGATCGGTGGCTCAGTACACTGGGGGCATCGTCAAGGTAACACCGTGACCTCGGGCTGCGCGTGCTTTCTTGGACTTCTTTTTAGGTGGTATCTTACGTTTATCCTGTGGGTGTTTGAGTTGATGATGTTGTTGCAGCTTCACCTTAACCCAAATCCTCCTTAGAGCTGAGTTGGGCCAGAGCCAGAGGCTCGAGTGGCTCTCGCCTCTCCAGGGCCTCCTGATGTTACTGCACGACTTCTGTAGGCCTGGTCACAGACCCCTTGGCCTGAGGAGCACCGAGGCCCAGTGGCCCGTATCTGAGCACGCACACCCGTTCTGCTTGGTTGCAGCTGGAGAGAGACATGTCCAACGTCAGCCTGGGCCCCACCCCATTCCCTGAGCTCACACACATCATGATCGGCCTGGAGAGCTGCTCCTTCCTGGTGCGTCCCACTGCCCTGCTGAGTGCTGCCCCAGCCTCCCACCGGAGGGGGATGTCACCCCCCCACCATGAGCCCCACCCGCCTTGTCCCCGCAGGAGGGGGACTTCATTCCTCCCACCCGCCGTGTCCTCACAGGAGGGGCCTTCACCTCTCCCCACTGACCCCCCCCGCCCCTCCCTCCACCCCGGTGTCCCCACAGGAGGGGGACTTCATCCCTTTTGCAGTGCTGAACATGATGATGGGCGGGGGCGGCTCCTTCTCGGCCGGTGGGCCCGGCAAGGGCATGTTCACCAGGCTCTACCTCAACGTGCTCAACAGGTGGGTCGGGCGTGCCGTGTCCAGGTGTGTTGGGGCCCTGGCCCAGCTGAGCCCGCTTTGGGCTGTGACACCTTTCCTGTGCCCTCGCAGGCACCACTGGATGTACAATGCGACCTCCTACCACCACAGCTACGAGGACACGGGCCTGCTGTGCATTCACGCCAGCGCCGACCCCAGACAGGTGAGGCTGGGCTGCTTTCCCCCGGGGCCGGGGCCACGGGGCTCAGCTGGCACACTCGTGCTTCCCGCTCTCTTGCAGGTGCGAGAAATGGTGGAAATCGTCACGAGGGAGTTTGTTTTAATGGCTGGGACTGTGGACGTGGTGAGTACATCTGTGGTGCTGGCTGGTGGAGACTACGGCATGGGGCGGCCAGCAGTGGCCTGTGTTCCGTGCCCACCCCAGCAGCGTCTCAGCCGGGGCAGCACAGCCCGCAGGCGGGGGCCCGTCCTTGCTGATGTCCCTGCTGAGGAGCCCCCAGCCCAGCCTCCTGGGCCCGCCCCACGGCACCTCAGCCGCCTGCGGAGGAACTGGAGAAGCACCCCACAGAATGAGCTGGCCACCCGGGGCGTTTGTCTCACCTTTTCTGGCTCTTGTTTGTTTTTAAGTCCTGTTTCCTTGTTTGTTTTTTATGCCATACACGTTTAGAAGTCTTGTTTTTTCCTGGACCAGAGCTGGCACAAACGAGCACGTTCTGTGTACACGGTCCATGTGGACTGTGCTCATACACTTCCACAGGCACCCAGCAGCAGAGAGCCCGGCGCATGAGCCGTCTCCTCTGGGTTAGAGCTGCTTTCTGCGTGTCTTGTCTGCAGGATATGCAGTTACCACATATTTCTTTCCTGATAAGAAGCATGGTATTAAGAATAAAAACACGTGTGGAAGTTTGCACTTGACATCGTTAGCATCCTACCAGAAAAACAGTGCAGTGTTTTTCTCTCAGGCAACGCCAATTTGAGACAAAAAGTATTTGCCTGAAGTTGCAAAAGTGAATGAGGCCTGTGTTAGGTCAGGACTTAGCGTACTTCAGTGGTGCGGAGTCAGTGCTGATGCTTCTCCAGGCCTGCGCGCCCCTAGCAGGTGGCCTGTGCCTCTCCTCAGCACCGCCTCTCCCCTCGAGCTCCGGGTTGGGCCTCAGGGACGTGGCCACTGGGCTCTCAGTCTAAGCTTCCTGCTTGGTCGCAGGGGCCCCAGGTGCAGAGCTGGTGGGGTGAGCACCGCTGCCCGGGCCTTGCTCCTGGGCTGGGGGGAGGCCCTGGAGCTGACAGAGCCGGCAGCCAATTTGTTTTCCTTTGATTGCCGTGTGCGGTCCCCTTTGGGGTCCTGCAGTTCGGGGGTTTGTGGTTTTTCCTGCTTGTGTCACACAGCAGACTGTTTATACACAAGCGCTCCAGGGAGGCAGGACTTAGGCCTGTTTGGGATGTGGCCAAGGCCCTGTTAGTGCATTCCCCCCAACCCAGAAAGCCCGAGGATAAAGCATGGCGGGACTTGGCTGGTGACTTCGGCAAAAGCCTGGGCCCGGGGGGCTTCCTCCCTTATTCAGCCCAGGGTAAGCGAAGACCCTTTCTCAGGACATGTCTTTCAGCCTCTGCCGCCTGGGCCACATGCCAGTGGCCGGGTGCTGGGGCGTGAGGACTGAGCCACATGCCCCTGCAGGTGGAGCTGGAGCGGGCCAAGACGCAGCTCACGTCCATGCTCATGATGAACCTGGAGGCCCGGCCCGTCATCTTTGAGGACGTGGGGAGGCAGGTGCTGGCCACACGTTCCAGAAAGCTGCCCCACGAGCTGTGTGCACTCATCCGTGAGTAGGGTTCCTGGGTGGAGGCCCTGCGGGCTCGGGCCCTGCCTTGCCCTTCGCCCGGCGTGCTTCCCAGCCCTGCCAGTGCCAGCTCAGCGACTTACTCGTGCCGCCCCAGCTTTTTGCCCCCTCACACACGGGCCTCACAGCCCCTCCAGGTTTAACACAGATTCAGCGGGGACCTGGGTGGAGTGCGTGGCCAGAGCCCACTGCACGTGGAGGGGCACCAGCCCCCACAGTGGCTCTGTGCCAGGCATTGGTGGTCTCCCTGCTTGAACGTCCAGGCGTGCCCTAAGCTTCATCTGCCTGTGGCTCTCGGCCTCTGTAGATTGCTTGGGTCTGCAACCCCAGAAGAGTTCGCCTGCCGCTTTGTGGAGGCACCTCGCTAGGTGAAGTGTCTCCTGGGTGTGGAGGCCCGCTGGGAACTGCGCTCACCCCACCCGTGTGTGAACTCTTGTCTTCCCTCGGAGAAGCTGCTTCGTGCTTGAGAACCACAGTTCCGACCTCCCCAAGGCCTCATCTTCTGTAGGAAATTAGTTCCTGGGGTGTCAGTCCCTCCTCTGACGCTGGGCTGCGTGTACGGCCCCTCAGCCCCCTGGTTCCAACCCCATCCACTGTCCATGCAGCCCTGAGGAGGTAGTTTTTACTCTCCTGTGGAGTTCTGTAGGTGAATCGAACGAGGCCTGTTTTTTCCCTTGGTTATTACTTTCTGGGAATGAGCACATCCTTGTGTGTCTGAAACTGACCCTTGCCCGCCCACTAAGACCTCGCCCTGACCCACTGCAGCCCACTCTTGGCTGCACTCGGACGCTCTGCAGTCCCTAGCACCGCTCCCGGCAGGTGGGGGGCGCTGGCGGGGGGACCCACCAGTCTGTTCAGGGCTACTGCCACAGTGTGGGGAGGGTTGGGCTGCGGCAGTGTGCGGGGTGGCCCTGACACCTCTGCTCCTGTGCCAGGCGACGTGAAGCCGGAGGACATCAAGAGGGTCGCCTCCAAGATGCTCCGTGGGAAGCCCGCTGTGGCTGCGCTGGGAGACCTGAGTGAGCTGCCTGCGTACGAGCATGTGCAGGCAGCGCTGGCCAGCAGGGACGGGCGCCTGCCCCGGGTGTACCGGCTCTTCCGGTAGAGGCGCCACAGCGGCGCGCCCCCCGTGCGTCTCGGGGGTGACGGCAGGGCAGACGTTCATGGCCTGGGACTTCCCTGAACATCAGTGGACAGCTCAGCAGAGCACGCTTCCTTCAGAAGACAGGCAACCAGCAGAATAAAGGTTGCTCTCCAGCCCTGTGGCCGGAAACCAGGGACTCGCAGGGAGGGGGAGCCACCGGTGCGGGTCAGGCCAGGCTCACCTTCCTGCTCGCCCAGGAATCTGGGCAAGTGGGGCCACCACAGGGTCCCTGAAACGAGTGGTGTTGGAGTGGGTGAGGCCTGACCTCTCCTTGGAGGCCAGCGGGCCCCTCCAGCCTGCCCACTTCTGGAGGCTGTGGCCATCCACACCAGCATCTGGGGTCCCAGAGTGACCCTTCATCCCGCTTGACTGATGGGGGGAAGCTTCTCCCTCTCCTGATCTCCGAGGTGTGCAGGCGGGGCGGCTGGGCCTTCTGAGACTTGACTGGGGGACATGCTGGGCGGCAGGAGGACTGAGGCTGTGTGGAGCCCTGCGGGACCTGGGCACTGCACTGGCTGCTTCGCCCTCCGGACGCTGCTGTGGTTTAGAGGGGGGCTTCCTTCCTGGCCGTCAGCGGGGTGCACAGCTTTGTAGCAAAGAGTCGACTCCAGGCCATTTGTTTTGAAAGCCCAGGGGCAGCCCTGCTGGGTGCAGGAGTGATTTCAGGCCGTCAAATAAATGTTTCAGCTTCGGCGTCATCCGTCACATCCACTCGCCTTGCCACAGCCTGTCGCCACATCTCTGTCCCTCTGCTGCCGCACAAGAGCCCTGGCCTGGGTGGGAGGTGCCAGTCCCTGCCCCCACTCGCCCCTCTGCTGCTATCCGCTGAGTGGGGGCCCAGTGGTTGGGGCCTTCTGTGGTCATTGCGATGGGACAGAGGGAGGCGTGCTGGGAGCTGGTACCAGCCGGGCCGTGTCTGCTGGGAGGCTGAGCCCCAAGGGTTTCGTTTCCTGGACGCTTGCCCCCAACTTCACGGCCCCCTCCACTGCACTCAGCCTCACGCGGCCCCCACCCCCGACGCTGTCCACTCTGCTTCCAGAGCCCTGCGTGCCCCTTTGTCATCCTCTTGGTTGGCACCCCTGCAAGGCTGATCCTCAGGGACTGCCTGGCTGGCAGTTTATGCTCACGCCCTGGCAGCAGCCTGGTGCCAGCCTGTGGCAGGACTCAGCACGTTTGAGACAGCAAGAGCCAGGTTTTAAAAACCACCCTCACACGTGGTTATATTTCAGTTCTTTATGAAGCTTATTTTGTAGACCCTGGTCAATTTCATTTTCATTAATTTGAATTTCAACCTAACTTGCCAAGTAAAATCCCATTCACAAAAGTCTAATTGGTTACATAAAATACACCGCTTCACTGTGGACCCGTGAGATGTGTGCAGTGACCCGCCCCCCTCCCAGCTCAGGACATGAAGCTCAGTCTCAAGCAAAACTAATTCATATCAACGTCACTAACTTTTCCATGATTTCTCAGAGAAAATGCTGAGAAAGAATCCATAAAACCCTACTCATTGTGACCCCCATTATCACAAAGATCTATAACAAGAGACTTCCTGTTAATTGGTTGAAAGCTCAATGGTACATTCATCAAATTTCATACATCCAGTCTTAAGAGTTTCCAGAAATCAGATGGGATAGGCTATGCATTCTCATTCATGGAATTTTCTGAATTTGTATCAAAATACTGGGTGTGTATCACTTTGACATGGAGACACATTTTGGAAGCTGAGGCTAATGAAAGTTGGATACAATTTTGGTTGGAAGTGACTTAATATCGCTCAACAGGATCTGTCGAGAACACTTACCTGGGGCCGTGTGTGGGTGCAAATGCAGGACGGGGCCAGGTGAGGCCGAGCTCCCCTCTCAGTGACAGCCTGTGCTTGCAAGAGCCTTGCAAGCACAGGTGTGCAAGACTGGTCTTTCTGGGACCCAATCTTTGGCCAAAAAGAGCTTAAGATTCAATATATGCATTTATTTAAAAATATAAATATGGAAAAATAAATAATTTAAAAGACTAGATTGAATGCCCCTAGATTTTCCCACATTCAAAGCCTATGCTTTTTTTTTTTTTTTTAAAGGGGGTAAGCCACAAGGCGGCAACAGGCTCTAAACCCTTTAAGAAAAGATATCGGTGGGGTGGCCTCGGCCCGCAAAGCGGCGACACCCCACACGTCCGGCGGCTGCTCCAGACCGCAAGTGCGTCCCTCACGCTGCTGTTGCTCTGGGCCAACATGACCTCAGCAGGTGGACCCAACTGCTGGGGGAGGACAGCAAGGCAGTCTGTGGGCCGAGCGGCGGCTGGCCCTCCTGGTTCCCAGCAGCACCCCCTGCCCGCCACTGGGTGCCAGAAGGGCCGCTCTTGGTCTGGGTTGGGGCGGGTGGTGGGGGGGTGCTGCTGCTAACGGTGAACCTGGATGTGCACACGTAATCACCTAACACGGGAGGTTAGGGCGCCTGCCCGCAGGGCCTGTGACCTGCGCTCGGCCAGCCTGACACGGTCCTTCTGCCGCTGACGGCCGCACGGTGCAGGGAGGTCAGCCTGAGCGGGGGCTCTGCGGGGACACGCTGGTTCTGTTCTGGAATGGCCCGTCCCTGGGGCCTCCTCAGGAGGCCTCAGGAGACGGTGCAGATGGCGCTGGCGTGCTGGCTCTTGAGTGCCTGCTGCCTCTGGATCTCTCTGGAGATGCGTCTCTTGATTCCCAGCAGGTACAGGTCCCGGTCGAACTTGCCAGCGGCAAGTGGGATGCTGGGGAGGAAGGGCCGTCAGGAGGGCACTGTCCTCCTGGCCCCCGCACCTGAGTGTCGGCCACGGGTAGGCGGCATGTGGAAGAGCTGGGCACAGCTGAGGCCTGGGTCCCCGGGGCTGCGCCCAGGCCCACCATCCGCGCGCCCACCTGCAGCTGTGTGCCGACAGCCAGCGGACGCTGCCTCCCGCCTGTGCCAGGCCGACCCCTTGGTAGGTGGCCCCTGCCACCCACTGGCTGTTTTAGGGGGCATGTGCCTGGGAGGCCTGGCTGGCTCGGGGTGCGGGCAAGGCCCGCACCCTCTGGTGCGTCGCTCGCCTGACGCTGGCTTCTGACCCACGGCACAGCCACCTTCCCTCGGGGCACCCAGAACCCCGCTCCCCTCGGGGCACCGGGACACGCAGAGACCAGGCTGTGCTCTCAGGCCGCCCCCGCCCGGGGCCCAGGAGCGAGAGCATCCAAGGGTACTGACTTGTCTCTCCCTGGCCTCACTTTGACCCGGAACAGGCCGTACACGGGGCGGTGGTCGGACGTCCTGACGCCGGGGCAGGAGGAGTACTTGACGGGGCAGATGTCACCCTGGTGGCGGCTCCTGTATAGGATGCGGTCCTGCGGGCAGTCCCGGGGCCGGTTGGTGGCGGGCTGGGCTGGCCTGCTCTGCCCTCCAGCCGAGTCCCCGCACACGGAAGCCCCCAGGAGGCCTGACCCCGCTCCCCAGCCCCGGGCGGTCACCGTGTAGGATGGGGTCCTCTGCTTGGAGGTGGTGTCATACGAGTCCTTCCCGACGTCGAACTTGTATGACGGCAGGAAGTGGATGTCCGGCTCCTGGAAGCCCTTGAAGATGGACCCTGGGAAGGGGCACGGCCCCGACTCGGTGGCGGCTCAGGGCCAGCGCCACCCCGCCCCTTGGGCCCGCCCGGCCACAGCGGCGCCCTGCCTGCTCACCTCTCTGCATCTCGCGGGTGAGCTGGTCGTGCTGCAGCAGGGCCTGCACGCTGGAGCTGAGGTCCTGCTTCAGGATGGCCTCCACGGCCGCCCGCCCCCCGCTCAGGCGGAAGTTGAAGTCCCCGAACCAGAAGACCTCGTCGAAGCGGGTGGTGACGTCCGCTGGGGCATGAGCGGCAGGGAAGTGTGTGAGACCCCCCCCCACCACTGTGTGTCTACACCCCGACTCCGGGTCAGGACACTTCCCTGCACCCCCGAAAGAGGGGGGCAGCCCAGGACACCCTTGGGGCTCAGGGCGAGGGAGGCGCGGGGGTGGGGGGGTGTCCACAGCTTTCTGGGTTCACAGGGTCACAACTCAGGGAGCCTGGCACCAGACCTCGCTTCAGGTTGGTGAGCGATTGCAGACTTTTCTGGCCTTGGTTCTCAAGGCTCCAAACATTCCTCTCCATTAAACCACCCAGAGAATGAGAGAAGTTGCCGTGTCTGGGGGGAGGGTAAAGCGACTCACCAGCGTCGGAGCGGTAGGGGCTCGTGTCCGGCACGTTCTTGGGCAGGGCCAGGCCCTGCACAGTCTTGCTGTAGTCCACCAGCCGCTCGCCCACCTTCCCGTCTCCGGCTGCAAGGACAGCAGGGTGGGGCCTCTCCACAGGCAGGTTTCTGAGCCCAAGGTTGGTGCCTGGGGGTCGGTCCGAGACAGACCCCCTACCCAGCAAGGTCTGATCACCCAGCATCTGCACCGTGACCCTCCCCTCGAGGGGTCTGGGGCTCACAGGTGAAGGGGGGCCTACAGGCGAATGGGGGGGCCTACGGCAAAGGACTTACAGGTGAAGTGGGACGTGATGAAGAGCAGGGAGGTGCCGAAGAAGGTGAAGCTGACGCCCAGGGCCCCCTTGGTCTTGATCTGGGACACGATGCGGGTGGTCACCGTGGAGCTCTCCACCTCTGCGGGAGGAGCAGGGCTGACCGGGCCATCCCCGTGGGCCGGCCAGGCTGCCCACCCCCAGCCCGCACGCCCAGCCTGGGGCACCCACCTGAGCAGAACCAGATGAGGTCCCTGCGGATGAGCACAGCCATGTAGAGCGCGCCATGGGCTGTCGAGTACAGCATGACGTAATGCGGGCCCAGCGTCTCCTGTAGCCGCGCCTCCCACTCCCGCCTGCGGGGCGGGGGGTGGTCAGAGCTGCAAGCTCGAGGGCGAGCCTGGACCGCCCCCTGCGTCTCCACCATGGCCACGGGTCCTCCGCTGCCTCCCAGAGGCCAAGAGCAGGAGCCCAGGGAGGCAGGAGGGGGCCACCTTCCCTGGAGCCCAGACCCTGCCCCCCAGTGTCCGGAGCAGACCGGGCACCTCCACTCCGGCCAGGCCTGTGCCGCGACCCTGCCCCAGTCACCAGCTGAACTGCCCACACGGCCGGGACAGGTGAGCAGTGACATTCAGGGGCTGAGCTGGGGGCCGTGCTGTGCTGGGTGCCTCACTTTCTCCTGGAGCAGCTATCTATTTACAAGAACCTCAATCGCATTTCTTTTAAACTCTGAGTCCCCACTTGAGAAGAAAGCGATCCCGATTGAGCCCAGGCTTAGACCACAGCTCATGTCTCCCCTCACAGGGGGGTCTCGGGCAAAGAACCGAGACTGGTTCACAGGACTACGCTGGAGCGGCGGGTCGGGGACGTGGAGCATGTGGGGCAGCGGCAGGGGGAAGGCCCTGGCCCTACCTGTCGGAGCAGCCCTCCTGGACGCCCACAACATACAGGTCCTGGGCCAGGTCAGCCTCGGCCGGCAGCAGGAGCTCGTCCAGGTTCGGGGGCAGCTCCTGCGGAAGGGCAGCTTCTGGCAGGGGCTGCAGGGGCCCCATGGCGGGAGCTCTGCTGTCTGGACACCCTTGACCACACACGGGGAGCCGCTGGCCCGGGCAGGCTGCCCACCCCTCCCTCGGCCTGTCCTCGCAGGGCCTGTGCCCCACCCCTTGCCAGGACCCACGTACAGCAACTGTGCTGCTTCCGGCCCCCGGGCGTGGCTGCCTACAAGGGGAACCCCCCAACCTCTGCCCTCACAGCAGCCCCGGGGAGGAAAGTGGGCACCTCGCCGGCGGTCTCCACTTCCCCACCAGCTGCGGCCCGGGCGCTCTGGGCCCCAGGTGCAGGCTAGGCCGCGGACAGCCCGGGGCTCCCGGTGACAGTGGAGCCAGCAGCCCGCACTTCCGTTCAGGTGGTGGTTTTGTGGGGAGGGGCCTGTCCTGAAGCAGCCCCGCCCATCACCCTGAAGGATGGGAGCCCGGGATGCGGCCACTTCTGTTCTTTGGACGGGATGCGCTTCGGCGCACACTGGTGACAGAAGGCACTCCAGACAGGGCCGGAAACCCTGCTGGGCATTAGGTCGCCCACCGTCCGGAGGAAGCCCGTGGGTGGCCCCAGAATCGGAGCCTCCCGCACGCAGGGGTGGAGACCCCTAGCTGTGGGAAGGGATCCCCCAGGAGACACGGGGTGGCTGGAGAGAAAGCCCCTACTGGGCTCCCCCAGAAATCAGTGGGTGAACCCTGCGCCCCCTGGCTGCGGTCGTCCCGGGGCCCCGGCTCACAGGCGGGATGGACATGAGCCCCGACCACGGGGATACACGGCGGGAGACAGACCCGGACCACAGCGTGGACGCCCGCCCGCGGTGTGCATCGGGGCACCCGTGTCCCCACACGCTTGTGGGGATCTGGGAGGCACTCGCACGAGTGGCGCAGGGCGAGTAGAACAGCGGGGCCGCCTGACGGGTGAAGGGGGCAGCCACTTGGAGGCCAGGTGAGGGGTGGGCTCTCGGCAAATCTCTGCTCCTTCCTCCCAAACCTGCTGTCAACCTAGAATTGTTCTGACACGAACAGCGTCTCTGAAAACCTAAGCATCTGTGCCGTGTAAGAGAGGGGGGCGAGGGCCGCTGTGACGGCCAGGAGGCTCCTCTGCGTGCCCCGGGGAAGAATCCAGAAGGAACCCCGTCCCGTCCTGCATGGGGCCGGTGCCCGCTCACCTTCTGGCCCTGCATGTTCCACGTGGCCACGAACAGGGCCACGCTCCGGTCCGGGAAGTAACGGGCCAGCTCATCTGCCCCCATCAGGGCCCCAGTTGCCAGCAGGCTCCCCTCCAGGTAGCTCCTGCAGAGACGGGCCAGACTGAGCCGGGGGTTGCAGCAGATGGACCCAGGGAGGGGCTGGGAGCAGAACACACCTCCGGGGCCGGGAGCCCCCTCCCAGAGCTGGAGTGGCCTCAGGACCCCGGGGGGGGGATGGGGGGAGCACAGTGCGGAGAGCCCCTGGAGCCCAGGGAAACCTGCCATGTCTAGGGCTCTACAGACACCCTCAGGCTCCTGGCCTCCGGAGAGGAAGGGACAGGCAGGTGATGTTTGGGGCTTTTGGGGGGACCCTCTAAGCGCAAGGCCCTGGGAGGGCTGCAGAGGTCGAGGTGGGCTTCTGGACTGTAAGCAGACTTGGGGGGGACACGCCCTTCTCCAGGGCTCCGGCCTCCGCCTTGCCAGCCAGCACTGGGAGCTTGTAAAGGCTTCCTGGGATGCCTTGGTCTTTGCAGGTTCAATCCACTGTAGGCTCTCACAGAAGAACTCATGCAAACGGTGCAGAGTCAAACACCGCCACAGAGGCCCTGCGAGGACTCTGCCTGTGGGGCTGTTCGCCTGTCTCCACTTAACCCGAGAGCAGCCTCGTGTGTGCCCAAGCACCAGGGAGACTTCATTTAGGGACAAACCTGAGATTCGTGTAATTTTCACATGTCCACGAAGGACTATTAGTACTGCCTCGGTGTTTTTTTTTTTTTTTTCCCTTCTCAACTGTGTGAAAACTGTTTCCCTTGGACCCATGACAAGGACTGTGCCTGAATGATCAGGTTCCCAAAGACGGAGGGGAACGCACAGGCTCAAACGTCCAGGCTCAACCAGTCCATCCTAAAGGAAATCAGTCCTGAATATTCATTGGAAGGACTGATGCTGAAGCGGAAACTCCAATACTTTGGCCACCTGATGTGAAGAGCTGACAAGTTCAAAGGTCTCACTTGCTGTTTTCATTCCAACTTGCTTAGAAGACCGTAGACCCTGGCTTGCAGAGATGGGCACCAATCCCTTGCAAGGAGGTGAAGTTAGAGTCCAGTCCTTACAAGCTCACCTGAGAGGCTCTTAAACTCTGACCAAGCTCTGCAGGACAAGAGCTCGCGATGTCAGGAGGCAGGCGCCTCCCTGAGGCCGCCCTGTGTTAAGGATCCCATCGGGCTGCCTGAAGGGCTGCCTTCTCCAAACCAGCCCCGTCTGCAGTGTGTGCAGAAGGCAGCCCCTCAAGGGCACAATCCACTCCCCTTTCCTCCGTCCTTGGCCTTGACTCCGGCCAGGTCCGGGCTGTGTGCAGCCCACAAGCTGAGACTCGCTCCTACACTTTCAGTGTTCCTATTACTCCTTTTTAATCAATGACGTTGTGTATTTATTTGGCTGTCATGGGTCAGTGAAGCAAGGAGATCCAACCAGTCCATCCTAAAGGAAATCAGTCCTGAATATTCATTGGAAGGACTGATGCTGAAGCTGAAACTCCAATCCTTTGGCCGCCTGATGCGAAGAACTGACTCATTGGAAAAGACCCTGATGCTGGGAAAGATTGAGAGCAGGAGGAGAAAGGGACAACAGAGGATGAGATGGTTGGATGGCATCACTGACTCGATGGACTGAGTTTGAGTAAACTCCGGGAGTTGGTGATGCACAGGGAGGCCTGGTGTGCTGCAGTCCATGGGGTCACAAAGAGTCGGACACGACCGAGCGACTGAACTGAACTGGGTCTTCGTCATGGCACGTGGGAGCGTCCATCTCCGCTGTGGTATGCGGGATCTTTAGTTGCAGCACGCCAATTCTTCATTGTGGCACGTGGGATTTAGTTCTCTGACCGGGGCTTGAACCCGGTCCCCCGGCATTGGGAGTAGTCTTAGCCACTTGACCACCAGGGAAATCCCCTACACTTCTCAGTGGTTGGGGAAAAGAAGTATTTTTGTGCCAAAGGAAAATGACCTGAAAGTCACACTTCGGCCTCCTTGAACAAAGTATTCCTTTGTCCACAACACTATGCTGTTGATGTGTGTGGCCTGGGGCTGCTTTTTCATCCCCACGGCAGAGGTCAACACTTGCCAGAAACTGCGTGGCTCACAGACTCGAAACAGTCAGTGGTCTGGGTTGGAGGGGCGCGCTGGTGGCAGTGGGGGCAGGCAGGGAGGGCACAGGACGGCTTCTGAGCCGCAGCGTGGCCCCGAGCCCAAGCTCCGGAAACAGCAGGCCAGCACACAGCCAGTGGGTGTGGACGGGTCAGGCTAGGAGCCCCTGGGGTGTGGTGTGCCCTGAGGCTCCGGCTCAGGGCAGGGGGTTCAGAGCTGGAGATGGGGGCAGCACCTGCCTCCCCTTCAAGATATAAATTAGGCGATAATTAGGACTAACCACTCAAGCCCTGTGACGCTGGACACCCAGCATCTTCCTTGCCCACGGGGTTGGGGGCCGAGCCCTGCCTGTTAGGAGACTCTGGGGCGCTCCTGAGTGTCAAGGACAGGGGTCGGGCTTCTGCCTGCGCCCCTCCCTGCTGGAGATTGGCCATGGGGCCCCTCCCCTGGGGGCAGCCTGGCCACACCCCTGGGGGCCCCAGCCTCATGCAGCTCTCCATCCTGGAAAAGTGCCAGCATTTACATGGGGCATGGCCGCCTAACACTGGTCCTCAGCAAAGGAACCGTGTGGACACGGGTCCGGGACACACCTCAGAGTCCTGGGCCCACCTGCACATGCACACGGAGGGCGGCTCCCGACACGGCCTGCCCGTGTGCAGAGGGGTCTGTGCATCTGACCGGCTGTGTTTCACCGGGGCCTGTGGGGCTGAGACGCAGAAGGAAAAGCTGGGGGTGCAGCTGGGAGAGGCGGGTGGGAGGAGACGGCCCACACACACTCTCAGGAGAACCTGCCTGCGGCTCTCATGGGGCTTCTGAGGGTTTCCCGAGACCCGAGGCCGCCTCCCCCAGGGCCCTACCTGCTCCGGACGTCCTTGGCACGGATGGGCGCCAGGAGGCTGAAGGTGGACCTGGACGAGTGAAGGGAGCAGTCATCGTAGGCCAGGGGGCTTGGGGGCCGGCCGGGACCCAGGCTGCTGTGCGCCCGGAACAGCCTGGCCTGCAGCCGGAGCTTGTAGTCGGCGTGATCTGGGTCCACCTTGTTCGCCGTCCGCAGGCCTTCGGAGGCCATGTTGCGGGCCATGGCGGGCAGCGGGCGCGGGGAAAGCAGGCTGGCCAGCCGAGGGGTGCTCCCGGCCGAGGCCCCTTCCCGGTGCAGCAAGTCCAGGGACGTGCTGATCATCCCAGAAAGACAGTTTCCCCATGAGGAGGGCCCCCCGCTGCCCGGGGCCCTGCGAGCTGTGGGGATCTCCTGCAGGGAGGCGCTCAGGCAGGGCGGGGAGCCACTGCGGGCGGGGGTCCCGGGGGCCTCGTCCTGCAGGGAGCCCCCCGAGGGGCTGGCCCCATTCCGCACAGTCAGGTCCTCGCGGCTGGTTCGAAAACGCCTCTTTCTCCAGCCCTTCTCATCCAGGGACAGCGCCCGCTCCAGCCTGGGCCTCGGGGGCGGCGGCTTTGGGGTGAAGGGTCTCGCTTGGGCCCGTGGGTCCTCGTTGCTGACTTGCTCTGGGGTATCCAGGGGGAGCTCTGGGCTCCTCTCGGGTCCCTGACGGCCGCCAGCAGCCGGGGACCCCAGGCAGGGGACAGGCTCTTCATCACTGTTCGGAAGCAGTCCCTTGAGCATGCTGCCTTCAGGACACAGACACCCCTGGGCAGTGGGCTGCTGGGAGGCGGTCTCTGAATGCCCCAAGCTCACCAACTTGGATGGCATAGTCCGGGGGGCCAGCTCTCAGGGCCGGGGGCAGCCTGGCTGACCCGGGAAACGGCTCCTCTGGGGGCTGCTGCCGACGCCCGGGGTCAGGGCCGTGTGCTTGGCCGTGCCTGGGGGGGCGCGGAGCGGAGGCATGGCAGCAGCTCCCCCTCGGGCCTGGGGTGGTCCGGCTCGGACAGGATCAGCTGCTGCATGGCTGGGAGCCCCGAAGGTCCGGAGTCTCCAGAAAGTACCTAAGGGAACACCCTGCGGTTAGCCTTCATCACCGGGGCAGTGATGCCACTTAATGGTCCTGAAGGACAGCATGGGGCAGGGTGACGGAGCAGACAGGTCATTAGCGGCCCAGCAAGAACAAGCATTTATGCGTCCTGGCCCGCTGGCTCCTCCCAGGAGATGGGTGAAAAGTCCAGCATCTTAGGATGGAGGAAAGTCTCCTTCTTGCAGGGGGTGGGGGGGGGGCGGGGGCGCTGCTTCTCACTTGGGGAGCCAGGGACCCAACTAGCGAGAATTTCCACCCCAAAGGCGTAGGTGCAGCCTCGGATGGGGGATCTGGCCGGAGCCCATTCCTTCCTCCCCCGCCCCGCCCCCGGCCCCCTCCCCGGGGTCAGACGGCCCTACCTCGCTCACCTGCGCGCCCACCACCATCGCTTGGCCCACAGATCCCGCCCCGAGAGCAGGCGACCCTGAGCAGGTCTGCGCCCCGGCCGCGAAGGCCCCTGACTCAGGACTAGCGAGTCTGGCCCGGCCGGTTGCCCGCTCCCCAGGGTAACAACCGCCCGGAGCCGCGGGGCTGGGGACGAAGTAGGGGGCACGAGACGCGCGCCCGGGGATCCTGGCGCGCCACGGACACCCGCGCCCCGCTCCGCGCCGGGGAATCCCACAACCCGATCCCGCGCCAGGGACCCGTGCGCCCGGACTCCAACCCCGGGGTCACCCCGCCCTGTCCTCGAGCCCAGCTCAGGGGTCGTTCCGCTCAAGGCTTCCGGGCTCCCGCCCAGGGGTCACTCGGAGCTTAGGTCGTGCTGGCCCCGTGTCCCCGCCCCGGACTTTCTCCAGGACTGCCGCCCCCGACCAGGGTCATCGCGCCCCGCGCCCCCACCTCTCGACGTCGCCAGCTCCCCAGCTCCGCGGGCTTCAGCGGCCGCTCCCCGGCAACCGGCGGACAGGGTGGCCTGGATCCCGGCGCCCGCAGCGGCCACTGGCGGCCGGAGGACCCAGGCGCGTGGAGCCAGGGCCGAGGGCGCCCTCGGGTGGGTGCCGGGAGTGCCGGCGGCTTCCTTCCCCCGAGCGCAGCTCGCGCCCCGCCCCTCGGGCCCGCCCCCAGCCCCGCCCCTCGTCTCCGTGTTTGACTAGTGAGGACCCTGGGGGACCGGAGCCTAGAAAGCAGAGCGCTACCCTGGTCCCTCTTCACTGCCCTCAGGATGGGTTTTCCCGTTAGGCCCGCCCACCGCCCATCGGAGAGGAGCCCCTTTCTCCGGGGGGTCCCCTAGCGGGCGGGTCTGGTGGAGGGACAGAAAGCAGTGGCCCAGGGAGCCCTAGAAGCCAATCAAACCCAGGTCCCCAAAGGCTTCAATAAACAAAAGGAGACAGCGTGAAAGGCCTTGAGAGCGCAAAATATTTTATTTAACAATTTGCATTTAGGAAAAATAGCAGCTCCCGCCTCAGAGGAAGCTTCTTGAATCAAAACTCACTGGCGGTCAACACAGACAACGGGCAGGTTTCAGCCCGGGGGTCGCACTAGCACTGACCCTGGACACGAGGCCGCCGCCAGTGAGGTCGGCCCCTCCCACAGGGACGCGTCCTGGAAACCGTTCTGCGGGTCCTTCCGAGACGACCCAGTGGACCCAAGGGCCCTGTGCTGACCCCATCCCACCCAAGCCCGACACTTGGATTAAAACCCAACAAACCACGTCCCCCAGCGTTCTACAGAAATTATTTTCTAATGATTTTTATAAATACTTAAATCTTTTCTTTAGTCCCTTTAGACAGAAGAAGAAGAATGTGAACAGTTTTGAGAACAGTCGATGAAGCCTTAAAGCTGAGTCCGCCCGGAGGTCATCGTCCTGCGCAGGTTCACAGGCTGAGTCAGCAGGGGAGCTGCTGACAAGTCTGGGGCCAGAAAGGTCGGACTCGGGAGCTTCGGACAAGAAACAGCTGCAAGCCACTTTCTTCAGGATGTTACCAGCTCCCTAAGCGACGCAGCGGTGAGAGGCAGCAGTCAGCTGACAGCACCGCGGGGGCCGGCCACAGGAAGCAGGGCCTGGCGGGTCCAGAGAAAAACCCAAACCAAACCCGGAGTCCCAGCTGTGACGCTGGACCCATCACTCAGAACAGCTCTGTCCCAGCTGGTCCCTCTGACTGTGGGAAGCCTCCCAGTCCTGGTGAGGCCACAGGAGACCACGCAGAGCTGGGCACGTCTTGGCTCCAGGAGATAAAACGCAGGTCAGTACCGAGGGCTGCTCTCAAAACCTAACGGAGCTGCTACTAAAGGAAGCCCAGTTTCCTCGGAGACGAAGCACCCTTTCAGGCTCAACAACGTGGAGCAGGGGCTGACCTGACCGCCTCTGGGTGCAGGGCAGGCAGGCAAGCTCCTCTCTGAGTCAAAGGTGCACTGTTTCCTCCTGGCATCTGAAAGGATCTCTGGGCTTTATCTGGCAACGATTCACCGTGAGGTTTTGAGAGATGCCTTAGTCACTGAGAAGCAAACTCCTCCTGCAGCCAAGACGCCTCCAGCCTCCCTCAGTGTCACGTCCTCAGGTGCCTGCAAACGCTGGTCCTTAAATCATTCCTTGGGTCAGAGAGCCACTCTTCATCCAGCACCGTGAAGGCGTGGAATTGATGCTGGAACGCTCCACACGTCAGTTCTGAGTTGCTGTGTTCACGCCCACGTGGGGACAGACTGGAGTCGCAGGCCTTTGGCCTGACCTCTGGGCGGAACAGCCATCTCCCGTCCCGGTGCTGCTCCAGGACGCGGCCCTTCTAGCTTAACGCCGGGTACTTCCTCTGGCCAATCCTCCCCGTCCTTGAGCTTCCTGAGGCAGCAGGGGCCTGAAACAACAGGGACAGGACTGAGGTCCACACGCTGGCCCCAGGGGGCCGCGGACCAAGCTGAGCAGATGACGGGTCTCAACAAACAGGTGTGTGCTGTCGTCTCATGCGCAGCCCGGGTCCCTAAGGCAGGGTGGTGGGGTGAGGCCGTGCCCACAGCCGGGTGTCTGAGGAGCCCTGGCCAGAGACAGGGGGAGGCAGGGAGCACCCGGGGAGGCGGGCCTGGAGCACAGGCGTTTACTCTGGGTCCCAGGAAAGCCCTACACGAAGTCAGAGTCAAGAAGTTTTGTGAAGGCATCAGCAAGGTGAAGATGCAGTAGAGAAGAATCCCCTCAGCTGTGGAGTGGAGACGCAGATGGCGGCTGGGAACAGGGAGGGCGCAGTCGTGGGGGCCCACCCCGGAGGGAGCCCGAGGCTGGGGACCCCAGGTGGCAAGGGCAGGGTCTGCCTTGGGACGGCCCACGGTCAGGGGAGGTTTTGAATTCCTAAAGCCAAGACCTCCCCACAGACCCCCTCCTCTATTGCATCCCAAGGCTGCCCCCACCTCCCGTCCACTCTCTCCAGGCCAGAGCCTGGGAGGGAGACAAATGAAAGTAAGCGTTTCCAGCCTGAAGATCACCAGCCACCAGGTGAAGAGGGGCCAAAGTCAGCACAGGAGGAGGTCAGCCCCACCCCAGGGCAGCATCAGCAGGAAACGGATGGGGCGCCCAGCCCCCTCCCCCAGGGCCCCCCACGCCCACCCCCAGAGCAGCAGCAGAGCCGGGGAGACAGCGAGGGCACTTACTTGTGCAAACTGAGCAGGGTTGTAGAAGGGCACCGCAGCCCCAGAAGGGGCCCCAGCAGGGGCGAGAGCACCGGGAGCCTGGGGAGCACACAGAGGCCGTCTCACCCTCTGACCAAGCACAGCAGCTTGGTTCGTTTGCAAATACAGACACTGTTTCTGAGGAAGGGTTTATCACACTTTTGAAGACGCCACAGAAGCAGGTCAAAGGCGCTTATTGCAGAACTACATTTAATTATTTAACGGGGCTCAGAAAACAGTAGAACTGGGGCATGCACACGCAGGAGTGGGGGAGGGGAGCAGGAACTGGGGATCGCTCCAGACCTCAGGCGTCCAGCTACAAAATCCAGTGCTCTAGTTCACAAACGAACACGTCCCAGGAAGTCCTTCTGCTGAGCCAAGGGAAAGCTTAGTCCCACAGCGCTTGGAAGAAGTGCTCTTTTACTTCCTATCGAGCCTGACCGCAGGACAGCGGCCACCATCTCACCCTGCCTGGCCTAAAACACTTTCTCCTGTTTGATCAGAAAACAGAACCTGTGCCTTCGAAATGAGAGCGTCCTGACCCCAGTTGGCTTCTGATGTGCGCGCGTGCACACATGCACCCCGCGAAGCTATGCCTGTGACTAGTCCTTTGAAAAACTCAATTCAGAAAGAGCACAGCCACAGAACTTGGCCGTTTGCTATGGGCGTCCTGGAGTCAGTCTGACCGTGGATGTGCCTGGATATTCGACACCACCCTCTGAGAACCTCAAAAGAAAGGAGCACGGTGCCCTCAGGCATGTGACGGCTGAGCGGCGACAGGTGGCGTCAGGGGCCGGGGCAGAGTGACTGAGCAGCACAGCGATCTCAGAGGAAAGACAAGCCCCGTGCACAGGGCCAGCTACAGGTACCTGGTTAAAATGCTGGCTCACTTCCCGTGATAACGAGCTCAGTGAACTACAGCGCGAAAGCTACAAAACAGCAAGAACACAGACAGACGAACAGCAGAGTCAGCGCGGCACCGCGGCTCCAGCCGGCAGCTCGGTCCCAACGAGCTACGCCGCCGCTAGATCAACGTAGCTCGATGGGGAGAAAGCCTGAAGCTCCTGCTCACAGACAGCTTTTACAGGAAATGACCCGTCCAAGAGACGCTCGCCTAGCCCCGGGCCTCGGGTGGCCTGACCTCATGCTGCCCGAGGCACGGAGGGGACCCCGCTGAGGAGCGCCTGCAGCCCTCACTCTGGCCCAAGGTCCCCAATGACTGTGCGGACACAAGTGTGCCTTTTTTAAGAAACACAGTGCTGCTCCGGTTCCTCAGTTTCTCAACTGCCCTCTCACCACCCAGTAACATCGTCTTAGAGAAGCCACTCGGATACCGTGGGCCTCCGAGTCCCAGACTCTCCGCAGACGCGCCCCCAGTGGCGTTTACCTCTCCTCCCTGGGGACCATCCAGTCCAGATGCTGGGAGTTCAGGTCCAGGGAGCGACGCCACTGCAGGCCCGAACACCTGCCGGGACAGGGGGGAGGCTGCTGCCAGCAAAGCCGGGTGAGCCCGAGGCTCCCACGCAAGGCAGGACCACCCGGGACAGCAGCATGGCCTCCCGGGGCACATTCTGAGAAGCCCTGCAGGTTCTGCACAGACCTGCTACTCCAACCCGCATCGCATCCTTACTTCCCGGGCACCTGCTGTGTGCCCCATGGCGACGGGCACCGTGACGCCATCCATGTGGCGGCACCCTGAGGCTCAAAGGAGCTGAGTGACCCCATCCCCTGCCCCCCCTTTTTAGCCTTGCCACACGCTTGTGGGATCTTAGTTCCCCACCCAGGGACTGAACCCTCGCCCCTACAGGGGAAGTACAGGGTCCTGACCACTGGACCACCAGTCCCCTCCTACCCCCAAACTTTAAACAGCTAACTAATGGAGAACCAGGGCTGAAATCAAGCTCCATCTAACCTCAGATATCAAACTCTAAATAATTGTATTTCACACACACAAAGAAACCCTCTATACCATTAAAACGTCAGCAGGAGAGTGTTCCCAGAGAACAGTTGCACGTGGCCGCCTCCTGGGGGAGCAGGAGGCTGACTTCCACTGGCCCCCATGCCCTGCTGTGTGCATGGCTCACCTTGGGATCCGAGGTGGGCTCTGGCCTGGCCGGCCCCTCCCTGCTGGCCCCCTCAGTGGATGGCAGCTCCTCTGCATCTGCGGGGAGACGGAGGAGGCCCTTGCTGTCCACACGGCCCTGGTGCCCGGGGGACTAAGCCCCAGGGGACACATACTGCCCGCCCCCCCACGCACACACGCCTGCAGACACCACGGTGGGCCTCGCGCTCTGCGTCCATGGTGCTCTTCTAGAAAGAGGACCAAGGCCAGGGCCCCAGAAGGAGACCTGAGGCCAGCAGGCTGGCAGCGGACAGCCCTGCTGCCCGGGCTGTGTACCTGCGTTTGGGCCCAACAGGTGAGCTGGAATTGGAAGCGGGGCCAGGGGTGCAAAGAGGTCAGTGGGAGCCAGGGCTGGCTCGCTCCGCTGGGGGCCCCCCGGGTTCAAGACGTCCACGTAGCGTGCCCTGGTTCCAGCTGTGACACGGAGGGAAAGCAAGGTCACCCCCGTGCCATGGCCCCCAGCTCCGTCCTCCGTGTGTCCAGGGACCATGGGGACCCCACTTCCAGCCCCAGGGAGGCTGGGCTCTGACCAGGAGCCTCTCCCAGGGCCTCCTGCTCAGGTGAGGGTCCCACTTCATGCCAGGATGCCGCCAGGCTGCCTTTCCAACTGATCGGATCCACCCTGCCCAAGACCACTCACTGCTCCGGAGGACGGGCACCCCCACCCCAGACTCATCTTCAGAGAACCAGCCCTCCTCTCGTGGGAGACAAGCCACGCCTGACACACGAGTGGTCCCTGCCGGGCTCTGGAGTGTCTACAGGACAAACGCACAACCCAGACCCCCTCTAACTTTCGGCCGGGCCCTATTACCTGCTTTTCTAGAATACATGTTCACGGTGGGTCTGGGGAGCCCTCCGGGACCAGGGTGGGCAGCTTGTGGAGCCTTGGGAAGGGCAGCTGGAGGCGGAGGTGGAGCCTTCTTCTGCGGAAGGAAAGCCCGCTTGGAGATCCACCACCCCACAGCTCCTGCCCCAGGGAGCGCCTCTCCGCCCGTGGTCCCAGCTCACCTCCTCCTCTGGCTCATTGACGTCCACCCATCGGTTCTTCTTTTCATCCCAGACGATCTGCCGGGGTTGTGAAAAGTAAAAAAGAAAACTCAGCAGCACGAGGTGAGCAGACTCAGGCCCTGAGCGCGAGAGGCGTCGGCCCAGGTTCGCCGAGGACTGAGATGCTCCATGCAGACAGCTGGACGCCCTGCTGCTGCAGAACCCCCGGCTCCCCAGGCCCACCTGGCAGGACTCACCGATTTGTTCTTGTCGTCTGGCAGGTAAGCTTCTGTCCTTTTCTTCACAGGCAGCCAGCGAGAGAACCAGGATTCGCTGCTCTGAACAGAGAAACCACCAGAACAAGCCTGAGGTCGTGGCACTGAGAGAAATGAGCCCGGCACAGCAGGGCCAGCCCGCGCAAGCCCCGGTGTCAGGTTGCAGGTGCCAGGGCCACAGGGACAGGAAGCAGACGCCTGGCTGGAGGTGGGAGGGGCCTCACCGCAGTGGAGGCAGGGCTTCGGTGTGGAAGACAGAGCCCCGGGGACGGTGGTGGTGGCCGCACGACAGAACTGCGCACTTAAAACAGTGGAAGTGACCAACGTGCTGAGTATCTCACCACAGTTACAAAAATCGCAACAGTGACGTGCCTCCTGGAGCCTCTCATGTCCAAATGCCAACAATAGGCAGCCTGAGACCGTCTCCCCCAGCAGTGGTGACAGCCAGCAAGTCCGTGCGGGCTCCTCAAAACAGGCCCTTGCACCCCCAGACTGGGAAAGGTCAGGCGTCAGGGAGGTTGGCCTCATCCTGCATACGCTGCCCATCACGTCCGCCGCAAAGTGCAGCAGCAGCAGCTCCACAGCCCCCACCCCCTCTGAACCCGCGGCCGACTCCGCACTGGGGCGGGCGGCCGCGTCCAGTCACCTGCACGGCTTGTGCACGCTTTGAATTAAACTTGTGTTTACTTGTGATACCAGCCACGGGGGCTTCCCTTGTGGCACAGTGGGTAGGGATCTGCCCGCAAACGTGGGGAACATGGGTTCCATCTCATTCGAGAAGATGCCCTGTGCTGCGGAGCAACTAAACCCAGGAGCCCCGACGACGGAGCCTGCGCCCTAGAGCCCAGGAGCCCGAGCACCCTGAAGCCCGTGCTCCACAAGAGAAGCCACGGCAGTGAGAAGCCTGTGGCAACAAAGAGCAGCCTCCACCTGCGGCCACCTAGAGAAAGCCTGGGTGCAGCAACCCAGACCCACGACAACCAAAAATAAATAATTAAAGAAAAAAGATACCAGCCGTGAAAGCCGACTCTGCTGAGCACTAGACTGAGAACAGCGTTCTTCCCAAGCAGCCACCAAAGGGTAAGAGGCCACCCAAGGCTGGAGAAGACGCTCAGAAGACACATCTGACAGAACCTGCATCCACGTGAGAAGGGCCATCGCCAACCTGAGGGCCCCGTAAAGGACGGGAGAAGACCTGAGCAGCCCTCCACAGACAAGGTCGGGGTGGGCAGACAGGCACTCGGAAAGGCGCCGTGTCACTGCTCATCAGTGTCACCAACCCCGGCACGGTGGCAACCGTCAGGAGGGCAGACAACGCGGCCCCAGGGACGATGCGGCCGGGGTCTTGCCTGCTTGGTGCTGGAAGGACCACCTGGTAAACCCGCGAGGAGGCCTGTCCAGCAGGACGTTCTAGAGCTGGACACACAGCTGTCCCGTGATGCTGGGATACACCCTTGGGAAAGAAGTGCGTCCACCACAAGACACAGACAAGAAGACTCACGCGGCTGGATCCCCAATAAACGCAACCTGAGCGACACCGACTCATGTCCGTTCCCGGGGGAAAGGACAGCAGCAGCGTGGCGCACCCACGATGAGGCACTGCACGGCGAGGGCCACTCCCGCACGCGCGGCCCAGCCTGGGCAGTGGGGGCAGATCAGTGCTGACATGAGCCTCCGGGCGGCTGCATGGGCCCTGGAGCCGCGGGCCTTGGGGCGGGCAGCGTCCCCCGCTCTGAGCTGGTGGTTCACACGTGGACACAGACACACCGCACACACTTCACTGCACACACGCTGCCCTTCCAGAACACGCTGGGCCCCATCTTCACACACACGATGTCCCCTTGCCTCGGCACCCCACCCCTGCCCGGCTGGGGCTGTGAGTCACCTTCTTCGGCTCCTTGTTCTCCTTCTTGGCGGCCTGGACAGGTCTCTGCGCTTCGGGCGCGGGCGTAAGCGGCGCAGGCAGCTGCAGGGCCTGAGGCGGCGCGTCGGGACCTGGTGAGGTCCTGAAGGAGCCCTGGGGGGACACACGCAAGCACTGAGGATGGGGCGGTTTGAGAGGCAGAACTGTTCAGAAAGATGGTCATCCCCAGGTTGAGACAGTTTTTTCAATACAGTTAAACTGCCACTTTTATTTTCTCAGGGACAGAATGTTTTAATGGGAAAGCGCACAAGGAGCGTTTCCCAGGACAGCAAAAAGAATTGGCTATCTGTAAGAAGCTTCCAGAACACGGATAGAAAAGCGTTGTTCCACCCGCCCTCCCACCCCTGCCCCTGGAATCACAGCACACAGACGGAGTGTGTGTTTATGTCAAACACGTCTGATACGATGAATCCTAACTTCAAGGAAAGCACTAAAAGTTTTACAGATCCTAGAAAAGATGCAGAAATCAGAGAAGTTCTCCATTTCAGAAGGCTTAAAACTGACAAGACGGTTTCATTATACACACGTATTTCTCCTCCTTAAAAGCCTTCTTTTATACCGTTACTTTTCTCCCTATTAATGTTTACAACAGTTCTTCATGTTTTAAGGATTCAAGGTTTCTCTTTATGAAATTAATTCAAAAGACAACCTCATAAATTTAAGTGCCGTTGACCTACTTACAGTTTAAGAAAGAAGAAGTACTTATTCACTGGAGTTTACAGAAAACAAACAGCTTAAAGACAAAAACCATATGGGCAAATACCGTATCAGCGAAGTTCCCACCAAACTCCTCCTCTCCCGGCTCCGAGCGCGAGCTTCTGCTGGGTCTCTCCTGCGGCACCACCCCTGCCGAAGGAAGCGCGGCTCCGGTGAGCTCCGCACCGGCACCCAGGCAGGGGGGCTCCGTGGCCACGCCCGCTGCTGGGGACGCACAGTTCCCCCACCCGCCAGGGCCCCCGACACGACCTTCTGAAACCCAGACTGCACTGTTCTAAATGTGTAAAAATAAAGCTTCACTTTTAGAGGAAGGTTGTCCAGGTGGACAGACGGCCAGGGATATAGCCCTGTAGGAGGAGGGTTGGTGCATCCTCTGGGTCACAGGGCTGCCCCCCCGACCCTGGGACACCCACTCCCACCTCCTCCAGGTTAGGATGACTTAGGTTCCTCCTACAGGCACCTCCTTGAAGAGCAAACCCACTCCACTCTGCCCTCAGGACGGCCCCTCTGCAGACCCACCTGTGTCCTGGCCCCTGGCCTCCGGGAGCAGGCGGTCCGTCTCCTGGAGAGGTGGCACCCCAGGTCCGGGGTACAGGGCCACAGGGTCAGGCCCAGAGGGCTCTGGAAAGCCAGGTACAGCCCCTGGGGGACCATGTACGGGCCCCAGCTCGACAGGACCTGGCAGTGGCACCGGGAACATGGGCACCCGGACGGGAACGGCTGCTGGGCCATCGGGGAGCGTCAGAGGAGCTGCAGGAGACGGTGCAGAAGGGACTGTCTGAGGCCATGTGCTCGCCCCAGGGACTCCGCGGACTTGCCTCATTCACTGGGAGACGGGAACTCTCCGTCTGAGCACGAAGGCTGAGGCTGCCAGGGCGTCAAGGGGCCTCACTCCGCATGGCGCGGGCTCGAGGCCACGGGAAGCCCCGACAGCCCAGCAGGCGGCTGTCCAGCCCCGTGCAGGCCCACTGCCTTCACGGCCCTCCCACCCCACCCGACCTTCACAGCCCTGGGACTCGACCGGCTCATCAAGGGAGGCAGCACCGGGAGGAGGCCGCGGGCTCACCTGAGGGCAGCAGCCGCACATCCTGGCTTAAGAGCTCGGCGCCGGTCACTGGCGGGGCCAGCAGTGGGTTGTCGGCACCCAGGCCCACCAGCTGGGTGGGTTCTGGGCCGTCACGGGGCCCCACCTCAGGGCTTGGTGAGCTGGGGCAGTGTGGCGGGCAGGCTCCGTCCTGACTCCAGGCCACAGCACCCTCCTGAGGGAGAAAAGCCTCAGGCATCTCCCCGCCCGACGCTGCCCCCCGCCCTCCGACAGAGGTGCCCCGAGCACAGATGCTGCCTCCCCACGCCCCGCCAACAGAGGTGCCCTGAGCACAGACACCGCCCCCGTCCCCCCGACAGAGGTGTCCCGAGCATGGGCGCTGCCCCCCACTCCCCTAACAGAGGTGTCCTGAGCACGGGAGCCCTTGGTGTGCACACAGGGCCCCTTCACACCCAGCGCACCTCGACCTGTCTCTCCACGAGCTGCAGCTGGACCAGCCAAGGAGGCTCTGCAGATGCCTCCTCCTCCGGCTTCTCCTTCAGCTGAGGGTCAAAGAGGCGCAACTGGGAGGCGACCTGGAAACACATGGAGATATAGGCTCTGTTCCCACAGGAGACGCCCGCCAAACCTGCTATGGCCTGAACACACCCAGACGGCACATGCAGCTTTCCTCCACCGTGGGGGCCCGAGTCGCACTCTCTGGACCGTCCATGACTGTGTACGCGTGAGGAGAGGGCCTGGGACCATCTTAGACAGTGTACACACGAGAGGGCCTGGGACGTCAGCAGCCCCTGCACTGGCCGCGGAGGCCACAGCACCGGACGGACCCTGGCGTGCTGAGCCCGCCTCCACGGGACTCTACTCGCCGAGGCGCCCCTACCTGGGCCGCTCCCTCTCGGGGGGCCGTGGGGGGTGGGGCAGCAAGTCTGGCCTTGCGGTAACGGCGGGAGCCGCGGGGCAGAGATAAGGGCTCGGCAGCCCGTTCATGTGGCTCCTGTGACTCTGAGAGCTTCCCTGGCAAGACTCCTCAGTGTCACGAGCGCGGGCTCAGTGCCACCTCCAGGGAGAGGGACACGTGGACACCGGGCACTGCCAGGAGGTCATCACGTGCTCTATCTCACGGAGCAGGAAGCTGGGGCCGCAGGGCCACAGCCAGGACCCAGCCCAGCGAGGCCCCCGGTGCCAAGTGCGAGGCTGGGGTGCCTGGGTATGCGGGCCTCCTGCCAGCGGCCCTTCTCACGCCAAAGCTCCCGGAGGGCCCTGTGCTGAGGTGCTAACACCTGCTCCCGCCCAGGAGTGTGCAGGGCTCGTCTCGGTCGGGCGGTCCAAGAGCCGCGTGGCTGCGGCCCCCGGGGGCCCAGGCGGGGGCGTCACCTGCACCAGCTGGCGAAGCAGCACGGGCGAGTGTCTGTGCGGCTGCGCCAGGACGCTCCTGGCGATCGCCTCGCAGTAGTGGAAGGCCTGCGCGGCCAGCCCCATCTCAGCCAGGCGGCAGCAGTAGATGAACCTGAACACCTGAGACAGAGAGACGAGCTCAGCGGTGCTCGAGCCGCTCGGGGCTGCCCCCTGCCCCCGGCCGCCCCTGCCCCGGCCCTCCGTCCTTCCTCGGGCTCTCCACACCCCCCGCCCCGCCTGCTCACAGCAGAGCCAGCCCCCGCCGGCAACTTTAGATCAGGGTACACGACTAAGCTTCCGAGAAACTCACACGCCCTGAACACAGCTGTCAGCGTTCCCAACCACGGAGTGAGCACGAGGCGCCGCCACGCCTGTGCCGTGAGAACGGCCTCTTGGGAGCCACCAGCGCGCTCACCCTGCTCGGCTGGCACCCACATGCCACGCCGTTTCACACACGCATGCACAGTCCCGTCAGGTACCACCCTCCCTGACAGAAAAGTCCACAGCTGACAGAAAAGAACTTGCAACCGAACAGTGCAAGTTCTTAGTACACAAGAGGTCTGAGAACCAAACTTCAGTCAGAACCCTCAACGCGACAGGTTTCTGTTCCCGAGCGTTACTGGTTAAGACCTCCTCGAGATTTCCAAACCCATTTCATCGTTTTGTTTCTTTGAATAAAACCTGTAACAGCTGCGGCCTGTGAGCACTGACCAGGCCCAGCCCCGGGAGTGCGCCAGAGCCCGGGCCCACCTGGAAGCTGGGAGGGGAGCAGGCCTGCGCCCCCAGGGACTGCGCGTACTCATAGGCCTCTGTCCTCTGGATCGCCTCGTTGGTCGCAAACTTCAAAAACGGCAAACTGTGGAGCACAGGTGTCGTGTCACGCGGAGCGGCCCCTGGAAGCCGAAGCGCCAAGCACCCCAGGCACCGCGGCTCCGCGCAGCCGCATGGGGCCTCGTCCCTTCTAAGGGATGCGGGCACCATGACGCCATGTCCCTTACCTGTGGTTTGACCCAATTAAGACAAGCTTTGCGGTCTTCTTGGTGTACACCCCAAATCCGACCTGGGCCATGAGGTAGCAGAAGTGCGCAGCATCGATGAGCCCTTTGGAGGCTGAGGGGAGAGAAAGCAGGCGGGCTCGGGCTCCAGGACAGCACCGCACTCCCAGGGACACACGGACACCCCGGGCAGAGGGCCAGTCTCGGGCTGGAGCGCCGAGGCCCAGGCCCCTCTTCCGCGTCCACCCTGACCTACCCAGGGTGTCGCCCATCGTGGCCATGGCCCGAGACTCCACATCCACGCTGCTGCTCAGGTTGGACAAGATCATGGCCAGGTGTGGCCGCCAGTCTCCCCACTTCTCATCCCCACAGCACTGAAACCAGAAGCAAGCAAAAAACCCTGAGGCTCAGAACACACTCAGCTCTGCAGGGCTTGAGCACGTGGGTGTGAGAAGGAAGCAGGCGCGGACTCTGCACAAAGGCCAAGCTGAGGCGTCGTCAGGACCCACTGACCGTGGACGCGGCCGGCATCCGCCCAGACATCAGCTGGTAGACAGTCTGCAGGGGGTCGTTGATTGGAAGGCTGTTGGCGAACCTGAGCAGATGTTAAAAGAGGAAGCTCAGCCAGGTCAGAAAACAAGACACAGAACTAGCCTGGTCTCACCTCCACCCATCTGGTGACTGGCCTGACGCCTGACCCGGGCCAAACACACACTGGTGTTTTTAAAAGACTGCAGGAGAGGGAGACTACAGAATTCGTTGAGATTTTATAGAATTAAACTCTGCAGTCGACAAAAACAGTTAAATCCCTGAGCCACACCCTCCGAGGAGGGCCAGTCAGCCCGCAGCCAGATGTGGCAGACGTGCCTCCCCAGCTTCCTCTGCCAGGAGCTCAGGGGCCTGTGGGCTCCCCAGACCACAGGAGGCTGGGCGCCGGCCCACGGGCATGCCCACAGCCTGCGCCACGGCAGGACTCCTCACCTGGTCATGACTCTGGCGTGCGTCCGGCTATCCATCTTACTGGCAAGTAGCAGGGCGTGACCCCACAAGCCATTCTTCATCGCAGACTCTAAGGCGTCCTGCAAAGCATCAAGAGCGTGTCTGAACCCTGAGAAGGACAGGGGCCCTGGCGTGTGTGCCGTCGGGAGGGACAGAGGGCACAACTACAGGGGTAACACCAAACGACCCGGAGGCCCCGAGACGCGCGCCCCACGCGGGGACGTGGGAGCCGGCTCCCAGCTCCCCCGGTGGGGCCTGCAGGAGGCCGTGGAGGCGCCTGCCTTTGGCACCGCTGGCCCAGGGACACAGGCTGTGGGACCAGGGCCAGCGGAGCAGCACACTGCCATCCCCTCCGCTGTGACTGAGGCCTCGAGGACGCAGATTCCCCAGGCCCAGGATGACCCCTGGGCCCCCCTGGGCATCTGCCCAGCACCGGTAGGGCCTTTCGCACTGCAGCACCCCTTCCACAAGTAACCTGGGCCGCAATTCAGAAAACTTCTGACCAAGAGCCAAAAACGTTTTAACAAACAGTAATTAAATGAACAGATGTGGGATTTCCATCAGCTGTAAAATGTCTACTTTAAGATCATTTCCTTATCAAACCATGAGTCTCGCTGGGCCCCACTCTGCACTGCCAGGTGCCCGCGTGGAGCCAGCGCAGGGCGTGTGCCTCGGCGCCGCCCGCCTGTGCCCAGGCCGCTCCACTCTGGCACAGGCCCCGCCCGCTCACGCAGCGACGGTGCGCTCCCCCGACCTGCGTCAGGACACACGGATGTTGTCCTATGCACGTGTTCACCCCGAGACGCGCCACACGCAGCAGGGGCGGGGCACAGCCCAGGCTCAGGCCTGCTCACCTGCCGAGTGACTCAACACGGGACCGGCAGCTCTGACACAAGCAGCGCTTAGGACAAGCTGCCGTTCGCACCTTCAGAGACGACACGCCAGCGCGGGTCACTCACCTTCTTGCGGCCATAGAGCAGCAGCTCCCGGAACCGCTCTGTGTCTTTCTCGAGGGTGCTGGCGGCCTGACTGTCCGTGAGGAATGAGAGCTGGGCCTCGCCGGACTCCTCCTCCTCCGCCTGCTCCACAGCCTCGTTGGTGAAATCGATCAGGTTGGCCTCATTCGGCGACTTCCCAGGAAGCCACACGGTTCGGTGGTCTCGTAACAAGAGCTCTGCAATGTCTGTGCCCACCACGGTCTGCGAGGGACAAGAGGGAAAGCAGGCTCAACCACAAACAGACCCTCCGAGGGGGCAAGACCACCCCAGCCTTGGTCGGGGAGGGCCCGTCAGACCGCCTCGGGTGCAGAGCTGCTCCCCACCTCGCCAGGAGCGACACGGCACACCGGAGGCACATGCTGGGCAGGCCGACGATGCGGAGGCCAAACCTCCCTTTACCCCAAACCACATGCCCTACTGGACTCCTGCTTCCTGCGGGACCCCCCGGACGGGAATGCCTGGCCCAGAAATCCTGCCTGATCCTCCTGGGGGCTGAGGACCCCGGGACTAGAGCCGACGAGAAGGGACGCTCTAGGAGGGGAGACACGTACCCCGTTCTGCCTGCACAGCAGGACAATAAAGCTCCAGAGAAGACTCGCAGACTCTTTGTCTATTAAGTTTTCATTCTGCAAACACTTTGTAGCCTTGTTCTGTGCAAAATTAATAACATCCACTTTATGGGTCTCATCTCTGCAAAAAGAACACACGCTTGGTGAACAGCAGCCGCAGCACTTGCCAGGCCGTGCCCGGCACAGCCAGTGGGCGGGGCACCGAGAGTGCTTCTGTGGGCACGTACTTGCCGAGAGGTCCTGGGAAGGCCCGCATCTCCTCCTGCTCCGGTGTATGCTGCAGCAAGGTCTAGGCAGGGACAGAAGAGGGACGGGGAGAGTGGTTCACGGGGGTGGCACAGCATCACCTGGCCCAGCCCACGTCTGCTGGCCACATCGGCAGACAGAGCTACGGACACCGTCCTTGGGACGGGCTGTGCCCCACGGGGGCAGCGCCTCCATCACAGATCATGGGCAAGCCAGCTCTACGACAGTGACTTCTAAACTTTACTTAAGCAGTGAGATCCCTTCCTCCTGCCCAGACTCTGACGCGGGGCCTGGATACACACGACGGAAGAGACCTGCAGGCACAGAGTGGTGTGCCCCACGTCAGCCCCCCGAGGTCACGAGGCTCCTCTACCCACTCTCCAGATCACCGGTAAAATGAGCACCTATGGAGCCCTCCCTCCAAAATCAGAAAGTCAAACAACAACAAAAAAATGAACACAGGATAACTCCATGTCTAACACAAAAGTAAAAAAGTGAAGTCGCTCAGTCGTGTCCAACTCTTTGCGACCCGGTGGACTGTAGCCTACCAGGTTCTTCCGTCCATGGGATTCTCCAGGCAAGAACACTGGAGTGGGTTGCCATTTCCTTTTCCAGGGGATCTTCCCAGCCCAGGGGACGAACCACAACCCCCCCCTAAAATTCTTACTAACAAAATATTGACTCCTGGGAGGAAAAATAGATGACAGAATAGAATCAAAACCACCTACAAATCAGACTCATGGGTTAGCGTTGCTTAAGACTGCTTTTCAGGCAAGGACACGCAAGTGGAAGAGGACAGGCTGGAAAGCACGTTTTTGAGGTGGGGGCGCTGAACGATGACACGGAACTGCTCCCCACGGAATTACCTCCATGCTGTGAATTTCAACCAGCGCAGGCTGTCCTTCTGAAGGCAGGTTTGGAATCACTTTGATGAGCTGGCCCCCAGGACCAAACCTGGCACAGACGTGAGGCACCGAGAACTTCTCGGGAGAAGTGGGTCTCGACGGAGCTACATGTGGATCAAGTGAAAAAGAAGCTGCCAGCTTGTCACTGTTTAATGCTTCTCAACTAGATCAACAGCTCAAGTTTTTAAGACACCCAGACAGCCGAAATCACAGATTATCCAGATCGACTGCCTTTCAACTATTAAATATCCTATTAAAAAGGAGAACTTACACATGTGTCACACAAACAAACCATTAAAAACAAGGAGTTTCTCCTCTAAAATGAAAAGATTCCTTTAAGAGCCATCAGGATGTGCTGTGCTTTTAAAACAGAAACCTGCTCAGGCGGCCCTGCGCACTCCTCACAGCTACGACCTTAGAGCAGCATCAGCGCGCTGAGGTAACGACTGAGAGTGAGACACCGCAGGCGAGCAGGAAGGGAGATCTCCAATTACGGAACATTCGAGCAAGTCCATCAGTTATCTCTTATACTGTTTGTTCTCAAACTTCACGTACTTGTACAGGTTTCCAAGAAACAGCACGTGATCAAGTATCTCAAAGGTGCACTGAGGTGCAGCTCGTGCGGTAAGTAAACGATCAGGAGCTTTGCAAGAACCAGGCTTCCTCTAAGAGCCTCGCACCCGTGCGGTCAGCCTCGCAGGGCGGGTGGTGGGAGGGGGCTGCTGTCCCTCCACATGGGGAGCTGACCTGGGCAGGAAGCCTCAAGGCAGCGCTGCACTGAAGTGGATGTGATGGACAGGCCAGCAGCTCCCAGGGAAGCCCAGGCCCGACCATCACCAGTTCCCACCTGGGTCGTAGCCCAGCCCTTCTTGCCGCAGGCGCAGACGCTGGTCCCAGGAGCCCCTGGGCCCCTCCGCACTGTGTGAGCCCAGGGCCTTGCACACACACCTTGCTCCACGGAGGGCCAGCTGGCCTCGGCGGGGTAGCCGTACTCTGGAAAGCCTGGTGCGCCATGGAAGTCGCTCCCGTAGGGGCCGTAGGCGTAATCACCGTGGAAGGAGCCCGGCGGAGGGGGCACCTCATAGGACCCGGAGGGCACGTTATGACTCCGGTACACCTGACTCTTCGGGAGCACAAAGCGGATAGGTGAAGCCCCTTCGCCGCCCCCCGTGACCCCAGGTGGCCCCGGAGCCTGCCCCCGCCTACCTGGTGGGAGTGGGCGCTGAAGCTGCTGCGGCGGCTCTGCAGGCTGGGCGCGCTGCGCAGGCTCCGTGCCGAGTGCTCGCTGTGCTCACTACGCCGGTCCACCTCCTCCCCGTAAGGGTCCCGAGGTGGCTCGGGCTCATCGTCAAAGCTCCCGGTGAAGCGGGGGTCGTACCTGTAGCGGTCATCGTATTTCTCGGGCCTGGAGGAGGCAGTAGGCAGAGGCAAGGCTCCTATGCTGCACACGGCTGAGCCCCCCAGGGTCCTGACCCCAGGAATGACACTCGCCACAGCCCACACTGTAGTGGGGTCACCGCACCCACAGCCAAGTTCAGGCCCTGCCTGAGACCAAGAGATACAGGCTGGGGGTCCATTCCAAGGCAGTCACGCCTCTCATGGACCTGCGAAGAAGAGGCTGAACTGACTCCCCGTGCTGGTTCTAAGGTCAGTTCCCCACCAAAAGCCCGAAGAAAGAACCTCTGGTTCACCCTTCTTTGACAGTGGCGGGTGCCTGGGAGCCAGATGCAACCGCAGCTCTCGAGTGAACGCAGGACCCAAGGGCAAAGGCCCGGCTGACTCACGGCCCGCCCTCCGTGCTGGAGTCTGTGCTGCCCACCTGTCACCGTAGGCGTAGTTCTCCTTCCTGCACAAGTCGTACTCGGTATCACACCAATACCCCCTGTCGTAGGAACGGGGGTCTCTGAACCGAGGGCCGTAGTAGAACCGATCCCAGCGACTTGGGTCTATAGTGAGAGATCACCAGGTCAGTACAATGTGAAAAAGACACTCCTCTGGCTACCACTGGAGAAACCAGGCCATCCCAGGACTGAAGGATGCTCCTAGCCTCCGAGAGGAACCAAACTCTCCACCCGAAAAGCAGCACGACTCTGGGGACCATGAACCGTGAGGCACGAGAGGATCCGGCGTGTCTTCCTCAAAGCCCACTGGCTAAATTTCTCTCAACACGTGCTTAAAAAAAAAAATCATTCATCTCTTTTCTCTAATGTGGTCCACACAGCTTTAAGAAACACTCTCAGTGGATAGGCAAGGGCCTACTGCGCAGTGCGTGGAACTACACCCGGTCTCCTGGAGCAAACCACAATGGAAAAGAGTATTTAAAGAGAACCAATGTACGTGTACAACTGAGCTGTTCTGGGACAGCAGGCATCAGGCACAACACTCAATCAACCGTATCTCAGTTAAGAATAAAAATCTAAAAAACACTCTCAAACTAAAAAACTGTTTTTCCAAAACACATTAATTAACATTATAATGTGTGAAGCAGTGCAAATACAAAGTGGAGGAGGAGCCCCAGAAGATGGGGAAGTAGGGGCTGTGCTGGGTCAGGACCCTCCCTCTGGCCATGGCCAGGCAGGGGGCCCAGGAGGGCTGCTCAGGGGATGCTCGCCAAGACGCACATGCCGCCCGACAGCGGGCGCCTGAAGGGGAGGGGCACGGGCCACCTGAGGCTGCTCTGTCCAACCCGAGGGCTCCTGCTACACTAGGCCCCCGGGCACATCACACGTGAATGGTGCAGGGGGCAGCCGGCCCCTCATTTTATTTCTATCAATTTTAGCTCGTCCGTGTAAGGATGAGCCACATACTCTGGTACTACCAAGAATTACACTTTGCTAGAAAACCAAAGAAATCTATCAACGTGATAAAAACACACTACTGTGACTTGGGTAATACTTGTCAATGAACAGTAGCAATACAGTTATTTCTAGACGCAAATTACTTTCTGCTACTTTGGCTATAGATAAAATCACATGACTAATAAAAAAGAAAAGTTTCCTAAGAAAGTCCACCACGCCGCCACCTGGCGCCTGGCTGCACCAAGGTCTGAAGGCGTCTGCTGCGGTAAGCCCGTGACAGCTTCTGAACGTACCTCCGTAATCGTACTGGCCGGAATAGTAAGCTGCATAGTAATCACTCTGACTGCTCCATCCACTTTTGGAATTATAGTAACCTTCAGGATACACTTGCCTGAAACACACACACACAGTGCTGTTACAAAACAAGATGAGCTGCTGCTTAGCATGCGACAAGATTCCAGTCAATACACCCAGAGCCCCAGGCTTTCATCATGGCACCTTGGTTGTGGAAAAACTCCAATCAGGAGATCCAAACCAGTGACGACAAAAAGATTACAGGACTCCCTACCGTGGAGCGAATTGAGATCTATCTGCTGAAGCAACTCAGGTGTTGTTCAGCAGAAGACAGCTGACGCTTTCTGGTGCGCTCAGGAATCCATCCTGTCAACGCCAATGCTGAAGCAGGCTCTCCCGGCTCTGGAATCGTGCTCAGCAGAAGCGAAAAGCACTGAGCCACGGACACCAAGCCAGCACCGACTGTGACACCCTCCCCCAACCGTGACTGTGTGTCCCCCGAGAGGGGTGGAGGCCCTGCACCCATCCCAGCTGACTGCCCAGTGCTGCTGCCTCTCACTGCAGGATGGGCGGGACCGGGCCCGCTGGGTCAAAAAGATCCTTGGAAGGACTTAACAGCACTTCTGATTTTTAAACTGTGACTGCAAACCCCTGAGAATGGCTCACTCCGAGGTGCAGCTGCCCTTGAAGAGCGCCCCCCTACCCCCACCGAGGGAACAGCACCCGCTGACTGGGGGCCCTGGGGCAGCACTCGGGCACCACCGGCCCCACCACGGGGGCCCAGAGATGCACCCTGAGTGGGGTGGGGCGCCCTGAGCGGGGCAGGGCAGGGCACGGCCACCCTGCTGCTTGCCCAGCCCCGTCACCCAGCAGCAAGGACTCCACATGGATACCCAGGGCGCTTTCCTCCCTCCAGCAGCTCCCCTAGGCTGTGACCACCCGGCATGAGCACAACACACGGATGCTCAACACATGCACATAGGCCTGCACGCGTGTCTGCACGCGTGCACATGCGGGGAGGAGGGCGCAGTGAGGACGCAGAGGGGACCTGGACACCATAGGCTGGGCCTCAAACCCCTGCCAGGCAGCAAGGCCCGCCTCCGATCAGTCACAACAGCCCACAGCTTTCACGGGCCCCTCGCGCTAACCCGAAGGCTGGAGAGGAGACAGGAAGGGCGAGGTGTGTGTGCCCTAGCCCCGCCCTCCCTCGCCTCTCAGGGCTTCCAGAAAACATCTGCCTGCTGCTCTCCCAGATCAGAGCACCCACTGTGATGCCAGTCTCGCCTCCCAGGGGACAGATGGGCATGGTCTCCCACCGAGTGCCCAGAGTGCAGGGGTCTGAAGCTGAGTGCGTCCCTCCGCAAGGACAGGGGTCCACCCGGACAGGCCCGGCTAGCTCTCCAGACGAGCGACCAAGGCCTTGAAGCAGCAGGAGCAGCTCTAAGTCTGTAAGGCAGTGGGGGACGCGGCCTTCCCCTGTGCCACTCTCTCCGTTACAAGCCGGAGTAAGCCTCACAGTCTCACAGAAAGCCGGCCCTGCAAGACGAGGTGCCTGGGTGCAGGGGCCACTATGGCAGGTGGCAAAGCTGGGCCCTAACCCACCGACACCTGAGTGGGAGAGCTGTGGCCTGCTTAAATTTTACTCAGCGGAAGACACGACGCCAAGGACCTTTCAAAACGCCTCGTCTGTAACTGCAGAACCGAGACGCGCTCAGTCAGGTAGAAAAGTGAGAGCGAGCTTGCTGGGGGCCCTGACCCAGGAGGCAGCGCCAGGCAGACAGCCCAGGCTCGCGGCCCCCGACCCAGGAGGCAGCGCCAGGCAGACAGCCCAGGCTCGCGGCTGCTGCCACCAACAGATCACCCCAGGTCACAGCCTGAGCCTGCCTGACCTGGGCGCCTCTGGAACCAGTGTGGGGAATAACCTCCACAGGTTAAAAGCTGCTATGTGACCACAGGCAACAGGACCACTGCCCAGGCCAGGAGAAGCCCTGCTTGAGAGCAGGGGGCCTCCCTGGTGGCCCCGCCCAGGGTCTGGCCTGACCAAGACCACCTGCCGACGTGCCTGTGGCTGTGCTGGGTAGCGGGCTCAGTTTGATTCAAAGATGCATCCTACGATCTATCCACACCCACGAAACGTACACACACACCCAACAGGTTTGTATGATTCTCTGCAAACATGGCCTCCCCCGAACCACTAAGCTACAACGACAGCCGGCAACACAAACACGCATCACCTGGCGACCGGGCGGTCGGAGCAGTGACTGGCCCGGGAGCCGGGCCGCTCGGGCTCGGGGCAGCGACAGGGGTCCACGTAGGCAGCGCCGTCACAAGGCCTGTACCTGGGGTCGTAGAGGCCGTAGACGTCCTGCCGGAAGAAGGACATCGTCATTAGACGCCAGGAGCCACCTACGCAGGCACCTGGCACGGCTCTCAGGACCCAGGTAAGGCTCTGCAGACAGCCCTGTGCCAAAGACAGCCAGCCCGGCCTGGCTCAGGAGACAGCCTACGGCAGCGGGCCATGCCCAGGTGAGCCTCAAGGGCTCTCTTCCGCTTCCTGAGGTCTCACCTGAGTAGGTGCTGAGACCCCACAACCTGGGGTCCCATCTCCGGCACCAATTCAAGTAAGCAAAACAATCCGGGTCCCCTGGGATTGGGTCCCGCGGGCACAGGCAGCCCCAAAAAGAGGATCGCGCTCTAGCCTCACGAGGCTTTCAGCCCCTTCCGGATGCAGCAGCCCTGCGGCCCCACAGCCATGCTGGAACCTGAAGCAGGGATGGGTGATCCAGGCACGAGCCAGACCTGTCTTTCCTGTCTCAGGGCCTGATTCTCTGTCAAGAGCGGGTGGAGAACGAGACAGCACGTAACCTGGACTTACTCTTGACCCCCACTGGGGCCTGGGCTCCCACGCAGCAGTGCCGGGTACCGCTGGGGCTCGGGCCCCTCCACACTCTGCCGGCCCACCCTGGGGTCCTGCAGAGCGTCATTTCCCTCCATGCAAATAAGTCTCTGAGGCTCTTCCTGGCTCTGATTCCCAGGTCTCAGGGTTAGGCATGTAACTCATTCCCACGCATACACAGACTCTTGAAGCCCCTCAGGCCGCCCCACCCCCAGGCGGCCCCCAGCCCACCACAGCTCTGCTCCCTCAGCTGCTTCTGACTGTGGGGCCTCCAGTGTGGGGCCCACAGCCACGTCACGCAAGGAGCTCCAGACTCCTGGTCCACAATCTTTCTACCTTTGCAGACTGTGGCAATGCTGGGCCAGGACATGAGGTGGTAACGAGCAGACAATCAAAGGTGTCCACGTGGGTCACAATAAAGCAGGATGAATCGGAAGCTAAACAGCACCCGTGGGCCTGGCTCACCGAGAAGAGCTGAGAAAGGATCCCGTGCAGCATGGCGGCCCCGTGCTGTGGCCGGGTGCCCGAGCGTGCACGCCGCCACCGCTCCTAGCTGCTCCACCTGCACTACGCCCCAAGCCTGGCCTCGTACCCTGAACGCTTTTATTCTAAAGCAGGGCTTTAAAAGACTAGAGTTTGCCTCTTGTTTCTCATGTTAAGTTTTTGATGTTAAAACCAGAAAGAAGCTTCAAGAGGCTATTCCAGTTTTCCAAAATGTGCCACCCAGAACTCTGGCTCTGCTGCGAGCCGGTGGGCAGGACAGGAAGTGAGGGTCCTTTCTCACGTAAGGTGGGGTATGCTGTGCTACACCAAAATGAAGTAGTGATTCTCCCCAGATAAAACAGGCTCTTGTGCAGCGTGGCCCTCCAGGAGAAGGGCTGTGGTCCAAAGAATGAGCTGGGACAGGGAGCACCCTTCTCATGAAGCTCATGAAGAGGCGTGTGCCAGCAGGGGGACCATGGGTTCCCTCAGGACTGACCGCAGAACCCTGCCCCGGAGCAGGACATGAGAAAGAGATCACTGGTCAGAGCGCTCAACCGCCCAAGAGCATGGCCCTACCTGGTAATAGTGGGGGGCTGGGCCAGGATCCGGCGGGTATGGGGAGGGATACGGGGGCTGGTAGCCGTCATACAGGGACCTGTAGTAGTAATAGGAAGCCAGGTCGGGAGGCGGGGGCTGCAGCCACTGCTGGTCGGGCCGTGGGGCCGCCTGGCTCGAGCTGGTGGACACAACAGAGGCGCTGGAGGACCGAGGTGGCCGGGGCGGCAGCTGCTGACCCGCGTCAGCAGGAGCTGGGCTTGCAGGCTGGGCCGGGTCTGCAGGCTGTGCCTGCACCGGGGGACTCCCTGGGGTTGAAGGCTCCGGAAGCACTGCTCTGGGCCCCTGCAGAGCGGGCAGTGGTGGCGCCAGCTCCTGCTTGGCTCTCTCTGCACCGGGCTGGTCCTGAGCCTCTTTCATCACCTGCTGATAGAAACGGTCCGGGCTGTTCGCCCCAGGCCCAAGAGGCCGACAACTGGCAGTGGGCTGCTGACCAGAGGCCGGGCCATCTGCATGGGCTGGGCCGTACACTCCTGCAGGATTTTCTAAAGTCCTACTGAACGTGCAGTCCAGGGCTCCCACAGCTCCGTCCCGCCTGCCACAGAGGCCTGGCTTGCTGCTGCCAGGCACAGAGCTGCCGCCTGCAGGCGGCACCAACACCAGGCCCGAGGCCCCCGCAGGGCTGGGCAGCCCCTCAGGAGGCACAGACTCTGCGCTGTGGGCCTTCTGACCTTCTGGAAGTGAAGGCTTTGGATGAGAGTGCAGTTGAACCAGCAAATTAGCAGCTTGATTAGAAACCATGTCATAGGTACCAGAAGCTTGTGGAAAAGGACTCTGAGCCAGATGGTTAGGCGGAGGCGAGCAGACGAGAGAGCCGGCTGGCATCCCAGACAAAGGTACATTCTCTCCAGGATCACCACCAGCAGCCCGGCCGCTGACTGAGGGCTTATCTCCCACAGAAGAGTCTCTCCAGGATGGAGCCTTCTCGTTAGAATTTGGTAAGGACATAGAAGAGTTAACAGGCTGAGCCAGACTATAGCTTTGATCGGGCTGGGCGATCAAGACGGGCTGATTCTGCAAACACTCAGTGGGCGGGGAGGACAGCAGGCTGGCATAGCCGGGGCCAGCCTGCGGCGGCAGAGCCTCCTCTTCGCCAAGCTGTGGAGGGTTCTCCAGGTTCTCAGAAGTGCCAAGGCCATCCCCACTCTGACAGCCAGGGCCCACCTGCCGTGCCACCCCCTCGTCTGGGGGCTGAATCACTTCAGACGGCTGAGGTTTCACTGGCACATGAAGCGCGGGAGCTGCCGGGGCCAGAAGGACGTTGCCCCCAAAGTCCGGGAGCTCGTTCTGCGCCCACAAGGTCGTGGCGGGGCTCTCACACGTCCCAGGCCCCTGCGCCCTGGTCGAGGGTCTCTTCTCGGGTGCGGGCAGCACTGTTTCCAAGGGCGGCCCCGCGGCCTGCAGAAGTCCACGTCCGGCCTCCACGGGTGTGGTGAGAGGCGGCACGCAGCGCTGCGGCGGGAAGAGGGTCTCCATGTTGTCAGGAGGCTGCTCCAGGTTGCCAGGGGTGGCATCAGGCGTGGCAGCGGCTGCTCTGCGCTGCTTCTGGTGGGCGCTGGGCCCCCTCACCTCTCCTACCACGTTGGCGCGATCTGCCTCAATGGGCTTTACTCCAACCAAGTGCGATTTCACGGGTTCAAAAGAACTGTTTGCACTCGTCTGAAATACCCCCGTAGGTTTTGGGGGGCTGGGGGTCGAGGGCTGGGACAGGCTGCCGTGATAGTTCTGGCTGCTGGTCTCGTCTGTCTCGCCGCCGACAGGAGAGGAATCGATCTGCTTAAAAAACCTCCCTGCAGACTCATCCTCAGGCTTTCCCACTTCCTGCTGAATGAAGGTACCCGAGTCGCAGGGCCTGGCTGCACCTGGAAGGGCCCGGTGGCTCTTGCCGCCGTAACCGGACGACACGCTGTCAGACCGTGCAGGGTGCGCTGTCATATCCAGGGCCTCGAGATTGGGGCCCCCGCTGCCCGCAGGGCCCACCGCACTGAGCCTGGGGCCAGCTGGGCCAGGAAGGGGCCCGCACCTGAGCGGATCGCCTGGGGAGGAAGGATCCATGGTGAGGGGCTCGCTCGGCAGAACTTCCTGGTTCTGAACAAACTCCAGGTTCTCAACGTTCTCGTACTGCGCCCCTGCACGGGCCGTGTCTGCCCACACGTCCATGGCGGCTGCCTTAGAGGCTGGCTGTGGCTCTCCCCCCAGCTGCATGGGCTCGCTGCTGGAGCCTCTGGGAAAGGCCTGGTGAGCGCCTCCCACGCCCACGTGTGCGGGAAGCTGGCCGAGGCAGAAACCGTCTATGTCGGCCTGCCCAGCAGAGCCCGCTGTTTCCAACGAGAGGTTCTCTTCGTTCTCGGTCTCTCCTCCTTTGAAAAACATGGCGAGTGCGCCCGAGCCCACCTCCAGTGGGGTCCAGCCACCCCCGGCGCCCGGCAGGTAGTGCGAACGGCTTTCCGGGCGGTTTACCTGAGCGAGCGGGCTAATAGCAGCCAGGCCTGACAGCTGCTCTCTGTTCACTCCAGGACTCGACCTGAGCTCCTGGTTTGCCCGAGCATTCCCAACTCTGGAATTCTGCCTGAACGCGCTCTCTGGATCAAAGCTATTTGCTGAGTGGTCTCCACTGGGCAGGTAGGCGGCCTCGTTTTTTCCACCACTGGCCGAGGGTCCTGGTAAGGAAGCCGGGGGGCCGAGCTGCTCGTGGCCAGGACGCTGATGCAGGCTGGACAGAGGGGGAAAGTGGGTGACGCTGGAGGCGTGGGGCCCTGGGATCTGCGGGGGCCCCTCTGGGCCAGGCCAGTAATGCTGACCTGGGGGCCGTGGACCTCCCTGCCCCGGCCCCCACTGCCCAGGCACTTGCTGACAGGGCTGAGGGGGTAGCGGGAGTGCTGCTGGGGGTGTGGCGCTGTCGGGGGGGCTCGGCCGGCTCAGGGGCCTGTCGGGCCCAGACGCGTGCCCCTGTGGAAGGCCCCCGCGAGCGCCGCTGGACCCCGCTGCTGGGATGTACTGTGGCGGGTACGGCGGGTCCGGGAGCTCAGGCTCTGGGCCGGGAGCCTTGGCACTCCTGGTCGTCTCGGGCCCGTGTGAGGCCGAGGGCATTGGCGCCCCGGGAAATGGGCTGGCGTCTGCCCTGGGCTGCACCGGAGGCCCTGGCAGAGGTTCGCAGGGCCCTTGGGAGCTGTCCCCAGTGTTTGTGTGAGGCACGGGCAGACCAGCACGCTGCAGGGACGACGGCAGGGCTGGGCCTTGCAAAATGGGCAGGCTGCTTTTAGACGAACCGCCCAGCGATGTAGTCTGGAGAGCCTGTCGACTGAAAGCAAAAGGGTCTGTCACTGGCTGCAGTGGGCAGGCTACCGGGGCCATCGGAGCGTGGCTGCCGGCCTGTCTCCGGTAAGGGCTGTTAGACCAGAACATGGTCTGAGGACTCCCCGACGGAGGCGGCCCGACCATGCCAGACGGCACAGCCTGGGGCGGCGGCTGCATGACTGAGCTCTTGCACAATGAGATGCTGCTTGCAGAAAGAAGCAGGAGGGAGGCTTTCCTTAATTTGAACTGAAAAAGAAAAAAAGGAAAAAGTTAGCATAAAATCCATTTATTCAAAGTCCTGGCTACAATCAGGAAAATTGAGAAAGAAGAAAAAAATGAGAAAACAGTTTTGCATCCTGTAAGTCCTGAGGGATAACCCACCCCTCGCCCACCCCTGGGAGGACTGCTATCTGCGGAGCGACAACACCGGCCTGGACGCCAAGGCTGGCGGTGCTGGAGCCGGCCAAGCAACTTCAGACAAGTCACTGCCCTGCTGTGAAAGTCAGTTATGTCACCGAGCTACATACCCACGTGGAATGCCCACCGCCTCCACAATGCCCTCAGCAAGCTGGCAGGGACCAAGCAGAACCCAACACGAGGCACCAGGTACACAGTGCCTCCACATTTTCCGATAAATTATCACTAGGTCTGGAAAGGGCCGCCTCCTCTCTTAAGACCACATACCGTACTTTTCACACAGGTTAATTTTATATTTGGAAAGGAAAACCAAAGTTAAAAACCTGCTTCTCCGTTTTAACTGAAGAGAGTCATAAAACACAGAGTCACACAAGCTGCAAAATAACAACCATCTGGATTATACGCGCCTAAAACGCCTTTTATCCCAGCCTGTAGAATGTCTCCGTTTCCACATTGTGACTGGTTGCACACCACCAGCAAAACGAGCTGCGTGTGATGACTGGAGTTGTAACGACTACGCCTGGAGTGAAAATCCCAAGGAACCGTAAAGCAGTGCTGAAACGGAACAACCAAGTTCACTCAAAACTTGTCAGTGACAAGCAGACGGCCCACAGACCCTCTACGGAAAACAAAGGAGCAGAAATCCTCTTTACAGCGTCTTTTGTGGTTGTCTGGTTTTCAATAAAACATACTAAGTATAATCTTAAACAGTTAACCTGCACTTTTGAGACAAAAATCCAAGTACCGTCTCTTTACAAATTCCTCTTCCACGTGTCAGCCTACTCCCCAGCGACACCCTCACAAATGGATTAAGGGGAGCCTGTCACAGAAAAAGCCGACACCAAAGGGAGAAGCGACACAGGGCCCTGCACTGTGAGCCACATGTTTCTGCGAGGGTACAATGTTCCTGTCCTTGGACAAAAGACAGACAAAAGTGAATGAATGCATATTAAATCCAGTCATTTACTAACAAAAGCTGCCCTATGAATCCGCTACAGATACTGCTCGGACATGGCCTTTTCCCGGGCCAACAGGGAATCCTTTCTAATAGACAAGCATTTTGACACTCACTTAGATTTCATGGAATTAAATATACAAAGAACTGCATCAGGGACTTCCTTTGGTTCTAAGCTATCATTTTAAAACTAAGAACACTTACAGCTCAGCTTTACATGGACCCAGGAGAGGAGAGCAGAGCCTTTTCCTCTTACATGTGAAAGGGAGGCACCCAAGACCACTTACAAAGCGATGGCATCCTCCTTGGAAGGCTTCAGCAGGAAACCCTCAATCACATTAAACAGCGTATATTAAAAAACAAAACACAGAGCACAGGCCCACAGGATTAATTCCTCAAGTGTCACTGTGAGAAAAGGACTGGGCGCCAGCTGAATGGCCCAGCCGCACCGCTGCTCCGGGGGTGACCCGATTCCTTCATCTATAAAGCAAGACAACTGAAATGATGGTTTCAGAGTTCTTTCTGGGTTTAATCTTATGAAATTCTATTCACAGTGAATTCTGGGAGGCCCTAATCCCTGTAGCTGTTTATGAGCGAAATCTTATCTGAATCTAAATTTCACAAAACGTTTATACTCAATTATTTTCCGTGCAGAAACTTTCTTAGCATTATTTTCTCAATTCCTAAGGACCGCTTCATAAGCAGACTCTATCACTTCCCTACAAAGTAGCTTCCCCTTCTCCCCCTGACCACTAACAGCTTTTCAACAATAAACCCGTTTCATTTGGAACAATCTTCTGCCTTGAACATTATTCTTTTCATCTTTTTCTCTATTCATCAGCAGAAAAACAATGCAAGCACATATCATTTATCTCAACTATAGGGACTTTGATTCTGTCCAGTAAGTCATTCTGTAGCCTCAGGTCATCTAATTTTAAAAATGGCAGACTGCTTCAAAGAAACCAGCTGATCTCCCTAAAGATACATTATTCATAACTGTAGCTCTTCAATTAAGCTGCCTTGGATCTACCTGAAATAAGCACAACCTGTTTCAATATAAATTCCTGGCTACTGAACTGAGATAACGAAAGCACACGTCTCTCCTGCTAGGGCAGCCGCCTCAAGCACGAGCGGATAAACCAACCGGAGCTCCAAGAAGCACCTGGGAGTCCAGGCTCTGCCCCTGAGGCGACTGCTACCCGACGTATCTATCAGACTATGGGACACCGGGCACAAAGACAGCACAGACCCCAGCTCTTCTGAGTACAGAATCAAACATTCAGACGTTAGGGAAAAGGAAGGGGGTTTCTCAACACTGCTGAAGGCAACGAAGAGCCAAAGGACACTCTGACGTTAAGTCAAGATGCTTACAGAGGCAGGAGGGAACCATGTTAAAATTTACATGCTACCCTAAAGAAAACTTTTGAGACTTAAACTGCAGGAACTTGCTATTAAGGCGTATGAGTCACAGAGAACAAGAAAGAAAGGACTTTTTGCCTCTTGCTGGATCTCTATAAGACAAGAGCACCCGGAACCCTAAGAAAGAGCATTTGCGGGGGGGGGGGGGGGCGGGGGGCGGTGGGAAGAAGGGCGGTGCAGACACTTGAACAAGTTATCACCCTAGGAACAACTGTCTGTGACTCAAGTTTGCTTCTTAACCATTTCCGGGGACGGGAAACACCTTTCCAGTTAACCTCTACATCGAACAAAATATTAATAAGCAACCCAACCTCCAAGCTACTTAAAACTTTACAGATAAAACAGCAAAACTGATTTTAGGTGGCTGTCTCACGTCCAAGACGCTCTACAATAATACTTTCATCACAGAAAGGGCAGGTTGGTGGGCACACACCTCTGCCCCTTGATATAAAACACAGCGCCTGACCTCGGTTGCAACATCTTGGTAACCTCCCCACGAGATTACCAATAGACGCAACAAGGCCGTAGTTTCTCGGTTCAAATGTCAGTGTACCTCATCGCCGGCACGGCTCAGCAGAAACCAAACTGCGGACCCTTCGAAGCAAAGGGCACGCTAAACTGTGAAAGGAATTCCCGAGAGATTTTTACTCTCTAAAGAGCTGCAGGTCTGGCTTTTCCTCCAGCCTTTCCAACATAACCCCACACCGAGACCACAACGGCCAGGGTTCACACAACTGACCCGACAGCCTGTGCAGGTGTGGGCCACGTCAGCACTCATGGCGGTCGCCCGGCCTGCTCGGCCCGCAGGCCCCCGCCCAAGCCCCCCGGCGCCTCCGCCCGAGCCCCCCGGCGGCTCCCCGGAGACGCTCCCGTTCGCTTCGGGCTGGGCCCGGTCCGGTCACCTCCCTCCGCCCCAACCCCGACACTCACCGGCGCGCTGCAGGGAGGCCGAGGCTCCCGTCGGCTCCTGCCGGCCGCTCCGCGACCCCCGGCCCTGGCTCCTCAAGAGCCGCGCGAAGAAGACTGCTCGGCGGTTGCGACAAGCGCCGACACAGCAGCCGCAGCAGCCATCTTGGCACATCCGGCTCCGGGGGCCACGGCCTCCACGCCGCCGACGTGTCCGACAGCGACGTCAGCGCGCGCCACGCCCCTCGGAGGGGCCCTCGGGACGCCCCGCTCAAGCCGCGTCCAGTCCCGCCCCATTCTCATGACCCCGCCCCTCAGCCCCCGCCCCCGTTCTCCACCGCCCATCCCTGGGGCCCCTCCCCTCGCCCACCTGCCCAGTCCGGCGCGCGAGCACCGCTCTGGGATGTCGCACGGGTTATGCTGGCTCTTTCTCCCGGCCTCTTCTGGCCTGAAGATGTGAGAAAAGTCGGGAGCCTTCCAGCAGACCCAAGGAAAGGCTCAGTCTTGAACGACCGACGCCAGCAGGTACCCCGGCCGCGATCGGCTACCGGGCTGCTCCGAGAACCCGAGGGGCGCCTTGGCGCAGGCGCGTTCCTCGCGTCCTGCCGTTGGACTCCGAAGCCTGGGAGACGGGCGGAAGGCCACCGAGCATGCGCCGGCCGCCCGCGTGGGCTGCGCGTGCGCGGCTCGCGGCGGCGCGCGGGTTGCCTAGTTACCGCCCCCGGCATCGGGGGCTTCTAGATCTGCCCCGCAACCTTGTCCCGGCGCACCTGTAGCTCTCTGGAAGCCCTCCCGCTGCGTACCGATGGAGCAGGAAGAGACACGCCCTGGCCCCCAGTCCACAGCCACCCAGGCTCCCGCTTCAGGGGGGTCGTCCTGTGCACCTGCGGCCCCCAGCCGCCCCACCCCGGCTCGGCCGTCGCCTTTCCCGGACACGTGCTCTGTCCTGTCGCTTCCTTCCCCCGCGCTCCCTGGCGGTGGCCGCGCAGCCTCCGGACCCCCTTTTGTCCGCCCTAAATCCCATCAGGGCCCCTAACTCTCCTTCCAGTGAGCGGCATTAGCCCAGTGATGCCCTGTGGACGGAAGCTAGGGTCTCTGTGTGGTTTTCCCTAACCATTGTCGAGTGGATATTTGTGTTGAATGAGGGCGACCCCGAGGTACCGAGTGGCAGGCTGGGGCGCTGGGCCTCACTCTCCTGTGCCTCTTTGTGGTCGCTCCCCCTTCCCGGTGCCCACCCTGAGACGCAGTCATAGAGGATCTTAGGGAGGAGAGGATTCTGCCATTGGCAACGTCATTCTCCCAGTGAGAAAAGGCAGGTGAAGAAGCTGCCAGCCTGACCCAGGGCACTCACCTGCCGCCTGCCTGGCACAGGGAAGAGCAGCAGCCTGTCCGGCTGGCCCCAAGGCCTTATGGAGGGCAGAAGGGGTGGCACGTGGGGCTTGTCCACTTGTCCCCCACCCAGCTGCTGAGCTCCCAGCAACGCTGCCCGCTGTGCTTTGGCCTGGCTGGGGTGGGAGGGCACCCTGGGCGCTGGTGGGACCCAGAAGCTTGGGAAGAAGGAAGGAGTGTGGTTCTATTTGTTGGCAAGGGAGCAGCCACGCTGTCAGCGCCCTGGGCGGGTGCGGGGAAGCTTTCAGCCCATCTGACGTGGCCACTGTGCTAAGCTAACATTTGCCTTGCAGAAGTCAAGCTCCCAGCCTGTTCAAACACAGAGTCAGGGAACCCGCGGTGGAACAGCCCTGGGCCCCCCCACTCTGTCCCCTTCTTCCTGGTGGTCACTGTGTTCCGCAGTCACTGAAAGTGAAAGTTTAGTCGCTCGGTCGTGTCTGACTCTTTGCGACCCCACAGACTGTGACCTACCAGGCTCCTCTGTCCACGGGATTTTCCAGGCAAGAGTATTGGAGTGGGTTGCCATTTCCTTCTCCAGGGGCTCTTCCCGAACCAGGGATCAAACCCAGGTCTCCCACATTGTAGGCAGACGCTTTACCTTCTGAGCCACCAGTCTGCAGTCTTAAGTCCCAACAAATCACCCTGCAGGGAGATGTCATTGTTCCTACCCACCCCCACCCTCACCCAGAAGGGAAAGCAGTGACTCTCCTAGGGTCAGCGCTCCTCAAGTTGAGTTCAAAGAGCTCAAGAGCTCGAGCCCAGACTTCCCCTTTGCTGACTCGAGGAGCCCTGTGGTCAGCCCCACTGAGCTCTAACCTGAAGACACTGGAAGCAGCAGAAAGCGACCTGCCCAGGGCAAATTGGAGACCTCACGGCCCTGGGCAGGATGTGAAAGAGGCATGGTGTAGACTTATACGGGGTGACTGTAAGGAAAGTCGTGATCAAGGCTTAGGGCTTTTCCCCCTCCCTTCCTCTCCCTCTTAAGCCTCTGTGTGGAATCCCTTTCTGGTTATCTCTGTAGCCTGGTGTGCAGGAGAGGGTTCCTGGGCCCACTGCTGAGCCACCAAACCTCTGGGCCATGGAGGCAGGGCTCCAAGTCAAAGACCATCTGCTTTAAGACCCAGGCTACTGCCTAGAAGCCGTGTGCGTTTGTCACCTTCCTTGACCTCGTCAACCTGGGGTTTAAGCAGGGTGAGCACCTGCGCAGTTTGGGGACTGAAAGAGGGTGCTGTTGACACATGTGAACTAGGGGTGCACCACCATGACGGCCAATGCTGTTCACGATCCGGCAGGCACCCTTCCTTTTGCCTGCGTTGTCCACTCCTCTCTCCTTTCTCCCAGCCCCTCCCCTGGCTCATACTTGGAGGCTGGATACAAATGTTACCACCTCCAGAAGTGGGCTAGAATCACCCACTCTTTCCTGGGGGCAAAGTTGGGATCTGAGCTGCAGTCATGTCACCCAGAACACACGGGACACAGAACTGCTGTGGACGGAGGCGGAGGACAGAGGCGGAGGACGGAGGCGGTGGACCGAGGCTGTGGACGGAGGACGGAGGCGTGGACGGAGGCGTGGACGGAGGCGTGGACCGAGGCGTGGACGGAGGCGGAGGACGGAGGCGGTAGACGGAGGCAGAGGACGGAGGCGTGGACGGAGGCGTGGACGGAGGCGGAGGACGGAGGCGGTGGACCGAGGCGGAGGACGGAGGCGGAGGACGGAGGCGGTGGACGGAGGCGGAGGACGGAGGCGGTGGACGGAGGCGGAGGACGGAGGCGGTGGACGGAGGCGGAGGACGGAGGCGGTGGACGGAGGCGGTGGACGGAGGCGGAGGACGGAGGCGTGGACGGAGGCGTGGACGGAGGCGGTGGACCGAGGCGGAGGACGGAGGCGGTGGACCGAGGCGGAGGACGGAGGCGGTGGACCGAGGCGGAGGACGGAGGCGGAGGACGGAGGCGTGGACGGAGGCGGAGGACGGAGGCGTGGACGGAGGCGGAGGACGGAGGCGGTGGACGGAGGCGGAGGACGGAGGCGTGGACGGAGGCGGAGGACGGAGGCGTGGACGGAGGCGGTGGACCGAGGCGGTGGACGGAGGCGGAGGACGAGGCGGACGAGGCGGAGGACGGAGGCGGTGGACGGAGGCGGTGGACGGAGGCGGTGGACCGAGGCGGTGGACGGAGGCGGAGGACGGAGGCGTGGACGGAGGCGGAGGACGGAGGCGTGGACGGAGGCGGTGGACCGAGGCGGTGGACGGAGGCGGAGGACGGAGGCGGTGGACGGAGGCGGAGGACGGAGGCTGTGCATGGAGGCGGAGGCGGGAGCCAGGTTGTCCTGTCGCTTTGTGTGCGGTAGTGACGGTGGCCTCTGCCACCAGACTGCGCCCTCCAGGGTGGCTGGTGCAAACCAGGGTGGGCTCCAGGTGCAGAGTCCATGCCTCGGTGCCAAGAAGCGAACTGGCTCAGTGGCAGCCTTACTTGTTGAAATGAAAATACGTTGGACATACTGGGTTAAATAAAATACACTATTCAAATTTATTTCACATTTCCTTTTAATGTAGCTGCCAGGAAATTTAAAATCTCACCTTTGGCTGGCATTACGTTTCCTTTGGACAGTGCTGGTCTAGCAGTTGAGCACATTGTCAGGGGGTCAAGGGCCCCCCTCAGTATCCCCTGATGACCAGCCTACCAGGCAGACCTCACAGGGGCCCTTGGGCAGCCGTCTCAGGTGGTCCGTGGCCAGGAGCCTGTGCCCCTCTCTCTGCTCGGGGCATCAGGTGTGACCCGTGGGTTTTTGTAGGGCAGGCCAGTTGCTCTGCTCCAGCCCTGACCACACCCTCAGTCCTGGATGCTGCGGCTGAGGGCGTGGGAGGTGGCCTGCCCGGCTCGGCCTGGGAGAAGGGGCGACCTCTGTGAGACGGGGCTGGCTGGGTGGTCCAGGCAGAAAGCGTATCAGGGCCTCAGAGGTGGGAAGAGTTGCAGGGAGGGGTTCCAGAGAGGGATGGGGCTGAGGCGGACTGAGCGATTGGAGAGGAAGGGGTGGCAGCCGGTTCCTCGGGGAGGAGGTGGGTCCAGAGGCGGTGGCTGCGCCTGTCAGTTTGTTCTGTGGCACCTGGGTGTCAGGCAGCTGTCGGGGTGCCTGCAGGTTGGTTACTGGTGTGTGGCCTGGCCAAAGGTGAGACGTGGGAGACATCTCCTTGAGACGTAAGGCCAGCACCATTAGAACCCTGCCAGAGCCCTGGAGGGCCTCGCAGGAGAATGTTCCGCACCCAGGCCAAGCCCCGACCCAGCCAGGCTTGGTGAATGTCAGCACAAGTGTCACTGTGGCCTGAACGTAGCTCTGTCTCTCACCCCCAGCATCTGGAAACGCATCTGGCACCTCGTAGGTCTCAGAGAACTTCTTTCATAAGAGCCAAGTACTAAGCATATAATGTTATTCAGTCACTCAGTCCTGTCTGACGTTTTGAGATCCCATGGACTGTAGCCCATCAGCCTCCTCTGTCCATGGGAATTCCTGGCAAGAATCCTAGAGTGGATTGCCATTTCCTCCTCCAGGCGATCTTCCTGACCCAGGGATCAAATCCGAGTCTCCCACATCTGCATTGGAGGCGGATTCTTTCTTGCTGAACCCCCGGGGAAGCAATAAGGGTGAAGTAGAGAACACAGATTGGAGAAGGAAACGGCAACCCACTCCAGTGTTCTTGCCCGGAGAATCCCCGGGACGGGGGAGCCTGGTGGGCTGCCGTCTACGGGGTTGCAGAGTCAGACACGACTGAAGCGACTTAGCAGCAGCAGCAGCAGAGAACACAGGAAAATGCTGATCCCATGGGAGCCACAGGAAAATCTGCGTTGTGTTCTTAGCTGCAGTGGGAACCCGGAAATCCTGGGACCCCTCTGTCTCAGAGCTGAACACAGATGTTTGCCGGGCTCTCACCGAGCCCCGGGCACCCGGAGGAGCTGAGGCTGTGGCCGTGGGGCAGACCAGCGTGGCTTCTGCCCCTGGGGAGCTGGACACAGGGCAGCTGTGAATGTGCTCAGGGCAGGCGGGGGCACCTGGCAAGGCCTGGATCCCACCTGCTGGGGGGTGGGAAAGGAGAAGCATTTGTGGCAGAAGTGAAAAGAAGCTTCTGGAGGGGCAAAGGGCAGACCCAGAAGGCGGGCAATGGTGTGGGAGCCAGTGGGTGTGCATTGCGTACGGCTTTGCAGGCCCCGTGAGGGGATTCACGCTTGTTTTTTGAAAGCAAGGGAAGCCTTCAGGGACTTTCCAGCCAGGCGTGACATCATCTCTTTAACCTCCCCCGGGTTGTGTAGCGGAGCAGTAGCCAGAGCCAGGAGCCCAGGGTCCCCTAGGGGCATGGCAAGGCTGCAGGGGCCAGGCTGGTGGGGAGAGTCGAACCTCAGATGACCTCCCAGGGCGGGACGTGGCTCTCTGGCTACCAGCTGCATCTGCACCCTCTCGGCACAGCACACGGTTCACACACATCAGCCAAGGGAACAGATAGGACAGGAGGGCAAGACCCCGAGCATCAGCATTATAGTGACCTAAGTCACAGGCGTGCACCTGGAGGCCGGGGGGACTGGGGATCCCAATTGGAGCGGGCCTAGGGCGGAGCCTGGAGGAACTCCTACACCTGCGGGTTGCCAAGTGCCAGGCTGGCTGTGGCCTTGACTCCTGGCAACATGAGCTTGGCACACCCCTCCCTGAGCACGGGCTTCTCTGTCCGAACAGTGATGAATGAGCGAGGGAGGCTCTCCAGGCCTCCAAAGGGAGGTGGCCCCTCGAGGGGTTGAGAGGACAGTGCCTGGGGAGTCACACGCTCTGGCCTGAGTGGGCGAACTCAGGGGAGTGATCTTCCTCTTTGAACCTCAACTTCCTCATCTGTAAAATGGGACAACAGCACCGTCGCAGGCGATGGCCCTGAGCATCAGGTGAGGTGCAGACATATACACGGTAAATAGCCAAGACTCACCGGCCCTCACCAGGCCCTCCAGAGGTGTCCCTGGGGGTCATCTGCTCTGGAAATGGGACCCTGGCAGAGCATTGCCAGCAGGGGGAGCCAAAGTGCCGCCTGTGAGTGGGCTGTCTGGGCCCTGCAAAGCCACCGCCCTGCTGGATCTGGGCTCTGGATGCTGGCATGGCCCAGGCTCATTCAGGATCCAGCTTCGGGGCAGCCAGAGGAAAGAGTTTGCGTCAGGCCCAGACTGCAGCCGTCTCTGGAGGGTATTCACTGCTGGACGCCGCTAGGGTGGTGGGGTCTGTAGCCCCCAATACCTGCTCCATCAATCCTCCCGGGGTTGAGCTTAATCGACACCAGAGAACGTGGCTCTTTCGAGCTCTGTGCTCAGTGGTTGAATCCTCACAGCCACGCGGGCTGGACCCAGGTTCGGCACCCGCGGGCACCCACTAGGTCACTGGTTGCTTGGCAGGTCCTGAGCCCAGTGTGGCGGGAAGGACGTCGCCTGGGGCAGTAAGCTTCTCTTTCTTTCCTTTTGGTGGGGAATAACTAACCTCCTTAAGGTCACACACTCTTCTAAGGCTTGTTTTGTTGTTGTTTGTATTTGGCACGGCTTGTGGGACCTTTTCATACTGTTCATGGGGTTCTCAAGGCAAGAATACTTGGAGTGGTTTGCCATTCTCCTCTCTGGTAGACCACATTCTGTCAGAACTCTCCACCACGACTCGTCTATGTTGGGTGGCCCTACACAGCGTGGCTCATGGTTTCCTTCAACTCACATGCTAGCAAAGTAATGCTGAACATTCTCCGAGTGAGGCTTCAGTAATACATGAGTCAAGAACTTCCAGATATTCAAGCTGGATTTAGAAAAGGCAGAGGAACCAGAGATCAAATTGCCAACATCCGTTGGATCACAGAAAAAGCAAGAGTGTTCCAGAAAAACATCTGCTTTATTGACTGCACCAAAGCCTTTGACTGTGTGGATCACAGCAAACTGTGGAAAATTCTTAAAGAGATGGGAATACTAGACCACCTTACCTGCTCCTGAGATGTCTGTATGCAGGTCAAGAAGCAACAGTTAGGACCAGACATGGAATATGGACATGTTACGTCCATGAATCAAGGTAGATTGGAAGTGCTCCAACAGGAGATGGCAAGAGTGAACATCGACATTTTAGGAATCAGCAAACTAAAATGGACTGGAATGGATGAATTTAACTCAGATGACCATTATATCTACTACTGCAGGCAGGAATCCCTTAGAAGAAATGGAGTAACCATCATAGTCAACAAAAGAGTTTGAAATTTAGTACTTGGGTACAATCTCAAAAACGACGGAATGATCTCTGTTCATTTCCAAAGCGTACCATTCAATATCACAGTGATCCAAGTCTATGCCCCAAACAGTAACGCTGAAGGAGCTGAAGTTGAAAGATTCTATGAAGACCTACAAGACCTTCTAGAACTAACACCCAAAAAAGATGTCCTTTTTATCATAGAGGACTGGAATACAAAAGTAGGAAGTCAAGAAACACCTGGAGTAACAGGCAAATTTGGCCTTGGAATATGGAATCAAGCAGGGCAAAGGCTAATAGAGTTCTGTCGAGAGAACGCGCTCGTCATAGCAAACACCCTCTTCCAACAACACAAGAGAAGACTCTACATGTGGACATCACCAGATGGTCAACAATGAAATCAGATTGATTATATTCTTTGCAGCCAAAGGGGGAGAAGCTCTAAACAGTCAGCAAAAACAAGACTGGGAGCTGACTGTGGCTCAGACCATGAAGTCCTTATTGCCAAATTCAGACTTAAATGGAAGAAAGTAGGGAAAACCACCAGACCATTCAGGTATGACCTAAATCAAATCCCTTATGATTGTACAGTGGAAGTGACAAATAGATTCAAGGGATTAGATCTGATAGACAGAGCGCCTGAAGAACTATAGACAGAAGTTCGTGACATTGTACAGGAAGCAGTGATCAAGACCATCCCCACAAAAAAGAAATGCAAAAAGGCAAAATGGTTGTCTGAGGAGGCCTTACAAATAGCTGAGAAAAGAAGAGAAGCAAAAGGCAAAGGAGAAAAGGAAAGATTTACCTGTCTGAATGCAGAGTTCCAAAGAATAGCAAGGAGAGATAAGAAAGTTTTCCTCGGCGATCAATGCAAAGAAATAGAGGAAAACAAGAATGGGAAAGACTAGAGATCTCTTCAAGAAAATTAGAGATACCAAGGGAACTTTTCATGCAAAGATGGGCACAATAAAGGACAGAAAAGCTATGGACCTAACAGAAGCAGAAGATATTAAGAAGAGGTGGCAAGAATACACAGAAGAACTGTACAAAAAAGGTCTTCATGACCCAGATAATCACGATGGTGTGATCATTCACCTAGAGCCAGACATCCTGGAATGTGAAGTCAAGTGGGCCTTAGGAAGCATCACTACGAACAAAGCTAGTAGAAGCGAATTCCAGTTGAGCTATTTCAAATCCTAAAAGATGATGCTGTGAAAGTGCTGCACTCAATATGCCAGCAATTTGGGAAATTCAGAAGTGGCCACAGGACTGGAAAAGGTCAGTTTTCATTCCAATCCCAAAGAAAGGCAATGCCAAAGAATGTTCAAACTACCGCACAATTGCACTCATCTCACACACTAGTAAAGTAATGCTCAAAATTCTCCAAGCCAGGCTTCAACAGTACATGAACCAAGAACTTCCAGATATTCAAGCTGGATTTAGAAAAGGCAGAGGAACCAGTGATCAAATTGCCAACATCCACTGGATCATAGAAAAAGCAAGAGTGTTCCAGAAAAACACCTACTTCTGCTTTATTGAGTAGGCCAAAGCCTTTGACTGTGTGGATCACGACAAACTGTGGAAAATTCTTAAAGAGATGGGAATGCCAGACCACCTGACCTGCCTCCTGAGAAATCTGTATAGAGGTCAAAGCAACAGTTGGAACTGGACATGGAACAACAGACTGGTTCCAAATCAGGAAAGGAGTACATCAAGGCTGTATATTGTCACCCTGCTTATTTAACTTATATGCAGAGTACATCATGATGCATCAACTTATATGCAGAGTACATCAAGCTGGAATCAAGATTGCCGGGAGAAATATCAATAACCTCAGATATCCAGATGACACCACCCTTATGGCAGAAAGAGAAGAGGAACTAAAGAGCTTCTTGATGAAAGTGAAAGAGCAAAGTTAAAAAGCTGGCTTAAAAGTTAACATTCAAAAAACAAAGATCATGGCATCTGGTCCCATCACTTCATGGGAAATAGATGGGGAAACAATGGAAACCGTGACAGACTTTATTTTCTTGGGCTCTAAAATCACTGCAGATGATGACTGCAGCCATGAAATTAAAAGACGCTTGCTCCTAGGAAGAAAAGCTATGACCAATCTAGACAGCATATTAAAAAGCAGAGACATTACTTTGCCAACAAAAGTCCGTCTAGTCAAAGCTATGGTTTTTCCAATAGTCATGTATGGATGTGAGAGTTGGACTGTGAAGAAAGCTGAGCTCCTAAGAATTGATGTCTTTGAACTGTGGTGTTGGAGAAGACTCTTGAGAGTCCCTTGGACTGCAAGGAGATCCAACCAGTCCATCCTAAAGGAAACCAGTCCTGGGTGTTCATTGGAAGGACTGATGTTGAAGCTGAAGCTCCAATACTTTGGTCACCTAATGTGAAGAACTGACTCCTTGGAAAAGACCCTGATGCTGGAAAAGATTGAAGGCAGGAGGAGAAGTGGCTGACAGAGGATGAGATGGTTGGATGGCCTCACCAACCCGATGGACATGAGTTGGAGTAACTCCGGGGTTGGTGATGGACAGGGAGGCCTGGTGTGCTGCAGTCCATGGGGTCGCAAAGAATCTGAGCGACTGAACTGAATTGTGTGTGGATCCTTGGTTGAATCTGTGCCCTCGGCAGTGAAAATTTGTAACCGCTGGACCCCCCGGGAGTTCCCAAGGCTCTTTTTTTGAAAACGCAGAGATCAGGAACAGGGTGGCAACAGCTCTGGTATAAGGCTGCCTCACTCTGTTACACTTCACAGATACTGCGTTGTTTTTTTTTTTAATTGAAGATTTGTGGCAAACTTGCGTGAAACGTCTGTCAGAGTCGTTTTCCAACAGCATTTGCTCACTTCCTGTCTGTCACATTTTGGTAATTTTTACCATATTTCAAACTTTTCATTATTATTATATTTGTTACAATACCCGTGGACAGTGATCTTTGATGTTATTGGTGGTGGTGCTGGTTTAGTCGCTAAGTCTTGTCCGATTCTTGCGACCCCATGAACTGGAGCCCTCCAGGCTCCTCTGTCCTTGGGATTTCCCAGGCAGGAATACTGGAGTGTGTTGCCCTTTCCTTCTCTATTGAATTTATTACTATTATACAACTCACTGAAGGCTCAGAGGATGGTTAGCATTTTTTAGCAATAAAGTGGTTTTTCATTAAGATGTATACATTTTTTTTCCCGGAGATAACGCTATTGCACACCTTATAGACTACAGTCTAACGGAAACATAACTTTTACATGCACTGAGAAACCGAAACACTCACGTGACTTCTGTTCACACTTCATTCACACTAACTTGCTGTGACATTCATTTGATTGCAGCCAAGTGCGTTGGAACCAAACGCATCATATCTCTGAAGTGCGCCTGCGTAGAGATTTGCAGTGAATACCGTGAATCTACACACAAGTACGAATTCAACTGCGGATGTGATCGATAAAACATCATCTGCCGTGTCGTTCAAGGGTGTGAGAAGACAGTAAAGAGTGTAGCCCCGAGGTCCTTCACACGTGGTGTCTGTCGTGTTACCTAGAAACAACGCTTCTGGAGCTCAGAGCATCACTGCGTCCAGCCTGAGTTTCTCGGTCCTAATCGGGATGGTGGCGTGTCCACAGAAAGTGGCTGCTGCCTGGCCTGCGCATGCGCATGGGTCCCCAGAGGCAGCACCGAGAACGCAGCTGTAGGACTCGGCGCCATTTCTGAGTCCTGACCTCGTGCCACGAGCTTTGTGCCAGGGACCTGACAATTGCAGCCCCATCGCCAGCCCAGGAGGCTGGGTCGAAGCAGTTTCCACTTTACCCTGAGGTACTGAGTCTCCAAGACGGCACACCACCTCCCTGCGGTCCTCCGACTGTGACCGGGAAGGCGGAAACACAAGCAACACAAATCAGGAAGCTCAGGAGCAGCCGGCGTGGCCCCTTCGATGATCCTTAGGACGGAGTCACGTGGAGCAGCGCCTCCAGGCCCGGTGCAGCCCGCTCTGCACTGGCTTCTGCAGCAACGGTGAGTCGTTTGGGAGCCAGTGCACACGCGCTCCCTCCCGGAGATGCACGGTGCACACCGGCATTTCAGGGCCCAACAGGTCCCGAGGGAAAGGATCCCCTGACCCAGGGCCGCTTCCCAAACCCATCAAATACCCTCTGGGACACAGCGCTCTGGGTCTCTCGATTCTCCCCGGGGTCAAGCTGAACCACACCGTGCAGGTTCCTGATAGAAATACTTTGACGGAATAATCCTTTGCTGTTATGCCTGGGACCCCATCATGACAGTGAGCGTAAGAAGGTCTCCACCCACTGTCTGCTGACAGCTCTGCCCCTCCAGCAGCGCTCCTGGGCACGGTTCCCGAATCTGGGCTGGCCCGCAAAGGATTCGTCATTGGCTGTGATGGGATATGAAGCCGCCGCAGAGTGGTCCTCCGCTCCGAGGCTAAGCACAGCCTCTGGAAGCGAGCCTTTCTCAGTGAAGAGAATGGCAGCTGCGGGCAGCCCCCCGAGTAGCACCAAGGCCTGAGACGCTCTGCTCACTTCTTGGCGTGTGTAGCCCCGCGGGTCTGTTTATTTGTGGGCCCTGAGGTTGTCCTTCCTGGCTCCCAGATCCCGTCTCCGCTCTGGCCAGAGGGGCGCAGAGCCACCTCTGGGGCTCGCTCTGGGACAAGGTGGAGCAGAACCTTGGGTTTTCCTGCAGGGCTGAGGGGCCGACAGCCATCCTGACCGCCTAATCCACACCGCCCAACATGGTGGCCGTGCACACGTGTGGCGGTCAAGTACCTGGGCTGTGGCCGGTCCAAACTGAGGTGCGCCGTAAGCCTGGAACACCCATGAGCTTTTAAAGACAGTCCCCCTCCTACCCCAAAAGAAGCTAAAAGATCCCATTAACTTTGTGTCAGTTACATGCTGAGGTGACAGTATTTTGGGTCTGTTGGATTAACTAAGATATATTACTAAATAAACTTCACCCATTTCTTTTTGCATTTAACGTGGCTGCTAAAATATTTGAAATTGCACACATGGCTTGCATTGCCTTTCCGGCAGACAGCGCTGCTCTAAATCACCCTGGAGGCCTCAGGGAAGGTGCCCCCCCAACCCCACCCCTGACGGTGAGCAGCCAGGAGAGGAGGGCACGGCAGGAGGGTGGACTGGCCACTCCGTGTTGACCTCACGAGTTTTGCGTGTTGAAAAGCACAAGTCTCCAGACCCCTGGGGTAGGACACCCCGAGGAGGGGAGGGGACCAGGGCTGACAGCTGGGCCAGCTGGCCGTGGCCGTGGCAGCTGTGGGCATGCACGTGGCACTGGAATGCCTGGGATATATATCTGCTAGGGCTTCCAGAACAAGTGCCACACGGCATTCCCTGGTGCTCCAGTGGTCAGGACCCAGAGCTTTCACTTCCAGGGCCCGGGTTCGATCCCTGGTCAGGAAACTAAGATTCCATGGCTAAAAAACATAAGTGCCACAGGCCAGTGGCTTCACAGAAATTTCACTTCTCACAGTTCTGGGTGCCAGAAGACCGAGACCAAGCTGTTGGTGAGGCGGATTTCCTGAGGCCTCTGTCCTGGGCTGGGAGGTGACCGCCTTCTCCCGGGTCTCACGTTTCCCTCTGTGCGAGTCTGTGTCCCGATTGCTTCTTTTTTGAGGACCCCAGTCACATTGGCTTGGGGCCCCCCGCACTGACCTCACTTTCCCTAAATTACCCCTTTAAAGCCCAGTCTCCAGAGACAGCTATTCTGAGGTCCTGGGAGCTGGGGCTTCCACATACGAATTTGGGAGGACCAGAGCCCCAAGCCAGAACAAGCCAGACCCCCAAGCCAGGGCTGTCTTGGCTGAGTACAGCCCTGAGGGAGAGGCTGTGTCCTTTTCCTTGTGGGAGGTGCACCGTGGCCTGGGAGGTGTCCTTTCAATGCACGGCTGGTGGAGCAGGCCAGCTCAGACTGTGTGTCCAGGATGAGAACGGTGAACAGCAGAAATGCTGGTGGGCAGTGGAGCTGAGGCCGTGGGAGCAGGTTCAGGCCCCAGTGGGCAGGTCTCGGGCGGTCTTTCAGCCTGCAGTGGGCACCCTGGGGCCGGGGGAATCCATGCCGATGCTTCTGAGCCCTAGCACAGCTGGGGGTTGCGTCCCCTGGGCATCAGGGGAGGTTCAGGCAGGGGAGGGCAGAGCCCTCAGCCTGTGGCTGTGATTGGTCTGCCCCCAGGAACTCGCCCGCAAGGCGACGGGCAGGGCCAGGTTCTGGGCATGCCCAGTTTAAACCTGACATGGCATCGCTCTCCTTGTTGCTGGGGGCCCGAGGGTTTGGGGGAGCAGTGAGGTCCCCTGAGGCCCATCCTGCTGCCTCTGTGGGAATCCCACAACCACCAGGAACTTCTTGGGAGGACAAACACTGCTAGGAGTTCTTTCTTTAAAAAAAATAATTCAGGTAAAATTCATAGAGCATGAAATTAACCATTTTACAGCGAATTCAATGGCATTTACCATGTTAAAAATGTGCAACCACCGCCTCTGTCAGCTTCCAAGACATTTCATCTCTGGAAGTAATGCCCCAGACCCACTGGGCATTCACTGCCCATTGCCCACAGCTCCCAGCCCTGGGAACCACTCATCTGCTTTCCGCCTCTCTGGGTTTATTTACTCTGAATGTTTCATACAAATGGAAGCACACAGCCTTTGCTGTCTGGCTTCTTTCACTCAGCGTGATCTTTCTGCATTTTGACTGAGCTGTAACTTGTGTTGGTAACTTCATTCCTTTTTATGGCTGAAAATAGTCCGTCCTGGAGGAGCAAATGGCAAACCACTCCAGTATCCTTGCCTGGAGAATTCTATGGACAGAGGAGCCTTGTGGGCTACAGTCCGTGGGATCGCAAAGAGTCAAACACGACTGAGTGACTAGCACACACACAATAGTCCATCACGTGTGTGTTTAGTCTGGGTTCTCCAGAGAAACAGAGCCAACAGGATGCTGTTGTTGTTGTTCAATTGCTCAGTCATGTCCAACCCTTTGCAACCCCATGGACTGCAGCACGCCAGGCTTCCCTGTCCCTCACTATCTCCTGGAGTTTGCACAAGTTTGTGTCCATTGAGTCTGTGAGACTATCCAACCATCTCATCCTCTGTCATCCCCTTCTCCTTCTGTCTTCAATCTTTCCCAGCATTGGTGTCTTTTCCCAGTGAGTCAACTATTCTCATCAGGTGGCCAAAATATTGGAGCTTCATCTTCAGCATCAGTCCTTCCAATCAGTATTCAGGGTTGATTTCCTTTAGGATGGACTGGTTTGGTCTCCTTACTGTCCAAGGGACTCTGGAGAGTCTTCTCCAGCACCACAATTTGAAAGCATCAGTTCTTCAGTGCTCAACCTTGTTTATGGTCCAACTCTCAACAGGGTGTATCAATACATAAAGAAATTTATTACAAGGAACTGACTCATATTATTATGGAGACTCCGAAGGCAGGAAGAGACAGATACCCCAGCTCCAGTAGTCGGGCCCCAGGACGTCCCTCTTCCTCAGCCTTTCTGTTCTATTCATATCTTCTTCACCTGATTGGGTGAGACCCACCTGCATGGGGGCAGGGGAGGGGGCATCTGCTTTACTCAGCCCAGATTGCAATGCTAATCTCATCCCTCACGTGTGGCCAAATCTGAGCACCGCCCCGCACCGCCAGCCACGGTGACACATAAAATTAGCCATCACAGTGTGGACCTACCCCACCTGGTTCACCAGTCGGCAGCTGATGGGCATTTGGGTTGTCCCCACCCCTTGGCTGCTGTGAGCACATGTGTATATGGACCGTTGTAGAGCCCGCTTTCACTTCTCTTGGTGCACACCTAGGAGTGGAATTTAGGGGTGCTGGGAGTTTTTTGGGCAGAATTCAGGCTGAGAGCCTCCTCCACGATGAAAGTTCAGCCATTTGCCATATTCCATTTCCCAGTACCTCTTGTCCCAGAAACGAAGCATCTGCACTCAGTGAGGAAATCTTGGGTTCACCCTTGTGCCCAGATGGGCCACGCCAGGGACAGGTGGCACTTTGCAGCGGAAGGTGGTCAGTTCAGTTCAGTTCAGTCACTCAGTTGTGTCTGACTCTTTGCAACCCCATGCACACCAGGCCTCCCTGTCCATCACCAACTCCTGGAGTTTACTCAAACTCATGTCCATTGAATTGGTGATGCCATCCAACCATCTCATCCTCTGTCATTCCCTTCTCCTCCTGCCTTCAATCTTTTCCAGCATCAGGGTCTTTTTCCAGTGAGTCAGCTCTTCGCATGAGGTGGCAAAAGTATTGGAGTTTCAGCTTCAGCATCAGTCCTTCCAGTGAACACCCAGGACTGGTTTCCTTTAGGATGGACTGGTTGGATCTCCTCGCAGTCCAAGGGACTCTCGAGAGTCGTCTCCAACACCACAGCGCAAAAGGTCAGTGGACTGTTAATCTGTTTTGAAGCCACTGGCGTGGGGGCGGGACCAGGTAGAGAAAGGGAGGAGCCAGGTAGAGGGAAGAGGAACCAAGTAGAGAAGGGGTAAGGTCCAGTGGAGAAGGGGCGGAGTCAGATAGAGAAGGGGCAGGAGCGAGCCAGGCAGAGAAGAGGCGGGGCCAGGTGGAGAAGGGGCGGAGTCATGAGAAGGGGCGGGACCAGGAAGAGGCGGGGCCAGGTGGAAAAGGGGTGGAGTCATGAGAAGGGGTGGGGCAGGCAGAGAAGGGGCGGGGCCAGGTGGAGAAGGGGCGGAGTCATAAGGGGTGGGACAGGCAGAGAAGGGGCGGGGGCAGGTAGGGAGGAAGGCATAGGGAGGAGCGAGGAAGATCGGAGCCCTGTGCTTGACGGCCCAGTTTGGGATTCCTGAGACAGTGGTTCTGCCCAGCCTGCACCCCTTGGGGGTCACAGAACTTACCCCACTCACTATGTCACCTGCCCCACGCCAGGGCCTGGACTCTTCCCTGTGCCCCTCCTGTCTGCAGTGGTGGGCCCCAGGCTAGTAAGTGGTGCCTTACCCTCCGTGACCCAGACAGTTGAGAGACAGCTGAGAGCCTGGTTTTCGGGTTCTGTGTGCCCTGCTCCCTGTGCGGTCTCTGCCCCGCTGCACAGGGCCTGGCAGGGTAGATGGACACTGGATATCTGACCCGACAAAGTGACCCTGGCACCCAGGAGCCTGGGCTGGCATTCCCTCTCTATCGCTCTCCCTCCCTCTCAGAAAGCAAGCCAAGACCACAGTCGAGTTTAGCAAAATCTGGACGACCATCGGAATCATTTTTATTGCAATCTGTTAACAAAAAAGATGAAAAAAAATACATCATTTTAATCACCTACAGTTTTGTAGGTAGATAACTTTTTTAAAAAGTTTTCTTTTTATGTAAACTATACTCTATCTTATAAAACACAAAAAGAAACCACATCTTAGGAAGAGTCTGATCGTGCCCACTAGGGGTGGCCCCACAGCACGCCCGGCGAGGCTGGGGCAGCAGACTCAGTGCGGTGGGCCGCGGGACCCCCCGGCTTTGCTCTCAGGAGCTACGGTTCGGCAGCTGCAGGTCGTGGGGCCTGGGTTCTGACATCCCTTATCAGCACGACCCTGACAGATTTGTCCAATCAGATTTCTTAAACAAAATCACCCTTTAAAAATGTATTTACAGATATGTATCTGCCACAGGCTTATACTTGATAATGTAAAAATCTGCTCTACCCTGGGCACACACCCATCCCCTGAACTGGGAGGGGTGGCCCGCGAGCAGGCTCCTGGTGACCCGAGCACCCCAGGGCGCACCAGGCCCTGGCACCAGGGTCTCTGAGCACTGAGGCTGGACACACTCACATTTTTCCAAGTCTCCTATAAAAACCGGGCGCGTCGGCACTGGGCCCCAGGGGCGCCAGTTCATCTTCCGCTGAACCTGGGAGATGCAGTTCAAGTTGAGATGCCTCCAACAGGGCGGCCCGGCAGTGTCTTTCCCCAGGAAGGGGGAGGCCTCCCCAACGTGGGGTCCAAGGTGGGCCACATGGCCACACCTCCGACTTCTCACATGATGCTAAACATCAGCAGGGGCGAGGGGCAGGGGAGACTCCAGAAAGAACAAGAACTCACAATGCCAAAGAACAGCTACGTAATACTGCACCTGAAACAAAGATTCATGATTGGTACCATGAGATGTACCCTGGGCATACCCCAAGAACACGATCTGAGAGACATAGCTTTAAAAAGTTTAAAAGTACACCGAAATGCACGAACCACATCATTTTACACTTTACTTTCCTACTTCAGGTACAAAGTAACCCACGTGCCAAAGGAGGAAAGGGCTTGCTTTTCTTTCTCTAGATGCATCTTTTCATAAGATGCAGGCAGTCCTGGGAGGAGGGCGCTCCGGGTTTGGAGGTGGGGGTGAGGGGATGTCTGGGGAAATCAAAGCAGGCCCCGGGCACCCCTGGAGCTTTCTAAACAATGCTGGCTCAGACCACCCTTGTCTGACATCATTTCTTTTGGGATTCAAAAAAGAGGAAATCAATAAATAAATGGCATTTGCACATCATGAATCTTTGTTTATATTTTACAAATACCTAGGAGTCTTTATCCTAAGTAGGAAAATCATGACTGAGAACTAGTTTATTTTCTTTGAGCAGATAAAAGTTTCTACCTGATGCCATACAAAACAGTACATATAAATAAAAAGGCAGTGTTTCCATGTAAAATAAAAGTACATAAATAAATACTAAAAAAAAAAATTTAAAAACCCTTGTCCTCTTATTTTGTATAAAAACACATTTGTTGAAAAAAAGCTCCTTTGGTCGGCCCCGGCATCCATGGAGCGCACGCACACGCCCCAGCAGGGCTTGGGAAAGGAAGCGCAGGGTCCTGGGGGCAGCCGGCTGTTTACTTGAATGCCTCCGGGACGTGGGCGATCTGGGACGGCACGCTGGTGGGCGGGCTGGAGATGCCCTCGGACCAATCGGAGATATTGGAATGTGGCGAGGAGCTGGACCACTGGTCGGGGGACTCCGGGGACGGGGTGAGGAAGGGGTGCTCGGGCACCTGTAGCTGGTGGCTGGGGGTGTTGTCCACGGGGGAGGACGAGTAGCTGTGCTGGGAGGGGGGCGTCAGGAACTGGGCGGTGGTCATGGGCGGGGCCAGCGTGGGCGGGGCCAGCGTGGACGGCAGCGATGTGGGCAGGACCTGGCCGTCCTGCGGCAGGACGGTGTGCGCCGCCAGGTTGCCGGGCCCCAGCGGCTGCATGTCCGCCTGGCTCAGCTCCCCTCCCAGGAAGCTCCGGCCCAGGTGGCCGCTGGCGGCCGAGCTCACGCCGAGGTGCGGCTGTAGGTTTGGCTGCGGCGGCATGCTCGGCGGCTGCATCTGTAAGTTCTGCTGCGGCTGCACCAGGTGAGGCTGGGAGGCCAGCCGTGTGCTGGGCAGGGCCTGGTAGGTCATCACCTGGGACAGGGCGGGGGCGTGCAGCGGGCCCACCGTGCCATGCTGGAGGCCGGCAGCCTGCGTGCTCAGGGTGCCCGGCGTCACGCCCCCTCGCAGCGGGTTGTACTGGTTGGGCACCAGGCCGTTCTGCAGCCGGGACAGCCACTCGCACTGGCCATTCAAGCCCGCAGCTCCACCCACGGTGAAATTCACAGCCCCACTGCCCCCACTGCCGCCTGAACCCAGGATCGTGCTGGTGCTGGAGGCCACGGGCAGGTGGGAGAGGCGTGGTGGCCCTGCCTCGAAGGCCAGCCGGCTGCCCCCGCTCAGCACCGCCATCTCGGGCTTGGCCGCCACGCTCAGGTGGCTGACGCCCAGGTGGGTCTCAGGCATCCCGGGCAGGTGGTTGAGGGGCACGGAGGGAGACGGCTGGAAAGGGGAGGGCAGGAGGGGTGGGGAGGCCACGTCTGACAGGTAGCCGTGGGGGGACTCGAGGGAGTCCACGGGCGACATCACGCTCCCGCTGTCCAGCAGACAGCCCTTGCCATCTTGGGACTTCTTCCTCCGAGCCTTGAGGTCCTTGGGCTCCTTGCCGCCGCAGGCCAGGCCCTTGGTGCTGGGCTTGCGGGCCTTCTTGCCCTGCATGGGGGGCTTGAGGTTGCCCAGGTAGCCGTTGGGCGAGCAGAGCGGGGGCGACAGGGTGGGCGCGCCGCCCAGGGTGGCGCCATGCAGCGGGGGGCTGCGCACCAGGCTGTACTCGTCCAGCAGCCGCACGATGTCGTGGTGCATACGCTCCTGCGCGATGTCACGAGGCAGGCGGTCCATGTGGTCTGTGATGTCCCGGTTGGCGAAATGGTCCAGCAGCACCTTGGCGGTCTCGTAGCTGCCCTCCCGGGCGGCCAGGAACAAGGGCGTCTCCTCCTAGGGGAGCAGACGGGGGCAGGTGCAGGGGTCACCAGTCACCAGATGGACCAGCAGTCAGCCCCGCCTCCGCCCTGCTGCGGAGGGGAGGCACCTCATCTCAACCCTCCCCCCAGAGTCCTACCATCACTATTATGTCTTACAAACAAAAACACCTTAAACGCATCTTCTAAGACCCAGAGGACCTGTGGGATCCTATATTCTAAACCAGTGGGGATCCACCTTCATGGGGTCAGAGACCCCACAGGAAATCTAACAGACTGTGCCCCCCCTTCCCCTCCTCCAAAACCACACAGATGGAGACCCTGCCACGATTTCAGGGGCTTCAGGGTCACTAAAGTGTGTCTGTGGGCACCAGTTGGTCCCCGAGGAACCCTGACATCTTAGCTCTGTCCCCAGGGCGTGGTTTTCTCATCTGTACAGCGGACATGCCACGTATGCCCCCTGAGGCTGCTGTGTGGGGTGAGGCCGGATGGTGTCTGCCTGGCACACACGTGGCCTTGGCCGCAGCTGCTGCCCCGCCACGGCAGTCCTGTCACCCCAGTCACGTCAGTCACCCTGTCTCCCCAGAAGGAGGCGGGATGATGCCTCTGCCCCATGGCAGACTCAGAAGTGACCGGGCCCAACAGCATCCCCTGCGTCCCTCCCCCAGGACAGGAGATCCCTTCAGGGGTCAGTGAAGGAAGGGGCGGGTTCGGGGACACAGGAGCCCAAAGACAAGTGCAGGAGACGCAGGGCCAGGCTGGGGTTGGGCAGGAAGGAAAGAGCACACTTTGACCGCAGGGACAGACCGCGGCGAGGCTGAGGGAGGCCGGAGGCGGTCCACGTGTAGAAGGTGGACACCCACCATTCCATCTGGGGGCCTGGCAATGCAGAGCCCCCCACCTAGCCCACCAGCCTCTTGGCTCAGCATGCACCATCTGGGTCAACCCGCCCTGGCCAGTGACAGCCAAGGACAGAGCTGAGGTCGCAGGTCACAGTGACATGGGGGCGGGGGGACAGCTGCAGCTGCCCATGCCGTGGGCCCGGGAGGGGACTGATAATGTGGCCAGAGGGAGGCAGGGAGCGCCGACCACACGGGCACCCACTACGGGGTCCACGTCTCTGTTTCCCCGGGGCTTCTCCTGGGACTTTACGGGTTAGGGAGCCGAGGCCCAGAAGCTGAAGTCGTGGCTCGGGGTCCCCCGGTCGGGAAGGAGTGGCAGAGGGGAAGTGTCGCGCCAGCCAGCCCACCTTGTTGTTCTGCATGTCCTTGTTGGCCCCGTTCTTCAGCAGCACGACAGCAGCCTCCACGTTGTTCACCGCGGCTGCCCAGTGCAGGGCGGACTTGCCTGCGAGGGGAGCAGAGGGCGGGTCAGGAGTCGGCAAGCAGGTCCGAGGTCGGCAGGCGGGTAGGGGTGGGCAGGCGGCCGTGGCGTGCCCTGTCCCTCGGGCTGGCCCAGCCGGACTCACCCAGGTCATCCACAGCGTTGACGTCGGCGTGAGAGTTGATGAGGTCCTCCAGCATGCCCTCCACGGCCAGGCGGGCAGCGAGGATCAGCGGGGTCGTGCCGTCGTGCATGCGGGCATCCAGGTCGGTGGCTCGGTTCCGGATCAGGATCTGGACCACAGGGAAAGTCTCGGGCTCAGCAAGTGTGAGCGCGAGGCCCCCGCCCGCTCCGGGACACGTGCTTGGGACTCAGCCCGATTCGAATGCAGCCCTCCTGGGGTCGGGTGGCCCCAGGGAGCCCGGACACACGTGGCATGGGAGCCTGGGGAGTGGGCAGAACTCCACCAGGCTCTGCCAGAGGGGTGGGGCTGGAGCATGAGAGAGAAGGATGGTCACTGTTCGCAGGCGGGAGGGGGGGACGAAAGGAGCTGGGGAGGAGCTGTGTGCGGACCGGCATCACCCCAAGAAGCGCCCAAGGGAATGTTTCTACGTGCCACAGAGACCGCCTGGGCAAACTCGGCCAGGGCCTGCCTCCAGGGGCTCGTTTAATTGTCCCCAATCTCTCATTTCCATAAAAAGACAACATGTCGGAAATCATTAGACTTTTGTGACACCCCCCATTTGTGCCCCATTTACCCGCCCGTCTGTGCAGAGCAGCATGGCCCGGGGCCTGGGGGTTTGTGGCCAGGGGACCGGCTGGCAGCTTTCAAAAGCTGCTTCTGCCAGGGATGCTCCCCAGAGACCCAGGCACCCACGTCCCTAATCCATCCTCATCCTGGAAGCCCAGCAAGGCCAGAGCCGCCCCCCCACTGCTGCTTGCAGGCAGCAATCAGCAGCCTCTAGCCCTTCTCCCCATCGCCAGAAGCGATCGATGCCTGCAGCCAAAGCGGGGAGGGCTTGGGGGCCGGGAGGGGCAGGCGCAGGGGATGGGCCTGTCTTGGGTGAGAGTGAGGAGGTCCTGCCCCTGTAGGTCCCTGTGGCCTCTCCTGCTTTAGCACCACCAGCCTGGCTGCCCCGAGGGCATGCCACAGAGGATTTGACACCCTCCCTGGCCTCACGCCCCCTCCAGGGTACAAAGGTTTGGGGTGCGGGGGGAACCCCAGCTGTCCCTGCTCCGGCCAGGCTTGGAATCAGGGCTCTGGGCCCAGACCAGGAAGGAGGGAAGGCAGGCGAGGGCACGCAGAAGGGCGCGTGACGGCTGCCCACCTGGAAGACACCCTGTGCGTCGGCAGACACGGCTGCGTGCAGCGGGGTGCGCCCCATGTTGTCCTGTATGTTGGCATCCGCGCTGGCCTCCAGCAGGCGCTTGGCCGCGTCGGAGCGCGAGTAGCGGGCGGCCAGGTGCAGGGCGGTCTCGCCGGTGCGGTCTGTCTGGTTGTGCAGGCTGGCGCCCTGGTAGATGAAGTCCGAGATGACCGCGGGCGCGTCCTCCTCCTCCTCGCTGTTGCCAGTCTCTAGGCCCCCTCCGCTGCAGGAGGCGATCATGAGGGGCGTGAAGCCGTCTGCAGCGGGGCAGGACAGGGACGGGGCCAGGTCAGGAAGGCTGGCCCCTGGTAGCTGCTCCCAGGGGTAACAGACCTCAGCGGGGGCGCAGCCCACGGAGGCCCAGTGCACACGGCCACACTGCCCAGCGCCAGTGCAATCCGTCTAAGCTCCCCGAGGGCAGAACCAAGTCCAGCTGCCAGGTAGCTGGTGGGCTCCGCGTCCTGACCTGCCCGAGACCTTCACCCACAGCCCCGTCCAGGAGACAGAGGAGGCAAGCTAACAGGCACTCTGGGTGTCTCAAAAGATGCATTTTGAAAGAAGAAATCAACTCTGAGGGCAGAGCACACTTTGAGACCTGTACTCCTAGAGGGGAGGCAGCGAGGAGGCTGACCAACTCCTGGGGGTCCTCACCCCCTCCAAGGCCTGGGGAGTTTTCAGGTACCGACCCTGAGGCTTGGGACAGGGGGGTGGGCGGGTCACCAGGTCAGGGAAGCGCGGGTTGCCCAGTGCCACCAGGTGCTTGGGGGTGGAGCCCCGGGTGGGGGGCAGCGTGTCTGGCCAGCCACCTACCCGGCCCGCGGACGTTCACGTCCATGCAGTCGGCATCCGCCTCGCCCTGGGGAGGCGTGGGGGCCATGGCAGACACGCGCAGGTCGGCGGCGTCCAGGTGCTGCTGGGTCCACTGCCGGTGGTCCGTCTGGTCGTCCAGGTCAGGGAGGACCACGGGCTCCTCGAACTAAGGAAGGGCGTGGAGCAGAGGGTCACGCCGTGGCGCGGGGAGGGGGGGGCGGGGCGGGGAGGGGCGGGGCCCCTGGAGCCCCGACTCACCCGGAACTTCTTGGCCTCCAGGCCCTCGTCGCCCCACTCGTTCTGGTTGTCGTCCATGAGGGCGCCGTCCGAGGAGTTCTTCAGGGGCCTGGGGGTGACGGGGCGGGGGGAGGTGGGACTAAGCGGGGAGCGGGGGTCCAGGGAGATTCCCTCCCCTTCCAGGCCCCGCCCATGCCCGGGGCCCAAGGGGGGCGCCGCGGAGGAGGGGAGGGGCAGCCCCGCCTCCCGCAAGCCGGGCCCCACCCAGACGCCCCGCCGCGCCCACTGACTTGAGGCCCACGGAGTCCTCGCCGAGGGGCTCGCGCCGCTTCTTCTTGCTGGCCTCCGACACCTTGAAGCCCTCGGGGAACCAGAGCTGGCCATGCTGCCGCCGGCGCTTCCGCGACAGCAGCACCCCGCAGCCCACGAAGAACAGCAACACGAAGGCCACCACAGCCACATACATGAAGTGCAGCGGCGGCGGCGGGGGCGGCTCCACCGTCTCACCTGCGGGCACAGCGGCCGCGGGCGGGCGCCCGGACATCAGGCCGCGCAGCCAGGCAGGCCGTCGGCCGGGGGCAGCGCGCTGGCTCCGCGGCCCGGCTCGTCCTCGCCCGCTCGCCTCTATCCCGCCCCCCAAAATAAGGTCATTTTCTACGCGATTAATCAGAATTGCAAACTATCGCTAAATTCTCTCCTGCACCAGCCGGCTATCTGGAGACAGCTTTTACTTTTTTCTCCTTTAAGGGAGAAGGATTAGGCAACTTCAAATCGCTGCACTCGCATCGAGCTGTTAAGACAAAGGATTTAGGGGGATTTTCCAGATACAAACTTCAACACTTCACATGACATCGATCAATTCTTTGCTTTCTCTCTCTTTAAAAAAAAAAAAAAAACCGTAATGATTTTGAAATAATACCCAACAAACAAAAATCGGGAGGAAGGGGTGGGGCGAGAAAAGTCTCCCCTCCAACATTTGCTGGTGGATGTGTGGACTCCCTTGGGCCAGCCTCGCTGACAGCTGTTGCTAAGGGAGAGAGAGCGTGCCCGGTGGGAAACCCCAGAAAAGCGCTCCCCGAACTCTGGATGGCGTGACACACGCCCCCGTGGGTGGCAACTGGCACAAAGAACAAGAGCATCCCGGGGTGGGGGTGCAGCTGGGAGGCCGTTCTCCCATGCACAACCCCTCCCAGGACAGTCCAGAGCTCCCGTGGGAGTGTAGCTGGGGGAGCAGGGCTGGCCACTCACTCTGCACAGCCTCGATCTTGTAGGGGATGTTAAGGCTGCCCAGCGAGGCCAGCGCGCCCAAGAAGGCGGCCACATCCGTGGCGCTCTGGAAGCACTGGGAGGACGACTGGACGCACTGCCGGTTGTCGATCTCCAGGTAGACGATGGACCTGAGGTAGGGGGAGAGCCCAGGTCAGGGGGCTTGGGCGCCAGCCCCCTCCTGGCACCCACCCGGCCAGCCTGCCCCCAGGGACAGGCTCTGGCTCCTGTGGAGTCACCCTGATGGATGGGCGGGGAGAGAGGGTGCTCCCAGAACCCCAGGGGGGCAGCCTGGGGAGGCAGAGAGCTGGGTCTGGACAGGAACAAGCCTGGAGGTGCACAGTGGCCCTGAGGGCTCGCCTTGTCCAGCACCAGCAGGGCATGCGTGGTGCTCACACCGACACTCCTCGGAACGCTCCCCTGCCGGCAGTGGGGCTCCTACAGAGCCACGGGCGGCCTTGGTCCCCAACTCAGAAGGATGGAGGTGTCCAGAGCCCAGTCCCTCGCCTCCCTGAGAGCTGAGCCCGGGCGGGAATGCCGTCTCTGCCGCTCGCCCGTCACGGGAGCTGAAATCCCAGGTCTCTTTCCCCATCTCGGGAGGACAGTGCTGCCCTCTCTGGCAGGGGGGTAGCCCTGAGGGTCAGGGCGTGGAGGCCGCTAGGAGGGGCTCGCTCACCCGCGGATGTCCATGGGGTCCAGCTCCCTGCGCTGGCGTCTGCCAGCGCCGCCCGGGAGCAGTGGGGCCCCACCGTCCACGGAGCGCCTGACGGGGTGCTTGTGCAGCTCCTCCTCGCGGCCGTAGTAGGGGAAGATCATCTGCTGGCCACTGGCATCACGCTTGAAGACCACATTGGTGTGCAGCAGGCGGCTGAGCTCGCGCAGGAAGTGCAGGGAGCGGTTGCGCAGCTGCTCGGGCGGCATGAGCACCACCAGCACCAGCGTGCCGGCCGCCAGCCGCTCGGGCACATGCTCCGCACAGTCCAGCCCGTCCCACTCGCACTCCGCACTGTTGCAGCCCTGGTCGCAGTGCCCGTCCCTGAAGTGGTCCTTGCAGTACTGGTCGTACAGGGGGCTGGGGGCACACGGCAACAGCTCAGGGCCCCCTCCACGCCTGGGTCCCCTGGGGCCACACCTGCTCCTGTCCACCCGGAGACCCTCGGCCAGCACCTGGCTGTGCGCTGCCCTGCCCGTGAAGCCCAGTGTCCTCCCGCCTGCTCCGCTCCTGCTGGTGAGCGGACGGCCCCCTCGCCTGCCCCCCACCAGCCCCGCGGGACATCACGGACGTGGAGTGGCGTCCCCGCACGCCTTACTTGCACTGGCCTTCTGCGCGCTGACAGTCGAAGCCGTCGAAGAGGCAGCCGGCCGAGTTGCACTGGCTGTCGCAGCGGCCGTTGCTGAAGTACTTCCAGCACTGCAGGGACTGCGTGCAGTTCTGCCAAGGGTCGTCGAAGTCGAGGGAGCAGTCGCCGCCGTCCCAGCCGCACGCGTGGCTGTTGCACTGCAGGCTGCAGACCTTGTTGCCAGCCTCCTCGCGGCAGCCAGGGAGCTCGCAGGTCTCCTCGATCTGTGGCGGGGGGATGTCGAGGCCCACGCCGCCCCCGAAGCTGTAGTCCAGGATGTGGCACAGGAGCCCATTGAACTTGGCGGGGCAGCGGCAGCGGTAGAAGGGGCTCTCGGTGGTGGGCTCACAGACGCCCTGGTTGTAGCAGGGGTTGCCGCCCACGCAGGGGCTGCTGGCCGGGAACTGGCACTCGGGGCCGGTGAAGGGGCCCAGGCACAGGCAGGTGGGGCTGCGCGGGCCCGCGATGCACGTGCCGCCGTTCAGGCACCGCAGGCTCCCGCAGCTGCGGGCGTCGTTCTCGCACGTGGCGCCCTCGAAGCCCTGCAGGAGGGGCCACGTGGGTGTGAGGGGTGAGCCGGCACCCCCAAGTGCTGGGGACCCGCCTGGCTGCTCCATTGCGTCCCCCACCCACCCACAAGGGCTGGCGGGCTTTCCTTTTAAAGAAAGTCAACACGAAACACTCGGGGGTGGGGGGGTTCCCAGGAATCGGGAGGGAAGGAGGGAGGGGTGGGCACAGTAGGAGCCTGGGGCACTTCTGGGCAAACTGACGGCCTCCTGGGATCCTGCAACAGGGCTCTCGTAGCACCGGGTGTGCCAGAGCCCAGGAACACACGACGTGGAGTGGACTGAACTTAGCGTGTCAGTGTACAGGTCATTTAGCAACATGTTAATGTTGGTCGTTGACGGTAACAGTGTTCCCCAAATGCAAAAGAAAGCGAAAGTGAAGGCGCTCAGTCATGTCCGACTCTCTGTGGCCCCAGGGACTGTAGCCCGCCAGGCTCCTCTGTCCATGAGGGATTTTCCAGGCAAGAATACTGGAGTGGGCTGCCATTTCCTTCTCCAGGGGATCTTCCTGACCCAGGGATCGAAGCCTGGCCTCCCGCACCGCAGGCAAACTCTACTGTCTGAGCCACTGGGGAAGCCCACAGGCGAGCAAGATGTTAATAATGGGAAAGCTGGGTGTGCAGGGGGCGAGGGTGCACAGGAACCCTCCTGCACCAATTTTCTACTAAACCGCTCTAAACATAAAGACACAAGAAAAACTGTCTTGAGGGGAACGCGGAGAGTGGAGTCCAGACACACGCCACCTTTTGCCTTCCAGCTCACCCGCAGGCTGGGGGCGGGGGGCGGCGGGGCAGTTCTGGCCACCCCAGGGCACTAGGCGTGCTGAGCGGGGGTGTCCTCCTGCCCCCTTCAGACCAGAAGCCCTCCCCACCATCTGCTGCCCATGGCACCTACCGCTGGGCACTTGCAGATGAACCCGCGGGCCGTGTTGGAGGCCACTGCACAGCTACCCCCATTCTTACAGGGCCTGTCTTTGCAGCCGTTGATGACTGACTCGCAGCGGCGTCCTGGGGACAAGAGTGGCGTGAGGTGCCGACCCCCCGCCCCCAGCGCCGCCCGCCACCCCCGACCAGGGCGGCACGCACCGGTGTGGCCGGCACGGCACTCGCAGTGGAAGGCGTTGACGCGCTGCACGCAGTTCTGGGTGCCACGGGCGTCGCAGGGGTTGGACAGGCACTCGTTGACATCCCCCTCGCAGCGCTCACCCACGAAGCCGGGCGGGCAGCTGCAGCTGTAGCCGCCCACCTGGTCCACGCAGGTGCCGTTGTTGAAGCACTTGGGGCCCCGGGACACGGGGTCGATGGGGGGGTTGCAGTCGTCCACGTTGATCTCGCAGTGTACGCCTGCAAGCCGGGCACCATCAGACCCCACGTGGCCTCTCTCGAGCCCCACGCCTCCGACAGGTGTGTCCCGGCCGGGGGTCAGACGTCCAGGAGGTGGACGCTGGCGACCAGCCCCCGACGCCCTCCCCAGGTGTGGCCAAGCCTACCCTGTGTGCCCCCGACGCCCTCCCCGGGTGTGGCCAAGCCTACCCTGTGTGCCCCCGACGCCCTCCCCGGGTGTGGCCAAGCCTACCCTGTGTGCCCCCGACGCCCTCCCCGGGTGTGGCCAAGCCTACCCTGTGTGCCCCCGACGCCCTCCCCGGGTGTGGCCAAGCCTACCCTGTGTGCCCCCGACGCCCTCCCCGGGTGTGGCCAAGCCTACCCTGTGTGCCCCCGACGCCCTCCCCGGGTGTGGCCAAGCCTACCCTGTGTGCCCCCGACGCCCTCCCCGGGTGTGGCCAAGCCTACCCTGTGTGCCCCCGACGCCCTCCCCGGGTGTGGCCAAGCCTACCCTGTGTGCCCCCGACGCCCTCCCCGGGTGTGGCCAAGCCTACCCTGTGTGCCCCCGACGCCCTCCCCGGGTGTGGCCAAGCCTACCCTGTGTGCCCCCGACGCCCTCCCCGGGTGTGGCCAAGCCTACCCTGTGGCCCCCGACGCCCTCCCCGGGTGTGGCCAAGCCTACCCTGTGTGCCCCCGACGCCCTCCCCGGGTGTGGCCAAGCCTACCCTGTGTGCCCCCGACGCCCTCCCCGGGTGTGGCCAAGCCTACCCTGTGTGCCCCCGACGCCCTCCCCGGGTGTGGCCGAGCCTACCCTGTGTGCCGCGGGGGCAGGAACACTTGTAGGTGTTGGTGAGGTCGATGCAGGTGCCCCCGTTCCGGCAGGGCTGGGACAGGCACTCGTTCACCTCCTCGGAGCAGTTCACCCCGTGGTAGCCGGCCACACACTGCAGGGGACGGCGAGGCGTGGGCCTGAGGCTCAGTGGGCAGCCGGGGTGTCCCCTACCCCTGTGCGGGCTGACGGGGCCCCACGAGCTACCCTCTTGCCTCGCAAAGCCCTCCTACCAGAAGGACCCAAGTGGAGACCCTGGTAAGGGCCCTGGTAAGCTGCGGTTCACTGCCTGAGGTGGGAGTTAGTATAGAGTTAGTATAGTGAACCTGGGGGAGGGGAAACCCTGGCCTGCTTCTCAGGGTCTCCCTCTTGCAGGTGCCCCCAGAGGACAGCTCCTCCAAGCAGTCTTTCCTGATCACCCAGCCCTCCCGATGAGTCTAGTCTTCCCTGCCGCACTGGCTCCCAGCCCAGGGCCTGGCCCTCAGCAGCACTCAGGCCAGACACACACACCCCCGCCCCAGGGCCGTGTGCCCACCTCACAGGAGTAGCCGCCGGGGTAGTCGGTGCAGGTGGCCCCGTTCTGGCAGGGGCTGGGCGAGCACTCGTCCACCTGCTCCTCGCAGTAGCTGCCCGTGTAGCCGGCCTGGCAGTGGCAGCGGTGTGTGTTGCCCGCATTCATGCAGAGGCCCCCGTTCCGGCACAAGTGGGTCACGTTGATGCCTGTGGGGGACGCAGCGGGCGGAGTGTGAGGCCCCAGCTCCCCTCCCCAGGGGCCACCTCGCGCCTTGGGCAGCACGCCTCCTGACCTCAGAGGTCGGATGCCCAGTGGGCACGGAGAAGCCTGGGCTGCTTACCTTGCTGCCGCGCGGCCACCTCGCAGGAGACGCTGGGCACGTCACAGTAGAGGCCGGTCCAGCCGCTGTGGCACTCACAGCGGTAGAGCGCGTTGGTCTGCCAGCACCGGCCGTCATTCTTGCAGGGGGACGAGTCGCACCAGCGCACGAGGGTCTGGGGACGAGGGGCAGCCTTGCTCACACCCACCCGCCGCCCCCACGGGCCCAGCCCACCCGGCGGGGGACACACATGGGCGCCAGAAACCCTCGCGCCCAAGGTGGCCCGTGACCTCCCCCCAGTCCACAGAAACGGACACCGAGGCCCACGGGGCCCCCCTGCTCGGGAGCAACTGGGGCCACGGGGGCCCCTCTCTTGCTCTGGGCCCTTGGTGGTGAATCCAGACAACAGGCTGCCTTTCCTTGGAGGAAGATTTTTCTTAAGAAGGAAACAGCTCTCTTCTAATTGGTGTTTTGTGTGTGAACATCTTTAAAGAAGATAAACCTCTGATACTTTTACACAGTCTTCATGCAAACACTGGCGTTCAGCCGCCTTCCCCCCAACAGCTGGTCCTTGTTCTTGCTCTGTGGCCTCTGCTGCCTGAGCTGGAAACCGCCCTGCTCACCACCTCTGCCTACTTATCTGGCCCCTCCTCGGCTCCCAGGGGTGGGAGAGCCAGCTGGAATCCAGGCGAGGGGCCCAGGCATGCGGCCGAGGTGCTCGGCGTGTGCCCGGGCCCCCTCACCCGGCCAAGGCACTGGGCATGTGCCCAGGCCCCCTCACCCGGCCAGGGCGCTCGGCGTGTGCCCGGGCCCCCCTCACCCGGCCGGGGCGCTCGGCGTGTGCCCAGGCCCCCTCACCCGGCCGGGGCGCTCGGCGTGTGCCGGGGCGCCCCCTCACCCGGCCGGGGCGCTCGGCGTGTGCCCGGGCCCCCCTCACCCAGCTGGGGTGCTCGGCGTGTGCCCGGGCCCCCCCTCACCCAGCTGGGGTGCTCGGCGTGTGCCGGGGCGCCCCCTCACCCGGCCGGGGCGCTCGGCGTGCCCGGCCCCTCACCTGGCAGTTGAGGCCCGTGTAGCCCTGCGGGCAGGTGCACGTGTAGGTACCGTAGCTGTCGTGGCAGGTGCCGCCGTGCAGGCAGGGCCGAGAGTCACACTCGTTGACGTCATGTTGGCAGTAGCTGCCCGTGAAGCCAGGTGGACACAGGCAGGTGAAGGAGTTGATGCCATCCACGCAGGTACCGCCGTTGAAGCAGGAGCTGGAGGTGGGCAGGCAGCAAGGGGGTGGTGAGTTGGGGGCAGGACCCTGCCCAAGCAGGTACATCCATGCCGGCACCCTCACCGCCGATCAGGGTGGCCACAGGGGTCTGGGCACCAAGACAGGCCGGCAACAGCCTGGCTGAGCTTGGGGAGGCCAGAAGGAGTCCCAGGGAACCCCAGGCTTTCACACCACACCACACTCCTTTCTCTGCCTTCTTTAGAACTTGTGCTTAGAGGAGCTTCATATCACACACAGGTGTGTCGCGATCAAGACAAAGATGAGCAGAAACCAGACCGCGTGGGAGATAAATGCTAGAAACCGGGGACAAGTGTGATGTTCCACGCCGAGCTTCCTGGCAGTCAAGGCAAATAAGGACACACGCCAGTTACGAGGTCCCCGGCTAATGGAAGGAGGAACAGCAGTTCCTGAGGATAAACCACAGGGCTCCTGCTTCTAATCCCCAAGGGAGAATGGACAACGGCCCTTTCAGGAGGAACGGTGTCTCACACTGGCACCAAGTGCCCGCCCCCAGGCGGACATCTGCTGGGTACACAGGTCTGTCGGTGCCGCGCGTGGCCCCGTGGCCGACCCTCGCACCTCTCCGTGCAGTCGGGCGTGTTGTTCTCGCAGTGGATGCCGCTGAAGCCCGTGGGGCAGGTGCAGGTGTAGCTGTCCACACAGTCGGTGCAGTTGGCGCCGTTGCGGCAGGGGCTGCTGGCACACTCGTTGATGTCCTCCTCGCAGAAGGCGCCCTGGAAGCCGGGCAGGCAGTCGCAGAAGGCCGTGTTGATGCCGTCTGTGCAGGAGCCCCCGTTGTGGCACGGGTCTGCGAGGGGACCGGAGAGCAGGCCTGAGAGCTGGGCACCACCCCTCTGCCAGGGCGACCAAAGCTGCAGGCTCCTGGCACTGCCCCTGGGGTGTTCCGCAGGGAGCCCAGTCCAGCAGGCCGAATCACGAGCTTGGGGTCTATGCTGCCCCACAAGCTCCCAGTCCCCAGGCCATAAGGGTGGGCAGGCTTAACAGTGAGACCCACACAGGCCGTGGCCACAGGCTTCCCTGCCTGCTGGTAATGCCAGATGAGGCACTCGGCCTCGCTTGGACCGCAGGTCGTGTGAGCCCCATTCCTCAGGGGTCAGGACAACTAGGTTAAGAGCCACGCTGGACGGGGCAGCTGCGGCCCCGGGGAGAGGAGCCCAGGAGTCCGGCTGGGAGATGCTAGGATGGACGAGTAGGGGGCCCATCAGCCTGGCACCACAGCCCCTGGAACTGCCCACGACCACCTCGCTGGTCGACAGCAGCCACCCAGCCCTGCCCTAGCCCTTCCTCCAGCCCCTTCCAAAAGGTCCAGCTGGATCGAGAGGGCTGCCAGCGCCAAGCGTGCACCCGGTACTGCCCTGCCCACCCTCCCACGTGACCCTGGCACGCTCCCTGCCCCGCGCCCGCCTGGGGACACGGGTCTGGGCGTCTCAGAGGCGGGGCCGGCCGGCCACTCACTGGGCCGGCAGTCGTCGATGTCCGTCTCGCAGTTGCGCCCCGTGTAGCCTGCCTGGCAGTGGCAGCGGTAGCTGCCGTTGGTGTTCTGGCAGGAGGCGCCCGCGCGGCACGGGCTCTTCACGCACTCGTTGATGTCGATCTCGCAGGTCTGCCCTGGGGAAGGGGACGAGAGTCGCTGGCTCGGCCAGTACCCACGGGGCACTGCCTGCCCCCCCGGAGCAGGCCCTCCAGTGCCACAGGACAACCCTCTGGGGGCGTCCGGGGAGGGGGGAGCTCTCCAAAGGGCTGCCCCCTGACTTTGGGCCAAGCAGGAGACAGACCTTCGAGCCTAGGAGGGTCCTGCAGCCCACTGGCTCATCCCCCAAGGACGGGGGCTCACTAGCAAGAGTCGCCTGAAGCCCCCGAGCCTCCCCACCCCCGTCCCCCCACCCTCTGGGCTGATCCTGCCAGCCCGTGGCCCCCGAGCCTCTCCGAGGCTCCCCACCCTATCCTCCTGGGCTCACCCTGCCAGCCCATGGCCCCCGAGCCTCTCCGAGCCTCCCCCAACCCAGTACCAGCGTCCCCTGGACTCCCCCTGCCAGCCCGTGGCCCCTGAGCCTCTCCAAGCCTCCCTTTGTCCCACCACCCCCGGACTCACCCTGCCAGCCCGCGGGGCAGGCACAGGAGAAGCTCTCGTAGTCCTCTGACTCCCGACACTCACCACCGTTTCTGCAGGGCCCGGGGGCACATGGGGCCAGCACCACCTCACACGTGGCCCCTGGGAGGGACAGGCAGGGTGGTGAGCCCCCCAGGAGCCCCAGCCAGAGGTCAACGCCCGGGGCACATCCTGACAGAGGCCACGGCAGCCACCATCAACAGGGGGTTCTACCGTCCAAGCACGTCTGGTTGCCCTGCGTCTGGGGCGGGGGGTACACACAGCGGGGCACCGGGCCCCTGGCTGTGTGAGTGCCTGAATGTGAACCAGGGGAACACTTGGGCCCCCACAGGCTGGGGGAATGGCCTGGGCCCCAGCCCCCGATAGTGCCAGGAGCAAGGGCTGGGCCGGGCCTGACAACCCCCCCACACACAACGTCACAGGGGCCCTGGACTGGCTCCCAGCCTCATGCCCTGCTGGTGGCAAAGGGCCCTGTGCTGAGCCAGTGGCCTGGGAGCTGATTCCAGGGGTTCGGTGCCTTGGGCGGCTAGTGCCCATCTTGGGAGGCCCCTGAGCAAAGGCTGTGACTGCAGGGAACGTGCCAGCCTCAGCCCTCAGCATGGCTGCTTATCAGGGGAGCACCGGACACGGCGTCAGGACCCCGGGTGGGAGCGGGAGTCTGCCTGGACCCCGGCACTCTGGGTGACCTTTCCTCCCTGAGAGCCCAATGCGGGGTTTCCTGTTTACGGCCCACGGGGCTGTGTCCCGAGCCCGCGAGGAAGCGTTATCTTCCCGGCCGCCCATTATCTCCCCGGCCCGTGGGGGTGACCGGCCCGGGCCTTTCATTCTATCGGTTTCCACAGTGACCCCAGCCGGCAGGAAATTCGCCAGGGTTTCCGACAATTGTGCAGAGGGAAGCAGGAAGCGGGCGGACGGGAAGCGGGTCAGCACAGGCCGGCTCCTCCCCGCCGGCCGCCAGCCCCGATGGCAGCGTGTCCGAAAGGGACTCGGGTGTGCCCTGGGCGGCCACCGGGAGGGGGGCGTTTCCTCACCGGCCGAGGAGAGAAAGTCCAGGTCCCCAGCTTCGGTCAAAGAAAACACTGCTCGGACCACAGGCCGCCGGTGTCGTGAGAACCGCAGTCACGGGCCCCACCCCTGCCTATGGGGGCCTCTCAGGACCATCCCCAACGGCAGCACCCCCTGCCCCATCCCCAGGGGGCCTGGTGGCCTGAGCGCGTGTGACTTCCATTTTTTAGTACTTGCCAAATCTCTCCTCAGGAGGGGACCCACATCCCGCCTCCCCCGGCCGGGCCAATGGCAGCAGCTGAGATGCCAGGGACCCGTCTCCCGCCACTCTCAGCAGGAACACAGGGCTCCTTGTTTCCCCACACAAAGAGGGCCCGCCATCAAAGGACTCCCTCAGGCCTGGCCAGCAATGGGGAGGGCAGCCTGGCCCCCCTACCTCCAGGGCAGCCTGAACAGCAGGCGGGGAGGCTGACAGACCAGGCCCAGCTCCCCCGCCAAGGGGGCCACCTCCCAGGCAGTTCCCCCAAGTAGGGACTTGCTTGTGCTCAAATTTTCTCCCAGGCACCTGGTTATTTTATGAGCAAAGACACCTGCAGGGCAAGGCCCTAACGCAGCCAGGCCTGAGGCTCGGAGCACAGAGCAGGGCCTTTGGGGTGCCTGCAGAGGCATGCAGACAAGGCCAGCCCAGGAAGGCCGCCCTGCACCTCAGCCACCTGCGCCACCTGCCGAGGCCCCGCCCCTGCCCTCCAGGCCCCGCCCCTGCCCTCCAGAGCCGCCCACACCACAGGCCCCGCCCCTGCACTCCAGACCCGCCCACACCACAGGCCCCGCCCCTGCCCTCCAGGCCCCGCCCATACCTGTGTAGGGCAAGAGGCAGTTGCATTTGTACCCCGCCACGTCATCGATACACGTGCCCTGGTTCAGACACGGGTTGGATGCGCACTCGTTGATGTTGGTCTGGCAGTTGGGCCCTGGAGAGAGGAAACGCGGTTGGTGTGGCCGTCACCCCGGTGCTATGGCCAAGTTCTGCCTGGCGTGGAGGAAAAGCCCTGCCCTGAGCCTGGGACCTGGGAACCCACACCAGCGGGTCCAGGAGCCACCGGGGTTCTCGACGGCTGGCCTGTGTCCGGGCTCCACGTGGCCCCCAGGGCCTGCACCGTCCCACTCACCACTGAAGCCCTCCCGGCAGGCGCACACGTAGCCGCTGGTCATGTCCTTGCAGGTGCCCCCGTTGACGCAGGGGTTCGACTCACACTCGTCGTTGTTGACGTCACAGTTGGCCCCACTCCACCCGGGGTCACAGTCACACTTGTACCTGCAGAGGCAACCACACGGCGGCTCAGGTGTAGCCAGAGAGGGCGGGGCCTAGGCTGGGAGCAACCCAGACTCTGCCACCATCCTACGACCTGATTAGATGGAGACACTGGCCCGCTCTGACCCTTGGAGTACTTTAAACGACTTTAAATAGCCCACCTCGACTAAGACGGTGGTCAGGGTTTGGGACAGTGCCCAGTTCAGAGCAGTGGTCAGGAGACCATCCACTGTTCACCTGCTGCTTGACCCTGAACAGGCTGCTTACCCTCTCTGTGCAAAACGAGGGCGTGTGGTCCCTGCCATGTCCATCACCCCATTTAGATAGAGCCAATGCCAGGCACGTAGTGGGTGTCGGAAACTAAAAGTCAGCTTCTCTACACTCTAATGTTCTGGCACCACATGTATGGGCGGGGTTCCCACACCAGCTGGGTGTCCCGCAACCCAGTCCTGGCCCTAAGTGCCTGGAGTCAGCGCAGACTGCCCTCTACCCCCCAGCGAGGAATGGGACCCACTAGACTGGCCCCAGGTCAGACACTAACCCCAAGCCCCAAGTTGCCACCTCTACTTCTGACCAAACAGCCAGGAACCAGACCTCTTCCTTTGAAATTTGCAGAAACGGCTCACAAAACTCAGAAAAACTGTTTGACTTACTAGATCAATGGTTTACTATAAGCAGGGAAACCTGGAACAGCCCGACGGAAGAGACGTACGGGGCCAGGGATGGGGAAGGGCTCAGAGCTGGTCCCCACCCCATCCCAGCACCTGTTCGCCAACCCGGAAGCTCTCTGAACTCCCGCACTTGGCCTTTTTATGGAGGCTTCCTCACACAGGCGTGACTGAATACATCACTGGCAGTTGGTGATTAACTTGCCCTGCAGCCCCTCTCCCGTCCTTGGCGGGCAGGGTGGGACAGAAGGCTCCGGCCCCCAGCCTCAGCCTCGGATGACCTTCGCAGCCTCCTTACGGAAGCTCAGTGGCGGTTTGGTCACTGAGTCGTGTCCGGCTCTCGCAACCCCATGGACTGTAGCCCGCCAGGCTCCTCTGTCCATGGCATTTCCCAGGCAAGAATCCTGGAGTGGATTGCCATTTCCTTCTCCAGGGGATCTTCCCGACCCAGGAATCGAACCTGGGTCTCCTGCATCACAGGCTGATTCTTTACCGACTGAGCTGTGGCCCAAAGGGGCTCAGACACGACCCAAGACACCCTTCCACTCTCAGAGATCTCAGAGATTTCACCTCTGGTCTGCTGCCTTGGCATAGACGCGTTCCCTGGTCATACTTGGAGCTGAGGGCAGCGCTGGGCTCAGACCAGGAGCCGAGCGAGCGCCCATGCATGGCACCCTTCAGGGCTCCCACGGCAGACCCATCCTTGGGGAGCACCTGTCTGCTCCGCCCAAGACCCGCCAGCTCCCCCCACACCCCCCCCAGGGCGGGGCTCCAAGGACGCACCCGTTGAGGCTGTCGCGGCAGGCCCCATGGATGCAGGGGTTGCTGCTGCACTCGTTGACCTCAGACAGGCAGGTGGGGTCGTGGTAGCCCTCGGGGCAGCGACAGGTGAAGCCGTTGATGCCATCCTCGCAGGTGCCCCCGTTGTGGCAAGGGCTGTCTGCACACTCGTCAATGTTGATGTTACACATACTCCCTGCGGGCGTCCCAGCAGCTCAGACACCAGGAGCAGGAGAGGGGTCGGGCTCCCCGCCCTCGGAGCCTCAGTCTCCCTCTCCGTGAGCACCCCCCTCCCCCCGCTCCATCCCAGGCCCTCCCGAGGTTCAGACTCTCACCGATACAAGCTCTGCTCCCGGGACCCAGGGCCCACGCTGGACACGCTCGGGGCAGAGGGCAGCATGTGCACCGGGAGCCTGGCTCCACTGTGAGCCTGCCGGGCTGCTTCTCACCCAGCATGCCAGGCTCAAGGATGTCCATCCCAGCGTCAGCCAGACCCACCCCCCGCCCCCGGCCCTTCCAGAGCCTCTGCCGACAGCCGCCAAGGCTGCTGGCCCGAGAGCTGGGCCCCCATAGTCCTGAGACCCTGATCTGCAAGTCAAGGCCCCGACGCAGGCGGGAGAGCAGAGCCCTGCAGGCCCCCGAATCCTGGGCGGCTCACCTGTGTAGCCTGGCTCACAGGCACACTCGTAGCCGTCAATCTTGTCCAGACACGTGCCGGAGTCGCAAGGGTTGCTTGCGCAGTCATCCAGGTTGATCTCGCAGTTGGGTCCTGGGGGTGGGAGACCGGAGGTGGTCACGCGCTCCTGCTCACTCATCCGCAGCTGCCCCCCGCCAGCCCCACAGCTGCCCAGGGCCAGGCACCTGTGGTCCCCTTGAGGCAGAAGCAGAGATAGGCGTTGTCGCGGTCCTGGCAGGTGCCCCCGTGGCGGCAGGGCTGGCTGTGGCACTCGTTAATGTTGCTCTCACAGTGGTGGCCCGTGTAGCCCGGCTGGCACAGGCAGGTGAAGGTGGCCACGCCGTCCTTGCAGGACCCGTAGTGGCAGGGGTCGGGGTCACACTCGTCGATGTCCACCTCGCAGTGGGGCCCCGTGTAGCCTGCAGGGGCGGGGGGCCGCTCCCTGGGTTACCAGGCTGTCCAGGACACCATCGAGCAGACCCGGGGTCCTCTTGTTCCCGCCAGGGAAGCCTGGGGATGTCTGGGGCACCCCCCGCAACTGCCTGGGGTCAGAGACGCGCCCTGCTCTTGGCCCCCTCCATACTGAGGGGTCACCTTTCCAGCCTCAGCCTCCGAGCAGCCCCCTCCCCTGGACCCCACCGCCTGCTTCTGCCCCTCCGCTCTGCCCGGGGCCACGGCCCCGCACCTTCTGTGCACACGCAGGTGTAGGTGTTGGGCCCGTCCAGGCACTTAGCGCCGTTCTTGCAGGGTGTGCTTGCACACTCGTCCACGTCATACTGGCACAAGTGCCCGGTGAAGCCTGTGGCCGGGGAGGGGACGGCAATCAGACGCCAGGGGCACAACGGCACCACAGCCAAGCCCTGGCTGGCCAAGGTCGGGGGGCAGGGGGCGCCCGGGAGGGCCCCCCGAGAGTGCTTTGGCCAGGGCTGGGCAAACGGCAGACGCTCGTATCCTTGCCTCGCCCTCTTTCAGAGCCCACCCCTGGGGTCCTAGCCCTCCCGCCCTGCCCCCTCAGAGGAGGCTCAGCCCAAGACGGTTGCCATGGCTACAGCCGGGCTGGGCTGAGAATTCGGTTCCCAGCTCGGTGTCTGGGACAGTTGATTTGCATCGCAGGAGGTCCAGGGCTCTGACCCCCAACACCTCCCCGGGCCTGGCGTCCCCCAGCCCTTCCCTGCGACAGGCTCAGGGCCCCCACAGGCTCTATAGGCCCTCCTGGCCATCACATCCACTGCTGCCGGCAGACGCAGGTGGGCGTGGCTGGCCGGCCCTCCTCCCACCAGGGCACGACAGCAGGAAGGACGGTCTCTGGGCCCCGGGCTTCTCAGCGAGGTGGGGGCCAGGAACGCTGCCCGGCCCAGCTTTGTCTGCTGGGGGCTGAAAACCAACCCACCCCCCCGCCCACACTCCGGAGGTGAGGCTCTCACGCCCCCTTCCCGCCACGGGGACCTGACCCGGCCTTGACGCAGGGGCAGGGCGGGCAGCGGGGCCCAGTCTCACCAGTGGGGCACTCGCACACGAACTCGTTGATCTTGTCCAGGCAGCGGCCGTTCTGCAGGCAGGGGCTGCTGGCACACTCGTCCGTGTTCACCTCGCAGTGCAAGCCCTCGTAGCCTGGCAGGAGCGGGCTGGTCAGCAATGCCCCGTTCCCTCCACACCTGCTCCCCAGGGCTGACCCATCTGCCCAGTGCTGGCCTGCTCTCCGCTGCGCCCCAGAGACCTAGCTCAAGTCTCCCCAGATAACCGTGGGGGGTCTGTGGCCTGGGTGGGCACGGAGGCCGGGGGCAGAGGCGATGCGACTTCCCCACCCCCAGGGTCAGGCGGGCAGCCGGCCGCGTACCGGGCATGCAGATACACTGGAACTCCCCGATCTGATCCAGACAAGTGGCGTCGTTCTGACACGGGTTCGATACACACTCGTTGACGTCGATCTCACAGCGCGGGCCGGTGTAGCCCTGCAGACACTGGCACTCGAACGAGCCCAGCGTGTTGATGCACTTGCCCGCGTGCTCACAGGGGTTGGCGCCTGGTGGGGGCGGGGGGGCGGTGGATGCAGTACGGGTAAGGGGTGCTGGCCTCTGGAGCAGTTGGGGGTGTGCCCGCCTCCCCATCAGACCCGCTACCCCCATCGGACCACGTCCAACAGGTTCCCCAGCACCCCGGCTGCCCGTACCCAGCGAGCACTCGTCCACATCCTGGCTGCAGGCCGGCCCCGTGTACCCCGAGGGGCAGGTGCAGATGGCCTTGCCGTTGACGGGGTTGGTGTCGCAGTTGGAGCCCTCGTTGCAGGGGTTGCTGATGCAGGCGTCGTTCAGGTGGCACAGCAGACCTGGGCATGGCGGTGGGGATCAGCGGCGTCACTGTCCCCCCACCTCCCCCGGCTGGGAACGCCGACTGCCCACAGCTGGTGTCCGCTCCCACCCGGCTCCCCAGGGAGGGCCCCCCCGCCACGACACAGCCAGTGACCCTGTGGAGGGCCCTACGATGCCGGAGCTATTCCAGGAGGCTCACAGCCGCCCGCTTCACTCCAGGAGGCCCCTCCTGGGGTTCCCCCCTTATGGGCCCCACAGAGCTGCAGCGTGAGCTTCTGTGTGAGGCCCCTCGCCCGGGCCTGACCGCCAAAGGGCCCTCCGCCCGGTGGCAGGCTGGGCGCTCACCCGTGCGGCCGTGGGGACACTCGCAGTAGAAGGAGGCCACGCGGTCGTGGCAGGTGGCGCCCTGGAAGCAGGAGGCGCTGGCGCAGTCGTCGATGTTCTCGCTGCAGTCCTCGCCCGTCCAGCCGTTGACGCACACGCAGTTGTAGCCGCCGTGGGTGTTGTGGCAGGTCCCGCCGTTCTGGCAGGCGTTGGGCATGAGCTGGCACTCGTCCACGTCCTCTGTGCAGTACTGACCTGCGAGGGGCCGGGACAGTCGGTGCCTCCAGCCCCCTCCGCCAAGCTGAGACCCTCACCTCCACCAGGAAGTCTTCCTGACTTCCTCCAGCCCCGCCAGCCAGACTCAGCCTTTCCCCTGCACCCCTGGCACCTGGGGGCTCTCGCCTGGCTGCTCCGTGTCCATGCTCACCTGTGGGCAGGGCCTGCATCCTGCTGGCCAGAATCCCTGTGTCCTGGCCAGCAAGCTGGACTCAAACTGGGGACCTGATTGTGGCCAGGCCAGCCCGGGGCCAGGCTGCGAATGGCCCACACAGACGGGCTGGTGCCGCCCACGTCTGTGCTGCTCCATGGGGCTGGGGGGCCTCCGACCCTGGCGGGGGGGCGGTCAGCTACAGGTCACAGCATCCTTCCCGCCCCAGATCTCAGCTCCCTCCTGCCTGCCCCCCACGGGGACAGACTCCAGCAGCAGAGGTACCCCCCCGAGCCGCCCGCTGCACGCACCTGTCCACTCCGGGGGGCAGCGGCAGTTGTAGGTGTTCACGCCGTCCACACAGGCGCCTCCGTTCTTGCAGCTGTTCCCCGGACAGTCGTCAATGTTTTCCTCGCAGTTCTGGCCAGTGAAGCCTGCAGCAGGGGCCAGCCGCCCGGTCAGGCCTCCTCACGGGGCCAGGCCCACACCCGTCCTGTCACGCTTGCCCTGGGTTCTGGCACCTTCCTGGCTGGACCCAGGACACCCTACTCTGGGCGGAGAGCTGCTCTCCACGGCCTGTCCTGTGATGCCCACCGCCTCGGAGCCCTTGGAGTCCCTGCCCCACACCCTGCCCTCCCCACTCCTGTGACCGGGCCCCACACCCCAGAGCCCACGGTCAGCACATTCCTAAGCAATCGTTTTGTAAAGGGCCAGCTGAACAGACGGGGACCCACAATCACAGGCTCCCCAGGGTTCTGTCGGAGAAGACGTCTGTGCTATGGCCTCTGTGACTGGGCACTGGCTGCGGGCCCAGCCCTGTGCTCGGGGTTGTCTGCACACCCCCATGTGCGGCCGCGGATACCCCATCTGACGGAGCAACGCTGGGCCTGGGAGACCCTACGCAGGGAACTGGAGCAGGGAGACAGAGGGACCCCGGCAGGCAGTTGGGGGTGGGGGTGTGCGTGCAGGTGCGGCCCCCACACTTCCCAGCAGCAGAGGCGCAGGCAGGGTGGGAGCCCCCCACCCTCTCCCTGCCCTCTCCCAGCCAGGAGGTGGCCACGCACCACCTCCACGTCCAACCAGTTAGCTATTAATCCGTTCGACTCCCGCTGGTTCAATAATCAACCCAGAAAGGTGCGTCTGGCAATAGCCAAACCTGCAGCCGGTTACTAATTAATGCCCCTCCCGGGGCGCCTTTGGACCCCCTCCTGCCCCTCCCTCGGAGGCCCCCCCGACTAGAGCCTGGCACCCACACTCCAGTCCCTCCTGCGTGCGGCGGGCCTAAAGCGCCGCCTCTCCGCAGCCTCAGATCACCTCCGGCTGGTGGGGCCACCTGCTCCACGTGTGCAGCCTCCTCTGCCAGGCCCATGCCTCCCACCACCCCCCGGCCCGCACCACAGCCCCGCCTGACCCGCGGGGCCAGACGCAAGGGCGCAGGCTTGGGGTCCCACAGCCTGCCTCCCTCAGGAAGGCATCTGAACTCAGACTCTCAAAGAGCCACGCAGCCCAGCTGGGCAGTGGGTAGTGCCGGGGCGGGCAGGTGGTGAGGGGAGAACCAGGGACCGGAAATGCACACGCCTGCCGTCTGCACGCAGAGGCAACAGGCCCGGGGCTTGCGGGCGGGAAAAGCACTTCCTCTTTGCAAGGGCCGGGCTGGGCCAAGGGCCGTGTGGGGGCCGGAGCGACCTTTGGGTCAGTCCTGAGTCAGCCAGACCCTGGGCCCTCCTCTCTCCAGCACCCAAACCCCACCGACCCCACCTCCTCGTCGCCCCACCCCAAAACACCCTCCCCTTCCCAGTTCTGCCTAACTGCCCCTATGCAAGTGATAGACTAGAGGTTTTCGAACCTCTTCGTCATTATTAGTATTTTTAGATCAGCAGCAGCAAATCAGACTCAGATGAAAACTACAGTGGAAAGTCTGGGACATGAAACAGGAACGGTGGAGCTGCTGGGGGGATGGGGAGGGCTGGGCCTACCCGTCATTCCTGCCCCGGCAGTGGGCGACCGGAGAGGCCAGGAGGAAGGCCACCACTGGGGGGAGGCACGCGTGAGCCCCGGCCCCCCCGGCCCTACCTCCAGGAACCAGGGGAAGCCCCGTGGGCAGCACAGGCGAGGGTGCTCCCCGCAGCGGGGGAGAATTCTGTAACATGCACGTGGTCCCAGGGAACTCGGGATAAGGGGCCTCCCGGGGGGGCCTGAAGGAGGCTGGTATCCACAGCCTGGGAGACTCGGAGCAGGGGGCCAGGAGAGCAGAGTGACCCCGGAGCAGACGGAATGCTCAGGCCCTCCCTGGGGGTGGCAGGGTCCCTGGCACAGGGGAGGAGCACTAGGGTGTCACAGCAGACCTGTCCTGGGGCGGCACTTGGTGGGTGGGTGCCCCCATCCCACAGCCTACCCTGCACCACCCCCAAGATTGCCCTCCAACCGCCCGGGCTCGGGTGATGCCCCCAGACCCAGCCTGCCCGGCTCCCCACCCCCTGAACGCCTCCAGCGGGCAGTACCTGGCAGGCAGGCGCACTCGTGGGTGGTGTCCCCCGTGGGGCGGCAGGTGCCCCCGTTCTGGCAGGGGGAGGGACTGCAGGGCACGTAGGGCAGCTCGCAGTGGGGGCCGGTGTGGGTGGGGCGGCAGACGCAGCGGTAGGAGCCGACCTCGTTGAGGCAGGTGCCGCCGTGGTGGCAGAGCCCGGGGCTCTGGCTGCACTCGTTGACGTCCTGCCTGCACGTGGGGCCGTGGAAGCCGGGCGGGCAGTGGCAGATATACGACGCCTCAAAGGGCAGGCACTGGCCACCGTTGGCACAGGGGTTGGAGGCGCAGGGGTCGGCCTGCTGGCACGTCTTCCCTGGGGGGGCAGGGGGTGGGGGGGTGGTTAGCCGGCCTCCCTGGTTCCTGTGAGCTGGGGGCAGCGTCCAGACCCGGACAGTGGGTGAGCCGGGCATGGGCCCAGTGGCATGAGCTCCTCACCGCCCGGGGACCCCAACCGCTCAGGGGCTAAGTGACCACTGTGGGACGCACAGTAGGCCAGGGCCCCTGGGGAGCTGACCCAGACTGCGTCCCTCCTGAGCCGGCGGTGACACCACGGCTCCTGCAGGGATGGGGGGGAGTCTCCCCTTTTCTTACAGAGGCTGCGGCATGAGGCCGGGGGGTGCCCTCGAGCCGGAAACTGACACCTCCAAGGCTGGAAAGCGGCATGGGGACCCCAGAGTGGGGACTCTGGGCAATTTCTGGATCGCTGACCCCCACAGCCGAGCCCAGTCCAGGACCGTCCACGGCCACGCGGACGGGGGCCCGGCATCGGCTGTGTGGGCGGCTGGGGGAAGGCCAGCCCACCCCGCCCCTCCGGGGTCCTCACCTGACCAGCCCGGGGGGCACAGACACTTGTACTCAGTGAGCGTGAGCAGGTCACAGGTGCCGCCGTTGAGGCAGGGGCTGGCGAGGCAAGCGTGGTCGCGGGGCGTCAGGCACAGCGGCCCCGAGAAGCCCAGGCGGCAGCCGCAGACATAGTCCACCAGGCCTTCTCGCTCCGTCGTGTGGCACGTCCCGCCGTTCTTGCAGGGGGCGCTGAGGCAGGGGTTGGGGGCCTGGCATTGCTGGCCCGCGAAGGCCCCGCCGCAGCTGTAGCAGACATGCCAGGGTGGTGAGCACCCACTCCCCAGCTAGCCCTCCACCAGCCCCGGCATCCATGGGGGTCCCCTCCTGGGCAGCAGCCCCCCTCAAAGGGCTCGGGGAGGCTCTGGGACCAGAGTGGGGGTCATTGCCCAACATCACCATGGTGCCAAGCGCCACTGAGCTCTCCGCTTTAAAGTGATTACTTTTACATCAAGGGAATTTCATGTCCATAAAAACAGTGATTATGTTAATTGGAGACATTAGAGACCAGAGTGTTTGGCGGGCCCCAGCGTCGGTTTCAGAAGCCACGGAGGCGTCTGTCTGCACCCGTGAGCCACTGAGAAGGGGCTGCGCGGGCCAGACCCAGCCATTCTCCGTGGAAGGGAATGGTGTTGTGTGCAACCTTTTGTTTCGGGGACCTGCCTACTCTCTTTCTCTCCAGGTTTTCTGTAACGAATATGCATTATTTGGGTAATAAAAGAGTTCACAGATGGCTCTTCTTTCAGTACGAACACGAGAGCAAACAGGGATGGGACTGCAGACGCCACGTGGCCGGGCTCCCCTGTTGTTGCCGACGTGGAATTCTTTCTCGGGGGTCTGACGCGACAGGACTGTGCTGCTCGGCGCTCCACCCTCACCCACGCGTGGTGCCCGGACGCAGTCTCTCCCTTTCGGGGGTGAAGGCTTCACATCAGAAGCCCAGCCCACTGCACAGCTGGAGAAAGCAGGGGCCAGGAGGACAGCCACTCCGGCAGGCCCTGTGCCGGCTCCCGGGCTGCGACGGTAGCAGGTGAGCCGGGAGTGGGGGGCGCCCTGCCCCCCGCCCAGCCCCAGGCCTGGTCCCCGGCGCTCCCCACCGGGAAGGGCTCGGCACCTGCCACCCCTGCCCCGGGGCCGCCCTTGGCCACCTGTTGCCTCGGCTTCTTGAGACGGGGCGGTACATGCCCCCCAGGGTCACCTCGCGGCCTTGAGCTTGAGGGAAAGCCCAGGAGAGGCTCTGGGACCAGCCAGGCCTCCCTCTTCCCAGCGGCAGAGCCTCTGGGGTGGAACGCGCCCATGGCCCCCAGCTGGCAGCGGCCTGGGAAGGCAGCCCTGACGCTGGGCCCACAGCCCTGGGCGCTGGTGGTTGGGGGCCCCTCCCCCTGCAGGGCAGCCAAGGGGACTCTGGGGGAAAAGAGGGCCCTCCTGGGCTCCGACCACCCCACCTTCCCGAGACCCCCCCGAGAGGGGCTGCTCCTTGGGGTTCAGGCCTTCACTCCAGGACCCCTCGCCCCCGACAAATGCCAGCCGGCCGGGGCCCCCTCCCTCCCCTCCTGCCCAAAGCTGCACAGGGAGAGGGGGCGGGGGCAGCCTCCGTCCTGGGGGCGGGGGATCCGTGAGAAGCAGGGGCTTTCCTCTGAGGCTGTGGCTTGGGCAGGGCGGGCGGGGAGGACGCAAAATGGCCACTCCGGACCACCATCTGTCGCCTGAAGCCAAAAGTCCCAAACCAACTGGCTTAAAGAAAACCAGCTGCCCTTCTGGGAGGGGCGCAGGGGCGGTAACTCAGGGCTGAGCCGCGGCTCCCGCCCAGCCCGCTCAGGGAGGGGAGGAGGACGGTGTGGCTGGCTCCTCTCTGGGGGCACAGACCCCAGGACGCACCCCCTGTGCGACCGGCACCCTGGGACCTCGGGCTCCGGCAGGGCCATACCCTGGAGCCTGGGGAAGGTGGTGTGGCCCCCACTGAGCGTGGATCCAGTTACAGGCTGCCTGGTCCCAGCCTGAGTGGCACTGGGAACCCAGAGCCTTGGAGGGGAGGGGGGAGACCCAGGAGGTAGCACCTCCCCCACCTCTCAATGCCCTCCATTGTCAGGCAGGAGCTGGCCACCGCTCCCTATTGGAGAAAAGGCTCTTTTTTTTCTTTCCCAGCTACTAAAGAGCAGCAGAAAGTGGGAGCTGGACAGAGGACGCTTGGTCATCAAAGTTGGGCGGGGGGTGGGAGCCCGCCTGCCCTGTCCATGCTCAGCTCCAAGGCGTGGGAAGCCCACCCAGGTGGGTGAGTTGAGGCAGGCCTGCCCCATGGCCTGGGGGGAACGCACACAAGGCTGCCCAGCGCGTCCTCCGTGTGGGCTCCGCCTTCATCACTGGTCTGGTTCAGCAGCATTCCCAAGTGGACCAGAAAGGCCCCACTGGGGTGCACAACCCTCCAGCCTCCAGCCACGGGGCAGTGTGTCCCTGAACCCCACCCCAAGCCCGTCCTGAACGGGGAGCCTAACGCAGAGGACTGTGGGAGAACCCACCTGGACCGAGAGCATCCTGGCCAGGGAGGCTGCGTGAATTAGTGGGAGGAAAAGCGCGCCCAGTAAATCAGGCGGCGGCAGCAGGGACAAAGGGCGGCTGGGGAGCAGGTGCGCCTGTGGCCGGGGACGCGGGCGGCAGCTGCTCCTGGCCAGCGCAGCGGCGGCTGCCAGCCCCGGCAGGCGGGGGGCGGAGCAGGAGCCGGGGAGGCTCCTCCGTGGGGGGATGGCAGCGGCTGAGGGGGCCCATTGTCCTCCCTGCTCCTGTCCAGGCCTGGCGGACGCTGCTGTGAAGGCACGCTGCCCATGCGGGCCGGCTCCAGGGCTGGGCCTGGCCGCCGTCCACCACAAGCACCCCAGCCAGGGGAGCGGCAGGGCAGCGAGGGAGGGACAGCCTCGGGAGGGGGGAGCTGCTGAGGCAGGTGCTCCGGGGGGGTGCTGGGTACAACCAGGGCCTGGCTTAGCTCCATGGGAGGACGCCCAGGGCCAGGTCAGCCTGGCGGGGGGCAGGGGTGGGTAGGCAGGGTGGAGGGGCCTTACAACCCATCACAGAGGCCTGTCCCTGCTCTGGGCGGCCTCCAGCCATGCTCCCCCCTCACCTAGACGTGTCCCCGCCTGCCCCCCACCCTGGCTGCAGTGCCAGGGTTTCCTGGGGAGGCGCCCACGGCACCCGCACTTCCCTGAGAAGGTAGAGGGCCCGTGAGGCTGCTCAGACGCGGCCAGTCCGCTGGGACCAGTGACCAAGTCCCTCGTGGCCATTCGGTCCTGAACACCTGTCCTGGCAGCTCAGCCTAAGTGCCTGGCAGGGACAGGGGCCTGTGCTTGGAGGGGAAAGTCGTGCCCGACACCTGCCTCAGGATTCCGGGCCAGCGGCCGTCGGGGACCCTGAGGCTGGACGAGAACCCCCCCGTGCACCGTGCCACTCGGCTCCTGGCGCCTGGGGGCCCGTGGCAGCTTCCCCTTCCTTGCTCCCCTCTGAAAGTGGTCCTTCAGTGTCTCCTCCTCCACTCGCCTTTCCTCCGGCCCACACATCGCCCAGCGGAGTGTCCTGGCCCACCATGACCAACAGCAGCTGAGGGTCAGGTGGTGGCTGGGGGCTCCAGGATCAGAGCTGCAGAGCGGCGGCACCCGGGGTGGGGGGCGGCAGCGCCGAACAGCTGCTGGGACACCCGCTCACCCGCCGCCAGCCTGGAGCTCATTGGAGCCTCCTTCAGAGTTTCCTCCGAGCCAGCTCCTCCCCCCACCCCTCCCACCCCACAGCGCGGCTCCATAGAAATGCAGCCCCAGAAGCGTCCGGAGGCAGATGCTGCCTTGACCTTTCACCCCTTCACCCGGGACTAATGCTAAATGATGCTGTTTTCCTTTCTGAGTTAAGCGAGCCATCTGCCACCCCCAGGGGAGAGATGACAGCTCTCTCTACCCGCAGTTCCAAGGCGGGACTCAGCACGAGGAAGGACTCAATGGGTTCTGCCCTTGAGGAGTCTGTGATTGAGTGGGGGGTTGAGCGGGGCAGAGCTGGGTGAGCACAGGGCCCTGGCCGGGTGGGGGTGCAGACGGGGGTCATCGGGGGTGTGCCGCCCCCTTCCTTCTGCAGGCCGGACAGAGGCGCCCCAGGGGAGGGGCATCCAGGGGCACCACCAATGGATGGGCGAGACCGTCCATCAGAAGAACTTTTGGGGGGCTCTGCGGCACAGATGGGCACTGCCTGCCAGGCCTGCGTTTCATGCGAGTTGGGGGATCGAGGGCACAGAAGGCCCAGTGCAGAGGTGGCCTGGGCATCTGGGGCACAGAGGACTCTCACTCTAGCCAACACCGCCAGACTGGATTTGCACACAGTTCACCGATGTGTCCCTGGGGACGGTGGCTCCACCAGGGCCCGGGCACCTGCTTAAGGAAAGCCGTGGGGGACACAGGGCTCCCCAGCACGGAGGGCCCCGTCCGACCCTGCTGCCTGGGGCCTGGGATATCAGCGCAAGAGCCGGTAACCCATGGCTGGAGGCCACGTCTGCAGGCCCGGGGCCTGTGCCCCAAAGGTGGGCAGGGACTGTGCCACCCAACGCAGACAGGGATGGATGCATGTCCCTGACCCCCAGCCATGCAGCCCGTATCCCCGGGGGGCTGAGTCAGGGCCTGGGGTCCTACCTGCTGCAGCCGAAGTCCCCTCCCACCCCCCACGCCCAGCCCCAGTCTGCCTGCAGTGGGGTGCCTGCTAGAAGACCCTCCCCACACCAGACTGCCTCGCTCACAGGCTTTCTGCCCAGGACCCTCCAACAAACACAGTGTCACTGCGGCCCCGAAGAGGGGGGCCAGGGAGCACGGATGGCTCGTCAGGGTACCCCCTCCTCCCCAGAAGTGGTCCAGGATGCCAAACAAAGACCACTACGGCCCACCACCAGGCAGGCAGGCCCGTCCACCTCGGGGCAGCTTGCCCGGGAGGTTCTCAGACCCCCAGCCCAGCCCGGGCGACTGGGGCCATCTGCAGACTGGGCAGAGGAGGCTCTTGCCGGCTTATGGAACAGGAAGACTGAGGCCAGGAGAGGGGGGGTGCATCGGACAGACTCTGAGCCCCCAGCTCCTCCCTCAGAGGGGGCGAGGTCAAGGAGTCCACCTGTGCTCCTGGACAAGGCTTGCCAGGGGTCCTGAGCCCCTCTGGGCAGAGGCTGGTTCAAGGGCCCCGAATCCCAGTAGGGAATCACAGCTTCCAGGATGCTGTGTTCGTGGCAGGTAGGGGGGTGCGCAGTGACTGGGGGTGGTGCTTAGTGGCCTCTGCTGGCCTCCCCCACTGTGCCCACCCACCGTGCCCATCCTGGGGTCCTTCCCCCACTGGGCACAACCAGGACAGCTCAGCTGTGAGGAACGGAGCCCCTGGGAGACACAAAAGCCAGGGGTGCCCAGGGACTCCGACGGCCCCAGGGTAAGAGCTGCAGCGGGCGGGGCTCCAGGTTTCTCTCAAACCCTCAGCATCCTTGGTCCAGACCACTGTCTGAGCCATGACTCTGCCGTGCCCGAGAGCACCTAGACGACGGCCCTCTGCCCTCTCCTGTCTCGGTCCCTTTCTGCTTCAGGCAGGGTGTGCCCAGGGCAGCCCGGAGCCTGGCCAGCCCTGCAGGAGTTTGGAGGCCACACTGTGCGACAGCACCCCACCACTTGCAGCCCCAGCTGCCCCAGGAAGCGACTGCAGGGACCCAGCCGGCGCCTGGCTGAGCTGCGGTCTGCTTCCAGCCCGCACGGCCGCTGGGCTGGGGCGGCTCAGAGCTGCAGGGGAGGGCGCTGCCCTGGCTCCCAAGCTTCAGGGAGGAGGCGAGCAGCAGCCAGGGCTGCAGAGGGACAGGGGACCCCGGAAAAGGTCCAGCCAGGTCTGAGGCAGACAGACCCCAACCCCCAACAGCAGCTGACCCTCAGCGGAGAACAGGCAGCAGCTGCAGAGGAGGAAGGGGGTCCAGGCAGGGTGGGGCGTGGAGCCGCTGGGCCCAGCAGCTCCTCCCGGGTTCGGGGCTCTTTGTCTGCCTCTTTTCTCCCAAGTTGCACCTCTGGATGGTTTAGAATAGGCTGGAAAGAGGAAGTGCAGGAGCGCGGGGAAGCCCTTTGTGTTGTGTGTGGACGGAAGCGGTCCTCCGGGAAGCCACCTTTCCCACTGCGGGGAAAACAATGCTTGCGGCTCGCCACCCCCCTGCGGCGATCAGAGCTGCCCCACCCTCGACGTGGGAAGTGGCTGCCCGTCTGAAGGGATGGAAAGGCAGAGGTCAAGCGGCTTCCTGGAGATGGCCCAGCTGCAGTGGGCAGAGAACGACCCGGGCCCACCCACGGGCAGGCACACCGCTGCTTGGCCGGCCCCTCCGGACATTGCAAAAGGCACAGCCAACATGCTGTCCCGAGAACCCTGGGGGCTGCTGGGAGAGGAAGAAAAGCCTGCTGCCCACTCCTCCCCCGCGGTCCTGCTCTGCTGGGTTAATTCCCCAACCATCACCCCCAAAGATGGAGCCAGGAGCTGGACAAAGGTGGGAATGGGTGTCCTTACCCAGGGCTCACCCCAACAGCCCCCTGAGACCCACGTGGTCGAGCCTGCAGCCCCACCTCTGGGAGGCCAGGGAGGGGACCCCCCCAGCAGCCGGGGAGCTCTGTTCGTCACAAGACGGAGCCAGACCCGTGCCCCAGACACTGGATACAACGAAGGGAAGGGATCGATGAGCGTGCGGCCCGCGCCATGGTGGGGGGGGGGGGGCGGCGCTTAATCCAAAACTCGATTAATTAAGTCAGCAACCACAGACTGAGATCCGAGCCAAAGCCAGAAACGATCCTGCAAGTGCCCGCCTCTGCTCAGCTGTGCGGCGGTGCGGGGAGAGGGGAGGCCTGCCCGGTGGCTCCCATCCTCTCCCGCCGACCCGAGCGGACACTCAGGGCAGCCCCGCTTCTTCCCATTCTCCAGTTGAGAATGCAGCGCGGGAGGACACTGAGGACCCCCCTCAACACGGGTCCCCGAAGACACTGTGGACCCCCCTCCCTGCTCCCGGACCTGTACTCAGGCTTTATCTCACTTCTTTCTCAAAATGGGCCTGCAGGGACACTGGCCCACTGTACACATGAGAAAACCAGGGCTCTGGCAGGTTATGCCCACGGCACTACCTGTGTTTGAATGCAGCTCTTAACCTCTGCTGTCCCCAGTGGTGGTCAGACTCCAGGCCCTCGGAGTGAGGGTGGGGGGCGGCCAGAGCACAGCGCCCCCTGGAGGCAGCTGGGAGGCCAGCAGGAGCTCCCTGGGTGGAGGAGGGGGTGTGGGGCCTCCGCATCCCATTCCTTTTCCCCCTCCCCCACCCTGGAGGCCTGGGTTTCTCACCTGACCGCCTGATCTCCCAGACCGGGAGGGCCGGAGCAGACAATGTGTTCTTACAACCCCACAAGATCTGCTGAAACTCAAAACCCTGGATTGGAAGTGGGGGCGGTGTCTGAGTGAGAAGCCTGGGAATCGGGGAGCTCCCAGCCGGCGGGGTGGGGCTGCCCTGGGCCCCGGCTTCCCCACACCCCTTCCGTGTGGCAGGAGGGGTCCCACCAATGCCGGACACCTGTCACCACCCTCAGCCACAAGAGCTCATGTGGCCTTCCTTCCTGTCTGTCCGGCTCTAGGGACAGAGAGGAAGCACGGAGCCCACAGCCGCCGGCCGCTGGGCGGGCCAGCGGAGAGCGGGCCCTGATGAGGCTCCCGTGAGACCCTCTCCCTGGACGCCTCTCCCAGCTCAGGCTCGCCACCTGCCCAGTCCCCAACCCCTGTGCGAGGCAGACCACCAGGCCCCGTGTCCCCAGGCTTGCCCACAAGCCCGCAGCCGCCCTGGCCCCCACCCCAGGCTCAGCACAGTCACCAAGGCACGGGACCACAGCAGACACCAGGAGACACAACCCTGGCAGCTGCACCCAGGCTGGCGTGGACCTGCTGAGAGACAGACCCGCACTGTTCTGGGCTCAGGGGAGACTCTTCTCCATGGGGAAAGCAGGAGGTTCTCGGGCTGGCCACGACCTTGTGCCCTTCCGTGAAAATGAAAGTGAAGTCACTCAGTCGTGTCTGCCTCTTTGCCACCCCACGGACTGTAGCCTACCACACTCTTCCGTCCATGGGATTTTCCAGGCATGAGTACTGGAGTGGGTTGCCATTGCCTTCTCCAGGGGATCTTCCCGATGCAGGGATCGAACCCAGGTCTCCTGCACTGTAGGCAGACGCTTTATCGTCTGAGCCATGAGCGCCCTTCATGACCTCACCCAAATCCGGGCTGGGCTGGTCTCTAGAGAGCCTTCTGGATGAGGCCTGGGAGCACTGGGAACAGGCCTGAGAGTGGAGTGAAGCCACGCTGATATGTCCCATCGGGACCCACGTGTGTTACTGTTTACAGGGGAGCTCAGAGGGGCGGGTGAGCAGCCCCCGGTCACACAGCCCACCATGGCCTGTGCTGTAGAGTACAGCGCTCTCCCAGCCTGGCGGGAGCAGCGAGCTGGAACAGGGCCGGGCAGCTGACGTGGACCGTGCCTGCCTGTGGCCTGGAGGCCAGGCCTTCTAGAAACCCGGATGGGCTTAGCTGGGTCCAGCCCTGACCCAGGCCATGTCCCAGATGCCTGCCGAGTGGCGTGCTGGGCCGGGCCTGGGCCCTGGACCCCCGGGCAGAAGCCGTCATGGCCTGAGGCCCCTGCCACCGTGGACACCGGGACACACAGCCCTGCCTGGCCTCCCCCACCCCGTCTGGCTCTCAGTCAGGCCCAAGGCCACCCTCATCCTGAGCCGTGGAGGGGGAAGTGAGGGGAGCCCCGCCCTGTGCGGCCACCCCTGGGAGCCGGAACCAGCCTGGCGAGCGCAGGAGAGACCCTCAGGCTGACCTGGAAGGCCCAGAGGCAGTCACCTCCCTCAGCCCTCTCCGTGGTCAGAGGGGAGACGGAGGCCCTGGGGGCGGAAGTGGGGCCAGCACCCCCCACCCCCAGGCCCCGCCTCAGCCCGGTCTTAGCCCAGCATGTCTTGTACTGAAAAGCTTTCAGGGAAAAACACACACACTCAAAACTCTGGCTTCTCCCCTAGACCTGTCATTTCCAGTAACCGTGTAGTTTCCGCTTACCAGCAACCGAAACCGAGAGGAAACGGTGGGAGGCAGGTCCCCGAGCCCCGGGTCCCTGCGGGAGGGGGGGCACTGACAGAGCTTTCCAGGGGCAGCCGCCCACCTCCTCTCACACGGAGGGGGGCACCGACAGCTTTCCAGGGGCAGCCGCCCACCTCCTCTCACACTCATCCCCCGGTGGACCCGTGATGACCCGCCAGGACCCAGCTGCCTGTCCAGCAGGCCTCCTGGGGTCAGGCAGTAGGCTGGCAGCTCAGCTGACCCAGGATCAAGGGGTGAAGGAAGCAGGAGGCCGGCAGGGTCCCCGGAGGAGGGCCAGCCTGGGGCCCGCGTGTCACCCCGAGTGCCCGCCCAGCCTCCAGCGGCCTGTCCCCCGTGCGGCGCGGCTCAGACCCCCAGCCCCTCTCCTGGCCCGCTGCCCTGACCCTAAGGCCAACGTGATGACATGGGACCTGCTTGCCCCAGGCCTCGGCAGGGCTGGCTGAGGCTGGACTTTCATGCTGCCTGCAGGGCAAAGAGTTTGCTCAGCAAATCAGCAGTGTCAACAGAGGGACAAGGGATCGTTTACCCAGCGGAGAAGAGCAACCGATTCAAGCACTTCAGAGACACCCGATGGACACCCAAGCCCAGTGACTGACTTGTCCCACGAGGACTCCCAGGTTGAGGCTGGTGGGGACTGGCGGGCTGTCTGAGTGCCTCTCCTGTTTGGGAACCGCCACGTGGGCGTTGGAAGCGCGGCCTCCCCAGGGCACCCCCCGCCTCCACCAAGGCTTGCTGAGAACCAGGACCCCGGATGCACCTTCCAGGAAACGGAGCGACTCAGGTGCAGGAGGCTCACATCAGACCTCTAGAGGCCGTCCCAGGCCCCCACCCAGGAGAGCCTGAGACAGCGCAGCAAGGGGCTGGGGATCCTGGGGGAGCTGAGCCACAGAAGGGGCGGGCGGGCGCCGCGTGGAAGGCGAGGCCGGGCCCTTGGAGGTGTCCACACGCCACCCGACGGGCTCCCATGCAGAGCAGCAGCTCGGTGTCAGGAAGGGAACGGGCAACGATGAACCTAATTCACTTGAACGTGTGAATGCCGGTATGATGATGACCCCTGCGCCCGAGCCTCGGCGGGGAGTGGATGGCGAGGTCAAGGCCCCCTTTCCCAGGACGCTTCCATGCCAGGGGCAGCGAGAGTGCAGGTGGGGAGTAGAGCCCCAGCCAGGAGGGACCACTCAGCGGTGAAACCCTGGGGAGGGCGTTCTGTTCTCAGAGTTCCATTCTGTTCTCAGAGTTCCACGCGTCTCAGAGACGCACAGAGAGCTGCCGCCCACCTGTGACGGGGGGACCCACTCAAGCCTCCCCACTGGGGCCGAGCAAGTGTCCAGATGCTAACATTGCAAGAGCACCCCTCTGGTGCCCTGCAGGAAACATGGAGCCTCCCTGAGCCCCGAGAGCCACTGGGAGGCGATCGGCTTGTGGCTAAGAGCGAGGGCCCAGGCCCCTGACCCTCGGCCCTCTCACACCAGGCGGGGTGCCTCCCACCAAGGGTACACCCACTAACTCCGAGATGAGCCCTGAGGGTTCAGGAGAGATGTGCTCCAGGCCAGGGCAAGGCTGGGAAGCAGGCAGACGGCGTGGGTAGGGGCTCAGGTCTCAGACTTGCCCCCCAGCTGCCCTTCTTCCTGCTGACCTGTCTGCAGCCCATCTGCCTGAGTCTCCACAGTGGACTCCCTCCAAAAGGCCCTAGTGGGCCTGGGGCACCCGGGCGGGGTATTCCCACAGCACCAGCCTCGTCCTGCAGGAGGTGAAGGCATCTGCCCTCGAGTCTGGTTCTCAAACAACGAGCCAGGCATGCGTTTGCCCTGCCCGCCTTGCCCCAGCACCTAGAGAGCGTTCAGTAAACGCCCGCTGCCCCTCGCATTCCTGATGCCCCGCGCAGGCGGTGGGGTGCCGGCCGTGGAGCCCTGTGCGCTCATCCCCTGGACCTGAAGGCACGCCACCCCACTTTAACAGGTACCCCTGGATGTGCCAGGCCCCACTCAAGGGGGTCCCATGGCTGGCCATGCGGACACAGGAGTGAGCGCCGCCTCTTCCAGGGAGCCTCCCGGACACCCCCCACCTCTGACACCCACCGCCTCTGGACTTCTGCCCAAGGCCATACCAGGATGACCATGCTGGGCCACCGCCATCCACCCCCCGACGTTCTCAGGCAGGTCGAGTCCAGCGAGCGCCCAGAGGAGTGACGCACGGACATGCACCCCGGGCGAAAAAAGCCAGGCGGGAGAGGCAAGCAGTGCGAGTCCACGCATGTGAACCACGCAGATCAGGTAGAGCCAGAGACAGAAAGCAGGTGAGAGCACACGGGGCTGCGGGGAGGGCAAGGGGGGACGCCTGTTTAACGCCTATGGGGGTTTTGTTCAGGTGGTGAAAACCTGGAACTAGACAGACATGCTGGTCCCACAACGTTGTGAATGTACTAAACGCCGCTGAAGTGCAGACTTTATTCGGTTATTTATTTTGCTGTGTCGCACAGTTCCCAGGTGGCGCTAACGGTAAGGAACCTGCCTGCCAATCCAGGAGACGTAACAGATGCGTTTGATCCCTGGATTGGGAAGATCCCCTGGAGGAGGGCATGGCAACCCACTCCAGTATTCTTGCCTGGAGAATCCCCATGGACAGAGGACCCCGGAGGGCTGTAAGGGCACAGGGTCGCACAGAGTCAGACACGACTGAAGCGACTAAGCTCCCCGACCAGGGATGGAACCTGTGCCTTCTGCAGCGGAACCTGAGTCCTAACCGCTGGGCCACCAGGCAAGTCTCCCGAAATGTACATTTTAAACATCTAAAATCATAAAACTTATAATATGTGAAACCGACCGCCAAAATACAAATATCAATCCTCCCTTCCCCCCGCCCCGCCCCAACCCCGCATCTGGTCTTCAGCAACCTGTGACCTCAGCGGAGCGAGGTGGGCGGGGCCTTGAGGAAGGAGATGCCAGGGAAGAAGCCAACAGAGGCCACTTTGGCAACGGGCTCTTCTCTGCCCAGCGGCCCTTCCTCTGCAGCAGCACCTGTCAATCACGGCCCCCGCTCCAGTGGGTGTGTCCACGGCCCACCAGCAGGCCCAGGGGGTGGGGGTAAGGACACCGAAGCCCAGAGCTGGCCCCAGGCAGGCAGAAGCTGCCCTACCGCACGGCCAGGCCTGGCTCCTGGGCCCTCCTCCCCCGACCACGCTGCAGCCCACTGCCGCCTCCTGGGCATCTGCGGGCCCATCCCAGGGTCCTGCCAGGATGCCGCTGGAAGGGAGCTCTGGGCGGCCACCTAACCCTGCACTCTCAGGCACAGAGGAGGATCCAGTCGCTCTGTACCTGCTACAGTCCATGGGACTACGGGGTGCGGCCGCCAGAGACAGCCCGGCCGGGAACTTCAGGACCCATCAAACGGCCCCTGACCCACAGGTCGCGATGCCCCCAGGCCAGCCGCTCGTTAAAGCCTCTGGGAAGAGTCTGCCAGGCTCCGGATGTGCCCGGACACGAAGGCAGAAGATGAGGCAAGCTGGCCCCAGGTCCCCTACTCCCGTTCCCAGCCTCTTCATCTCTCAGCCTCAGCCGTTCCCACCTGTAAAGTGGGGACTGAGGATGAGATGCAGAGCCGGCCGCCACCCTGAGGGGGTGTGAGGCCGCCGAAGAAAACGTCTGCCGCACTTTTACGAGGCCGGATGAAAGGGGCTGTCTGTGCATGGAGCGACTGTGGGCACTTCATTGAGGAAAGCAATCAGGACACTCAATCGACTCTGCAAAGCCACATCCTTTCACTATTTATAGGCGAGACATGAAACAGGAAAGGTGCCCTCCTCGAGCCCAGCCTGGCCCGGCCCTGCCCAGCGGGAGCCCCATCTGCCCGCGACAGCCATAGCCACCCATCAGCGTCACTGTCAGCGAGGGATGGAGCCAGTGCCGGCTTCCGCGGGACCCCTGGGCTGCCACCCAGCCCCGGGGGAGTGGAGCCGTGCCGCCCTCTGGACCTGCCCCCACCGCCCGCCACCTCGGGGAGGGGGCCCCACACCCGCCCTCTCACTAGTGGCCCCGGCTGCCCTGACCCAGCTCAGCTGTCCTGACGAAAAGCGTTCTCTCTCAGCTGTCTGCCCGGCCCCACCCTCTTCCAGCTAAGGGCACAGCTTTCTTTTTTTTCTCTCTCTCTTTAAAAAAAAATCCCTATTTTTTTTTCCCCCAGTGGAAAAAACACTGGCCGCCATAGAGGCAGAGCCAGGCCCGAGGAGGGCACCTTCCTGTGGGGGTCGCGTGCTCCCTGACGTCCGCCCCCCGTGGTCAGAGGCAGCAGGTGATGGTTTTGGGCTGCGGCTGTGCGTTTGCTGTGTTTTTCTAACCCTGCGTCCTTGGCGCCCAGGCGCTGACAAACAGAGGAAGTCCTGTACAGACCTGGTTCGGTCTCAGCCCGGGGTGGGGGCGGGGGTGAGGGTGAGAATTAACCTGTTCCTCCCCCAGCCTCGCCCGGGACGCGCAGGTGACTCAGTGGAAACGGGCGGGCCAGGTGACACAGATGTAGAGTGTTCCTCTGCAGCCGGGTGGCCGAGTCACTTCCACTCGGCCCCTGACCCTCTTCTTCTAAAGGGAAGTCGTTGTCCCCGCCCTGCTTCCTCACAGGACGACCAGCGAGGGCCCCGGGGCAGTACAGGCAGGATGCGGCCGTGGTTAGGAACACACGTCCCCGGACAGAGCGAGGCGGGGCTGGGCGCTACGCCGGGCTGTGTGACGCTGGGCCTGGCGCCGACATCTCTGGGCCCCACTACACGCCCGATGCCCACGGTTCCGGGGTTGCTGCCAGCCACGTGGGGCCGGGCCGCCCTGCCCACGGCACTCCCCTCCCTCTGACGTGTCACGTGTTCAGGCCGCCTCTCCTAACCCCCACACTGGAAAGCGGAGAGACCATGGGGGCGGGGGCTGCATCAGACCTGGGCCCACATGCCCACGACCAGAGCAGCGCCCAGCACACAACAGGTGCTCAGAATTGGGAAGGAAGCAAGGAGGGTGTTCACGGGTGCCCCCGCGGGTGAGAAGTCCTCGGAGTCGCTGGCCGGCCCCTCCCAGGCGGTGCCCCGGCTCGGGCCCACCAGGCCGTATCTTTCGGGTTCTCTGAACTCACTCATTAGACAACTAAACTCTCTCGAATGGGGATCCTGAAACCAGCGCTGTCAGCTCAAAAGGAGAAGGCAGCAAGGGAGCGGACACTCGCCCCGCGCCTGCTGCGTGCCTCTTACGTAACCTTCACGCACCACCAAGAGATCAATCGCAGATCAAGCGCAGATTACAGACTGGGGGAATCTGGGTTCAGGAGACCCGATGACTTGAGGTCATGAGGACACTGGGCACGGGAGAGCCTGGCCTCAAGTACAGGATCGTCCAAAGCCGAGGTCTACCACCTGCCCGACTTCCCTCCAGCGTACTCTGGGCGCCGAGGCGGCAGAGGGTCCCAAAGACCCACCTGAGGCCGCCCCTGGTTCACCAGCCTCCCCAGGCACCCCCAGCTGGGGCCACCACACACAGCCACCCTCCTGGGGCAGAGCACTCCGCCCCCAGAGGCTCACGGCCATCGGGTGGCCCGGCCCCGCTCTCTGGGACTTCCTGAAGGGCCTTCGCAACAACACGGACCTCTTTTTCCGACCCCGAGCCCCGCAGACACCTGACGGGCGGCTTCTGGGGAAGGCTCCCTCTCTCTGGATGGAAACGGATGAGTCACCTGGCGTGAATGCGCCTGGCACATGATAGCACCGATTCCCACGCCCTGGCCACAGGGGAGCAGCAGGAAAGTCACAGAACTTTCTGCAGGTCCCGGCTGGAGGCTGCAGAGCCAGAGCTCACACCCAGGTCGGCCTGAGACCCAGACACCCTGGAGAGAAGAAAGCAGCTCTCCCCTTCAGCCCAGAGAGCTGGGCCGCCCCCGCCAGCAGAACCTCCGCAGACCAGTGGGTGGTGGGTGAGAGCAAGACGGCGCGGACCCTGGGGGGGGCCACAGTGCCCCCACCCTGCCCCGCGAGCCTGGACTGGGGCCTGCCCACGGCTGGCCCTGGCCAGCCGTCATGGCTGATCCCTTGCCTCCGGCCCGAGGCGCCCAGAGCTGGGGCCTGCAAGGACGGCACTTCCGTTCAACTTCCCAGTGGGTCTGCAGGATGCACACAATGGGGTCTCTGTGGGCCGAGTGAGGCGGGGTGCCAGGCCAGACAGGCAGGCTTCCCGCCAAGGTGGCGGTGGGGGGTAGCACCAGGCCAAAAGGAGGAAAAAGGCCGGCACCCTAGCCCTGATCCAGGGCCTGGCTTGGGGAGGCAGGAACTTGCCTGCCCAGGTTTGCCCAGGTTTGGGGGTGGGAGAGCCTCCCCCAACCCCGTCCCTTTGAAGCGCCTCACCCGGAGGCCAGTGGGTGACAGCTGCAGCAGCCAGGGCAGCGTGTGGCCGGAGCGCTGGCCCGGGGTGGGGGGCCCCAGGCTGCCCCGTCCCAATTCCCCAGTGATGGCGCAAGAAGAGACGGCTCCTACTTTCCCCAGCCCAGCACTGCCCCTGCCCTCCCCAGAGCCCTCTGCAGAAATACGGAGACTGCCCCCAGCCCTACACACACACACATCCCAGTGAGCGGCAGGGAAGGGAGTGGGCATTCTGGGAAGCCACGCATACTTAATCACCCAGCATTAATCCGCCTCCCCAACAATAGCCCCTGCACTTCCACTGAATCCCAGCTGTCGGTCTCTCAATGAAAGGAAACAAGATTTAGGGCATCAAGCGTCGGTGAGGCTTCTGCAGGAGGAGAAAAAGGCCCCAAAAAAAGCAAAGAAAAAAAAAAGTAGTGCGCATTCATTAGTGTCCGACAAAGACACAATGCGTTTTGTCCATTAAACTGCTCACAGCCCTGCTTAATTGGCTTCAGTCTGGGGCCGGGGTGGGGGGAGGAGGGGCTGCTTGCCCACTGGCTGGGCCGGCAGTGAGCCCGAGCTGGGGGTTGTCAAGGGAATGGGCCCTCAGCAGTTGGAATGAGGGCGCGCCAGCCCGGCTGGGGACCCACTTCTGCAGCCTGGGGAGGGGGCGTTTCTCCAGCCGCCAGGAACTTGCTCGGTATTCCCATCAGGGACGAACTCAAGTTGAAGGGCATCGGCCACAGGAGAAAAACTTCCCGAGAGGCTGACCGGTACTCGCAGGCAGGCAGGCGATAGATCCTAACCAGGTTCCCTGACTCCGGACACCACCGCCACCCCCGCCCCCCACCCCCGTTCACAGCTGAGGACCCAGGGCTGGGAAGGCGAAGGGCCACCAGGTCAGGAGGTTAGAGCTGGGGACAGAGACAGAGCTCCTGGCAGGAACTCCCACCCATACCCCTGCAGAGACGGGCACAGCCACCACGATGAGTTCCAACCGCCTTTCCCCAACCTCACCTGAGGCCAGAGAGGAGAGGCCAGGGAAGGCAGAGGGCGGCAAAGGGTGGGTGTGCCTTTGAACTAGTCAGTTTCTCGCTCAGAGGCACCTCCTGTCCAGGAGGCGCTCACCCGCCTGGAGCAAGCCTCACCTGCCCCCAGCAGAGGCACTCTCCCTGGCTGGCGGGGCGGGGAGGGCCTGGCCTCCGTCCAGATGCTCTGGAGCCTCCCTGCAGGCCTCAGGGACTTTGGGAAGAAATAGGGGAGCAGGGATGCCCACCCAGCACCCCAGGAGCCCGAGGTGGTCCTCAAAGGAGCGCTCGAACCCCCAGCGGCCAGGCTGGGCTCCACACGCAGCATAATTGCTGGTGATTAAGTAATTGCCAGACTTTGTCCAATAAACTAGCACGTGACCGCGCCCAGCCTTCTGGGCCATCTCCAGAAGACAATGGCCCAGTGTTCTGTCCCCGCTGGCCCGCTGCAGAAGGCAGGGGCTCCGCTCCGACAAAGCAACAGGTCCCTGCAGGGGCGCGGGGCCCATACTCACATGCAGGCCTCGGTGCCGTTGGGGAACACTTCACACTTCCCACCGTTCAAGCAGGTCTCACCGGGCTGGGAGCAGCGCAGGCCTGGGGAGGGGCAAGAGGAGAGGTCAGCTTGGCCAGCACCCCCAGGGGCACTGTCCACCCTTCACCTCCTGTCATGGGGTTACTGGGTGCAGGGGGCCCCCAGGAAGCCCTGCATGAACCCCAAGGGGACTCAACATTCTGCCCAGAGTTCTGGGGTCAGAGATGGGGCGGGGAGGAATAGACTGGCTGGGCGGCAGGTGGACAGGTCAAGCTCAAAGTGAGTGGAGGGGTGGGGAGGAGTGGCCTGAAATGCATTGTAGACAGCAGGAAAGAAACGCTGGGATGACCCTGGGCCAGTCTCCCAAACTTCTCACCCCTCACCCCAGCTTCACTGGGGACCTTGGCTGGGCTGAGGCCCCTATCCAACCACCAGGATTGTCTTGCTGTTCAAACAAGTTCTTCCAGGGGGTGGCGCTGGGGGGGTGGCAGTGCTGGCCACACTCAGCTCCCCAGCTCGTGGGAAAATGCGACAGCTGCAAGAGCCGCTGCCCCGCCCGCCAACAAAGCGCCCGGCGGAGGAATCAGAGCAGCCCATTGTGCGCCAGGGCCGCCTCCTGGGGCACCAGGACTGCACCCCAGGGACCTGGCCACGCCTCCACCGAGACTCAACACCGGCTCCCCAGGGTGGGCATCTTCAGTGGCAGCCTCCCCCCCCCACAGCCAGGGGCTGGGGGTGGCAGTGAAGATGCTCCATTTGGAAGGAATTTGACTTCATTCCCAGGAAGGGATCAATTAATTCACTACCCCCCACGCCACCCACCCCCTGCCTCCTTCTTACCAGGGCTGTGTAAATTAAGCCCCCTCTGGGGGTGGGGACGGGGGTGTGACATGGAACCCCATCTTCAGGAAGTAGGGAGCTAGCTCTCCCTCCAACTTTTAGGGGAAGAGAAGCATTAATCACCATCCGATTCCTTGGAGCTCCTCTCCACGGGAAATGGAGAGGAATGACCAACCCCCCCACCCTTGCCCCGCCAACCCCTGCAAGGTTTCCAAATGTGAACTCCACAAAGTGAAAGTCCATCCGTAGCAGCTCAATCTTCCGCACACACGACCCCCACCCCGCCCCAAATTGTGAGCCAGGATAGGAGTAGCGACCGGGTGTGGGGAGGGGACACCGCGGGCGGGGCGGCCAGGAGCCGGGGGACACCTGGGTCTGGGGCCCTCGCCCGGGTCCTGCGCGAACTCTCCTACTCCGAAGGGAGGCCGGGCCGGGCCGCCTGGTCCACCCTGCTCCCCTCTGCCCACCACGCTGGGCAGCCAGGTCCCGCAGTGCGGTTCTGTAAAGACGATCACGGCGCCCTGGACCCCAAGCTCCGCGCCCCAACATCCGCCCCCGGCGCGGGCAAGAGGCGAAGAAAAAAGATAAATGGCCCCAAAGCAACAGGAAACCAAAACCGACTCGATTCAAACCGAAAAGTAGTAGGCAGCTCGTCCGCCCGCCCCGGGAGCGAGCCCCACGCGCGGCTGGTAAAGGGCGAGCCCAGAGCTAGGTCTCCCAGGCCCCCAGATGCCCACGCCCGGCTTCAAAGCCGACTTCAAACCCGGCGCCAAACTCGGTTCCAGGCGCGAGCGGCGCCAAGTCCATCCCGATCGGGCAAGCGGCGCGGGGGAAGGTCAGTCCTTCTCCCCGAGCCCGGGACTCTGGCTCCTACCCCGCCCCGGGTCGCCGGGTCCCCCTCCCCACCCTGGCCGCCCGCTCCCAGACACCCGAGGACGCGCGCCTAGGGAGCCGCCAAAAGTTTCCGAAGGCGCGGAAAGTTGCGGGCTCGCGGCGGGCAGTCGCCTACCTCGTGCGGCGAGCGCGGGCAGCAACGCCAGGCAAAGCAGGGGCGCCAGGAGCGGCGGCATGCCTGCCCACCGGCTGCCCGCTGCTCCCGGGGGCGGCCTCCTGCGCCCGGCCGGCGGGGGCTCGGGCACACCCGCGCGCAGAGGGACTGTCCCACGGGCGGTGACGGCCCGCTACTGCCCTCTCCTTCCGGGTGGAGAGCGTCCCTGGGCTCTCGCGGCCTCCCCGGCCCGGTTCCGCGCCCACGATCGTTCCTACGCTGCGCCCGCGGCCCGCGCCCCGATCCCGGTGCCCGTGCGCTCCCTCCCGCGGCCGAGGCACTAGTGAGGCTCCCGGCCGCCGCGCGCTCCGCCCCCGCCCCGTCGGCCCCGCCCCCGGGGCCCGCCCCCGCCGATCCCTCCGCACCCCGCGCCCCCTCGCTGGCCGCGCCCCTCCACTCTCCTCGACCAGCCCCGCGCCTCCTCAGGCTGGGGCGCGGGGTCCCAAGCCCGGGTCCTCCGGGGATGGGGGCCGCGGCCGTGCGGAGCGGGGTCGGGGCCCATGCCCTAAGGGACTACTTCTCGTTCGAAAGTTTTCGGAGACCCAAAGTTTGCTCCGGGGTTGCGGAAGGATCCGGCTGTGGGTTCCGCCGCACTCTGCGACAATTGGCAACGATTTACATCTCAATAGCGGAGGAGGCGCAGGCGGAGCGAGAAAAGGGGCGCCTTTGACAGGCCTGTCCCCGAGAGGACCTGGGCCGGGCAGGCGAGTGTGGGGGTCCCTGGGACAGAGGCTCTGGGAGAAGTCGCGCCATCGGCAGCCCTGAGTGTACCCCTGGCCCGGGGCTCCAATCCTAGAAGCCCCCCTGGTCGCAACTTAAAACCTCTGAAAGATTCAGCCCAGACCCGCCCCCACCTCCGCGGCTGTGAAGATCGTGGCATTTGACCCTGAAGGATGGTGGTGCCGCGGCTGCAGCCTCTGCCAAAGGGACCCTGGGTATCCCTAAGGAAATAGTCTGGGGCCAGCTCCTGGCCAGAAAGATTGCGCACCAGCTCCCCCACGACGGACCCCCTCCGGACGCTGCTTGGTCACCGTCCTACCCCTTCTCCCGCGCCTCCAGCCTAAGGTGGCCCGCGAAGCACGCTGTGGGTCAGGCAGCCCTGGACCCTCCCCCGTGCTCCTTCCGGGTGACTTATTTCTGCACCACAGCGCCAGATTTGGGCATCCTGTGCCAGCCCGGGTTAAGTGCTGGGCGTCCAAAATGCCTGCCATTGTCCCTGCTAAGCCGGTTTACAGCCTCACACTGGTACAAAACAGCACCCCCTCTCAACACAGGGTAGTGAGCCGGCGTGCGGTTCCCTGGCAGGAGAACCCTCAGGACCGCAGAAATCCCAGAGGCTGACTGAGAAACCGCCCTTGCCAGGGAGGCCCAGAGAGGTGGGCAGCGTGGGGCTTGCCTGCTGGTGGGCAGGTCGCTCCAGCCCCCCTCCTTGGTGCACCTGTTGCAGGGCACCTGGGGACAGCTAGGATGCACTTGTGAGCACCAGGAGGGACAGCTTGTCCAGCTGCTGCTCAGACTCCCTGGCCTGCCTCCTCCAGGAAGCTGGCGGCATGGCACTTCTCAGAGCCTGGGGTAACTCCTCTCAGGGTCAGTGCCCGGGAGAGGAGGCGCCTGGAGGCAGCAGAGATGTTTATATAACAGCAGCCAGGCGGCCTGGAGGAGCAGATTTTCCTTAGCAGGAAGGGGGTGGGGGGTGCGGCTGCGAAGTCCCTCCCCTGCCCACCCACAACAACCAGCTCACAGTCTCAGGGCTCTGCACGCCACAGCCTCTCCTCTCCCAGGGATGGACAGAGGAGGGCTTCAGGGCCGGCACTCTTCTGGGGCCACTGCCCGTGTGCCCTTCCATTGGAGCCCAGCGTCTCTGCCAACAGGCCCCAGATCAAAAGCAAAGGCCCATCCAGCCCTGGCTTGGGAGCAAGTCCTCAGCCTTCCACCGAGGAAGCAATCTTGGAGGAGGGACTTGGGACTGGGGGAGTCTCACCTGACTCTGCCAGCCCTGCCAGGCCTACACTGGGCCTCTGCCCAGGGGCCGGATACTCTCATTAGCCAGTGATAACAGAGAAGGGGGCCTCCCAAGCTTCTAACCCCCATGCCAGCCACCTGCTTCCTGGGGTATCCCGTGGGCGACTGGGGCCCCCAGGAGACCCTGGCAAAATCAGAAGTGCCTGGGACTGGGGAGGGGCTTGTGTGAGGCCAAGGTCAGGGGCTGGGCCAGGCCTCCCTCCCCTCCAGGCCTGGGAAGGAGGTGGGCCAAGCCCTGGCAAGTGGGCACCAAGCTTTTCCAATCACAAATTAGGCCCCTTCTTATCTCTCTTTAACAACCTTCCCAGGCCAAGGGGTTTGAGGCGGGGAGGACTGGGGGTCCTGACGGCCCAGACCCTGGAGACCTCCTCTTACAGGATGGGCAGCCTAGGGGCAGCCCTGGTTGGGGGTGTTGGGGAGAGGAGGGGAATTTGGGGTGCGGGTCCTGTCCAGAGCCCAGTGGGAGAGTGGGGCCTGGGGTGGCCAGCACTGAATCTGGGGGGCACAGCAATGGAACATGGTTTGGGGCTTCCTGCCTCCTTGTGGTGGGCACTGGGGCCAGGTTTGCCGGGTGGTCCCTGCACAGGCCCCCAGGCCGCCTGGGGAACCTGGGACTGGTGGGGGTGAGGCTGCAGGCCCGGCTCGCAGAGGGGTCAGTGTCTTGTGGCCACGCTCTTCTGCAGGGTCCAGCTTGCTGGGCCCGAAGAGGAGAAGGCCCTCAGCCCCCGCATCCCAGGCTGAGCTGGTCAGTTTCCCCTCTTCTGCCCCCAGGGATACCATCGCCAGGATGGGCAGGGGAGGTCTGCTGGGGAGTCCATTCCTGCCTCCCAAAGAAACTCACCCCAGCCCCCTCCTCCAGGGAGTCCAGCATGATTTGGCTTGCTGGGTGGGGGGGTGCTGTTTAAAGCTCCCCTGCCCTGATTCTAAGGTGCAGCCAGACAGAGACTCCTGGTCCTAGGGCCCCAGCCCCTCTCCCTCCTGCAGAGGTTGGTCTTGGTGCTTCGGATGCACCTGGAGGGCGTGGGGTGCTCCTGGTTTTCCTGGTCGTCCTGAGAAGACTGATTCTAGGTTGGCCAGGTCCCTGCCTTGCTCCTCAGCAGGCAGATGGGCTCTGGAAGCCTGGGGTGAGCTGTCTGGGACCACAACAGGGCTGCTGCCCGCCCTGGCCTCTTGGGCTGCTCATAGCGTGGGGGCAGCTGGGCAGCTCGGTGCAGGTGACGGTGGCCCTGCGGCAGAGGGGACAGAATGTGGGGAGAGGTGAGGGTGGGGGCGGGGGCCGTGCCCGCCAGGGCAGCCGGGGGTCGAGCCCAGAACCCCAGGGGTGGCGCTTGTCCACCTTTTGAGCTTAATTGTAAAATGTGTCTGACCCGCTTGGGAAGAGAGGGCCTGGGCGCCTGAGACATGCCCAGCCTCCTGCCCCACCACAGCCAGGCCTTGACCAGCAGGCTCACTGAGGGCCCATGCTTGCCGCCCTGGGCTTGGTCTCCTCCTCTACCAACAGATTCCTAGAGTCCTGTCCACGCTTTTCGTCTTGAAAGCAACCCAGAACATTTCCAGAGGTTCGAGCGTTTTTCTGGAGGTGGTTTTGGTGGCGACGTAGCATGCCTCCACCACGACGGGCTGCACCCGGGCCGGGCACCCCCGTGCGTGTGTGCCTGGGGCTCCGCCTGCTCCCCGCTCCTCTTCCCCAAGCTGGACTCCTGCCAGCACCCAGAAGGGAAGGGGTAGGCTGGGTCTCCAGTTGGCTCATCTGCCTGCACTCACTCCCCACGCAGGGATCCACAGTCACCCAGATCTGTCTGTGCTGGGAGTGGGCCGGCCGGGGCCCCCCTGCGGGTGCTGGCAGACCTCCTGGGCCAGCTCCGCCAGGCCTGGGGACAGCCCCTCGTGCCCTGAGTCCCAGGCGGTCTGCAGTGGGTCGGTCCCTGCTCTGCTGAAATAACGCCTCCCTCACTGGCCTCACCAGCTCCAAGATGCTGTCCCAGGGCTTCCCTGGTGGCTCAGTGGTAAAGAACCCACTTGCCCCTGTAGGAGACATGGGTTTGATCCCTGGTCTGGGAAGACCCCACCTGCCGCGGGATAACCAAGTCCACGGGTGTGCGCCGAATCGCTTCAGTCGTGTCCGATTCTTTGCAACCCTCTGGACCATAGCCCGCCAGGCTCCTCTGTCCATGGGATTCTCTAGGCGAGAGTACTGGAGTGGGTTGCCGGGTCCTTCTCCAGGGGATCTTCCCCACCCAGGGATGGAAACTGTGTTTCTTGTATCTCCTGCTTTGGCAGGCGGATTCTGAACCACTGAGCCATCCGGAAGCCCCTGCGCCACAACTGCTGAGCCCATGAGCTGCAACTATCGACCCGTGTGCTGCAACCACTGAAGCCCTTGTGCCTAAGAGAGGCCCCCACGATGAGCAGCCCGGAGCTGGAGAGCAGCCCCCACTCAGTCGCAACTGGAGAAAAGCCCGAGCAGCGACAAAGACCCACCATGGCCAAAGATAAATAAATAAAATAATTTTAAAAAAGAAGCTGTCCCAGAACCCCTGGGCCTCCCAACTCTCACACCTCCATGCGGTGTTCCTCAGGGGGTGGGGTGGACGCAGGGACCTGTCACTGTGGGTCCTGCCGCCCCCAACAGATGCATACACTCTGGTGACTTCCAAACGGTGCCATGCTGCAGGACCCTGCACCAGGCCCTGCCCTTCTGAGGGGCCTGTCCACCTGTCACACACAGCGGTCACTCCCTGAGGGCACAAGGCCTCTAGACAGCTCAGGGCCAGGGAACGGGGTTGACTGTGAGCCCCCCGGCCTGCCCCCTGCTGCCCAGGAAACCCAGGAAGGAGGGTCAGCCTCTCAGAGGGAGGCACAGAGCCTAGGGAGTGTTGCCCAGGCAAATCCCCTGACAGGTAGCTGCCTCCCTGAGCAGGTGAGCTGATGAGGCCTGGCTGGTGTGGGCTTCGAGAGCCGCATAATTGGCCCTGGCGCTTGTCATGGAGGCATGGGCTACGGGGCGTGCCCAGGCCCTGACAGACCACCTGCTTCTCCGTAGGGACCCCCCTCCCCAAATGCTCAGAGCTTGACCCAGCAGGAAAGGACTCTGGGCCTGGTCTCCCAAGCTCTGAAAAGACGGGCCCGGCCTGGACCTCTCCAGACCCCTGACCCCTAAGCTGCCCAGAGGGCCAGGGCAGAGCTAGACTCGGGGTTGGGTCACTCAGGGTTCAGTGGCCCATTTCTGGGTATCCCTGGAGACAGCCAGCCTGAGGAGGAAGGGCCCACCTAGTACTGGGGGCATGGTGTGGAGCAGGGTTGGCTGGCTAAAACGTGGGGCGGTGGGGGGCAGGTTGGGGCGGGAGGTGGGGGTGTTCAGAGAAGGCTGTCCAGCTCAGAGGTGACACCCCTGCAGGGCTGGCTGAGGGGCGGGGTTGCCCACCTTTTGGACAGGACACTGAGGCTCTGAAGTCATGGAACCCAGCCTGGTGTCCCCATCCCAGCCCCCACCCGTGGGTCCTGGGACCCCTGCAGAGCCTGCTGGGAGGTGGGGGCAGGCTGGCTCTAGGGAGCTTCTACCCAGCCCAGCCCTGCTGGCTGCAGCTCAGAACTTTCTCCAAAAAAAAAAAAAAAGAAAAAAAAAGGGCCCCGGGGGATGAAACTGCCTGGCCCCACCCCCAGCTTTGGTAGGAGCCTCGGCAGGCTTGAGTCACTCACTCACGCGGGAACAACCGGGCTGGGCTTCTCCTCCCCCAACTCCAACCTCTCCCCTTCCTTCTCTCTTCCCTTCCTTCCTCCCTCCGTCCCGCCTTCCTTCCCTTTCTTCCTTTCTGAAGTTAAAAATAGCTGGAAATTGCCTTCTTAAAAAAGTCCATCTTTATTTTCATAGGGAAGACACAGGCTTCCCACAGCAAAATCTTTCTGCCCCAGAGGGATTTGCTGAAGAGGAGCCTCTGCAGACATTCTGCCCCCCACCCACCCTGCGAACCCACCCCCCCACGCCCACCGCCCCCGCCCCTCCGGCTGCCCGACCCCACCGTGGGCCCATGGGGAATCTCAGCCCGTCCGTCCGCTGCTTTCTCGGGGCTGCCTGGGTTTCCTCCCATTTGCTCCAGACACATTTAAACATGTCTAGGACGTCCGCCCTCCCCTGCACTCGCCCGCCCCCCACCACTGCCGCGGCCCCCTGTTAAAAAGAAAATGGGCCTGGACATCGGGGTTTGGGTTACACGGAGCCCAGGGAATTCTCTTCCCGGACTAAACGGAGCGCAGACATTAGCAGGTACTGCACATCTGTGAGTTATTTTCATGTCTCCAGGGGCAGGGGAAAAAAAAACCCCAACAATCCTTAAGTAAGACCAGAATTCTCTATATTTCTGCCTTGACAGCTAAGGAAAAAATTTGCCAAAAACCAGAGGCGCTGCTGAGTGTTGGCGTGGGAATGTTAGTTTAGTCAGAGACTTGCTCTGGGCCGTTTAAATAAAAACAGGCTCTTTGGTGGCAAATGCCAGTGGTCCATGCCTGCGATGGGAGCTCCCGCGATCCGGAGGGGGTTCTGCAACCTCCCGCTCTCTTGTCCCTTTTTCCTTGGCCTCTCCAACCTTCTTCTTTTCATCACAATCAGCATCTCTCAGGCAAACATTTGGTGCAACAGTTCTCAAAAACCAGCAAGGAAAGCTGTGTTTCGTGTGGCGATAATTGTGTGGTCCCCACTGGAGAGAGGACTGCTCAGCACTGTCCAGCCCGCCAGAGGGGCCTGCAGCCACCGAGGGTCTTAGCACAACATAAATCAGACCAGCTATTGCCCGGGCACAGGGAGGATAAAAATACTTGAGCGCTGTGGGAGCCAGCAGGCTGTGATGGGATTAGGGTGCCTGTTCCCGGGGGCACGGCCGTGGGGCGGTGTGGGGGGCGGCGGACCTGGGAACCCTGATGGTGACCCCTCCTGGCCTTAGCCTCATGCAGGAAAGGCCAGGGTGACTACTGAGCCTTGAGCACCCCGCCTGGGCACCCATGAGGCTGGGGGGACGGGCCTCATGCGTTTTCTGCCCCGCGTTCCCTCTCATCTCACAGAAGGAACGCTGGTTCCCACGCCTGCGGGCAGGACCCGGAAGGGCCGCCAGCCCAGGGCTCTGCTGGCGCCAGGGTCAAGTGCCCCTGTGCAGGGCGCTGGGGAAGGTGGGCTGTGGTGGTGAACGTGACAGGGGCCCCTCACCCCTCCTGGGGGCCCTGGCTTCTGAGGGTGGGTATCCACCCGCGCTTCCCCAAAGCTGGGGGTCCTGAGTGTGTTTGTACTACCGTCTGCTCCTCACTTAGAACAGCAGGGCTTGGCTGTTAATACGTGGGAAGAGCCATGAAGCAAAGCAGATGCCATCTCTGCGTGGAGACCTCTGCCCACCGTGGCCCTGCAAAGCTGGGAGCGGGGACAGCCCTGCACTGCCCCACCCCGGCTGCCGCAGGGGGCCCAGCTAGTCCCAGAGAACGTGATGCGGTATGCCCAGCAACCAGCTGCAGCGGCCTGCCGTCCATCCATCCATCCATCTGTCTGTCTATGTGCCTGCACATCTTGCCAGGCCGGGGCTGCAACCCCCGGGCAGCAGTGACCTACCCGGCCTCTGTGTTAGGAGGCCACCTGAGCCCCGACCTCTTCCATCGGCTGAGTCTGCTCTGAACCCACTGGACCCCCAGCTGAGAAATGGACTGGTGCCCAGAGTGCAGGGAGGCGATGGCAAGGCAACAGGGGGTTGAGTAGGGGTTGGAGACCTCCGGCTTTGCTTTGAGCAGGACGAGGGTCCTGGCTGGGTGGTGAGAGAGCCTTTTGTGGACTCAGGGGACATCGCTCCTTCTGTGCTGCACGATGGGGCAGGCGGGAGGCAGGGTCGTTGGGCGAGGTCAGCTCGGGAGGCTTCTCTGGGGAGGCGTCGGGGGGCAGAGACCCCAGGAAGTGAAGGGAGATGTTGTGCAGGCAGGCTGGCCCCGGCACATCCACTCTGCTCCCAGGGGAACCAGCCACGGGTGCCAGGGGGCTCTCCTGAGCCTCTAGCCTGGCTGCGCCGAATGAAATTGGGTACATTCAACAGGATCCGTGGGCCCCGTGTCCCTCACCATGCCGGGCCCTGCTGGCCAAGAGCAGGTCCTGGTTTATCACTTGCCACCACTCCTGGGTGTTACGAGCTGAGCTGTGTCCCCAGAGATGCAGCGGATGGTTTCCTCTGGGAACCTGTGAATGTGGCCTTCTTTGGAAATAGGGTTTTTGCAGATGTGATCAAGCTGAAGTGAGGCCAGGCTGGAGAACGTGGTCTCCCATCCAGTGACCCGTGTCCCGAGACGAAGGGATCTGGGACCTGGGAGCAGGCTCCGTGACGACGGACCCAGAGATCAGGGGCATGTGGCCGCAAGCCAGGAATACCCACTGAGAACTGCCCACCGCCGGCGGGAGCCGCAGAGGCTGGGGGAGCCGGGAGACCGTCTTCGGCGCCTCTGACACCTTGATCTCGGACTTCTGGCCAGGAAACCAATGCAAGGGGTTTTAATGCAGAGAAAGCTGGTTTTTGAGTTTCACAAGCTTTGCACCAGGGGGCTGCGGGTGTTCGCAAGGGGGCGGGTCGAGGGTAGGTGGGATCTCTCGGGGTTTGCCTATACCAGCCTCCATGCCCGCCAGCTGGCACGCGGCAGCAGCAGGGCCTGCGTTAGATGAGACGACCTCGCGAGATGCCCTGGTGTCGGTCCACTCGTAAAGTGGGACTCGGCTCGTTGCGGCCTGCGGGGAGAAAGCTGCCCTGGTTTCCGTGCTTGGCGGCTGCCGGCCCCCAGTGCTGGGCCCTTCCCTCCTTGGGCCAGGAGACGACCCGCCGCCCCACGGGGCGAGGACGCTCTGCCAAAATGCGACGACGACACTGAGACTTGACCTTGCCCTGCCCACTAGACGCAGACTCCAGCTGGCAAGCCGTGCTGTGTTTGCACCCCCGGGTACGTCCCGCGTGTGGAGGTGGGGGGGCCAGCGCCATCTCCCAGAGGCCCTGTCAGCCCCCACACCACTCATTTATACCCCCCCCACACACACGTGATGCTCACTCCCAAGCTGGGCCCTGGGACCCACAGCGGCCGGGGCCATGGACCCAGGGACCCAGAGGGGACGTGAAGGTGGGGAGGATCCCCAGAAGGGCCCGGCTTCCTGACCGCAGCCGACCTTACAGGCTCTGAGCTTCCCGAGCGGGGAGACCAAGGCAGAGAGGCTCGGGCTGGCACCGCACTTCGGGTGAGCCAGGGAGGCCTGGGCCTCTCTCCCTCCGTGGGAAGCAATTTTTTTTTTTTTTTACTTCAAGGCCAATTGAGGAAAAAGAAACATGTTTGTGTTTACCGGTTCCACTTTTTTCACATGAATGAAAACACTCCCATCGACCCCCATTATAAAAATTCAGACAAAACCAAGAAGCGTAGAGAAGGGAGTTATGCCGTGGGCAACCCCAGCCAAGGCCGAGGGTTTTGCTTGTTTAACTTTTATGGGAGTGGAGTTGACTTACAGCATCAGAAGCCGTGTTTAAAACACATCTGGGCGCTTTTCCCCGCCTTTGTTAGAGCCCGCAGGGTGGACTGTCTCAGAGGTGGAGGCTCCTCCTCTCTTAGGGTCCCTTCCCAGGAGCCTCCCCAGGCCCACACCCCAGCCTCTGGGCCGTCTTTATGGTTAGATGTCATGTGACTTTCTTGAGTTTTCACCCATCGGGTCAGGACTCGTTCCGTTGAGGACAGGACTTGTGTGGGACAGTTTGCCCGAGATCCGCAGAGCCTGAGGCTTGCAGTAGAGACACTCAACCCGGGGGATGAATGAAAAAGTACAAGCCAGGGACTTTCTGAGCCGGCTCATGGCAGTCCCCTGTCTCCCACGCTGTGTCCGCTCTCCGGCACCTCGCCTGGGGTCACCCCACAGCCCAGGGTCTCTGCAGCTCAGGTCTGCATCTCAAGGTCAGGAAAGCTCTAGGTTCTGTCCTGACCAGGAGCCCACTATGGCTGTCCCCTTGCACGAATGCACGTGTTCACATTTAAAAATGAGTTTGCATTTGTTTTAGAATTCAGGTGCATCTCATTTTATTGCACTTCTTGAGCACTGCGATCTTTACAGATTGAAGGTTTGCGGTGACCCTGCATTGAGTGGGTCAGTCGGAGCCATTTTTCCAGCAGCATTTGCTCACTTCCTGTCTGAGTGTCACATTTTGGTAATTCTTTCCATATTTCAAACGTTTTCATCGTTACTACATTTGCTATGGTGACTGTGGTCAGTGAATCTTCGTGTTACTACTACAGCTCTTGCATTTTTTAGCAATGAAGTATTTTAAAATTAAGTTCTGTACTTATTTTTCAGGCATAACACTATTAACCGGTTAACTTAAAACGCTCAGTTGTTTCCAACTCTTTGTGACCCCATGGATGGCCTGCCAGGCTCCTCTGTCCACAGAATTCTCCAGGGAAGAATTCTGTAGTGGGTTGCCATTTCCTGCTCCAGAGGAATCTTCCCGACCCAGGGATTGAACCCATGTCTCCTGCAGCTCCTGGATTGACAGGCAGATTCTTTACCACTGTTACCTCCTGGGGCAATAACACTCTTACACACCCGATAATGTAGTATAGAGCTATTGCACACGCAACAGACTCTATTCTTGTGTAAACATGACTTCTTGAGACCCTGGGACTAACCCATCTGTGCAACTCTCTCGCTGTGACTTCCTTGCTTTATGGAAAGGTCTGGAGCTGGATCCACACCATTCCTGACATCTACCACCTGCCCCTGAGTAAGACCCAGCTCAGAATAAACAGGCTGTGTTTTGTCCCATGGGTTTCAGCTCTTCTCGGGCCTCACAGGTACCCAGTTTGAGAGGCTTCACCTCAAGTGTCAACCCCAAATAAGAGGCGCCCCCAGAAGACAGGCCCTGGTACAGGGATAACTGACTTCTGCGCTGCCAAGGGCTTCCCGAGTCGTCCCTAACGCCCGAGGGAGAGCTTGGGGGGTGCATCTTAGACTCTGGGGTCAGGACCCCCTGATCCACATTTCTTGGCCACAGTCTAGCAAGCTGAGTGGCCTTAAGCAGGTGGCTTTCCTGCTCTGAGCCTCAGGCTCCTCATCTGTAGAGTGGACTCACTTCTGGGACTTGTGAGGGGATGGAATGGGCTAAGTGGATGCTCAGGGCTTCTGGGTCTGGCTCGCAGTCAGCCTTTTGGGTGGACATCTACTGCTGCTCCCTTAATCATCCACCCGTGTGTCTGGACTTCTGTGTCCACTGATGGGCATGAGGCCCGAGTTGCCCGTGGCAGAGGTCCAGGCTTTGTGCAGAGTCCATCTTCCACAGGAGTTGCTGAGTGGTGGGGACACGAGCCATCTTTGCCGCACGGTGGGGAGCAGAGCCCAAGGGGCCCAGAAATGGACAGAGACAAAACTTAAATAGATGGCATCGCTGGAGCCCCTGGATTCAGCCACGCCTGGAGCTGTTCTGAATAAAACCATTCATCCTTCCAGGGCTTTACTACTTACAAAGCAACTAAATATTTATCTTTCCCTTTTACTGATAGCAACCCTGCTGAAGGCTGGGCCAGGCTGTCCTGACTGCAGGACCACTGGGTCATTGAGGCCTCAGAGGCAAAGGTAGCATTCAGGATGGGCACAAGGCATTGGGAGCAGAGCCCAGATGAGAGTCCAGGCCTGTATCCCCGAGACGCCCGGTGGCTGGGCAAGCTCTGCCTGCCTGTGAGAATGGCCGCTCGGGGCTCCTTGAGCTGCCCTGGTACCCGGCCAGAGCCGGGGAGGCCTAGCTGCCAAACAGCAGCCAGAAACCCTCCAAGGCCTGCCCCCCCGCCAACCCCCGGTCTCCGTGACTTTGCCAAGCCAGCCTGAGAAGCCCCTGTGGCCAGTGACCTCAGGGCTTGGAGCAGACCTCCTGGTGTGATGCCTGTCCACAGCAGACACTGCATCCACCCACTTCCTTCCCAGGTCGCCCGGCCCGGCTGGGGCTGCGCCACGGCCACCGGGTGCTGGAGCCCCCTTCCCACCCGGGCCCAGGGTGGGCACCCTCCCTCCAGCCGCCCCGTGCCCACTTCCTTCCTCTGCCCAGGCTGGACGGCTGGGCGAGACGGGGGTGCTGGCTCCGCTCAGGAAGCGCCTGAGCCCTGCGTTCTCCCGCACGCGGAGCCGTGCCGGCTGCCTCCATCCCAGGGCGAGCAGGTGTTTCCGCACCTAGGCGCTCAGGGGAGCCTCCCAGCGGGAATCGGAGGCCCCCGGAGGCCCCACAGCGAGGCCGCAGTTTGTGCTGACTCTTGGGAGACGTTTCCATCACCCCGGCAGGCGCTGGGCTTCGGTGTGTCCCCCCAGGAACCAGGCAGGCCGGCCCGGCCCTCACTGGGCGAGTCTTGTGCTGTCCTGAGACCGTGAGGGCCTGGTGTCCGGGTGGGAGCCCCGGAGCTGGGCTGCCCCCGGCTCTGCGGGTCCTCACTCTTCCTCAGGCAGGTCCAGCTCTCCCGCATCGACCTTCCCATCTGTAAAGCAGGGCCAACAACCTGCCCCAGAGAGAGCTACAGTGAGACATGCGGGGGACAGGGGCAGAGGGGTAGCCAGAGGTTAGATGTGGTGCTAAAGAGGAGCAGACGCAGGTCACAGTAGGAAGTGACATGGCTGATGCCAGACCATGCAGGTGGGGCCGCCTCTGGGCCTGACCTGGGAGGGTGCCCGGCTCCAGGGCAGAAGCCTCGCCTGGCACCAGGGTCTTCAGCTTGCTGTCCACAGGGAGGGTGCCTGGCCCCGGGGTCTTCAGCCTACTGTCCACAGGGGCTCTTTTGCACCCTGGCCTGGCCCCACCCCAGGGCCCATCCCCTCCCCAACCTGAGAGGAGAAGGCCTGGCTTCAAGGCTTCATCCTGACTGTTCTGGTCACCAGCTTTGTGACTACAATGAGTCACCTCACCTCTCTCCTCTGGAAAATGGGAATATTTCTTCCTACCCTATTCACCCCATGGGATGGGCCAAGGATTAGAAAGCTAATACAGGGTGAAAAATGCCCCCTGCCTGCCCAGCGCTGCAGGGAGAGCCTTGGGATGCTCAGCCCACAGGTCTGCTGTGACCCACACAAAGGAAGGCGGACACATCATGGTTTGTCTGCACTCTTGCACAGAACGCTTCCCCACGACACTGCGGTCTCTGCGACACAAGTGCCCCCAGCACTGTCCCTCAGGCTTGGTTCTTCCTGGAGTAGAAAGACGAGGGGTCAACGCACTGAGCGCTGAGCTCAGTGGCTGAGCTCCTAGGCTGGAGTCACACTGGGTTGGGGTTAACCCTAACCCTCCCTGTATGCACCGAGCTGAGTGCTGCATGACCCCAGAGCTGGGTTTTGGCCTTCCAGGGTCACAGCCTCGGAGGCCATGGGTAGCCAGACAGCCCGCCACAGCTCTGGGGCCCCAAGCCCACAGCAGGGCCCTGCTTGGCTGCATGGGTTGGGGACAGCGTGGCCTGGCGTCAGTCCCAGCTGTGGGGTGTCAACCCTCGGGCCAGCCCGTCTGCCCTGGACCTGCCGGCCTGGGCCAAAAATGGAGTCGGACAGTCCTTTCGGGAAGCAGCCCCAGAGGAGAGAAGCCAGGTCAAGGCCAGCCTCTGGGGTGCAGTAAACAGGAAAATCCAGGGGCTGGAGGCCCAGCGGGAAGGGAAAGGGCTGGATCATAGGGCTTCACAGAATGTTTGAAACGGGCAGGAAGTGATGACTTCTTGGCGTCTACACCCCCATCCCCGTCTCCAGCTGCCGAGTCAGCTCGGAGGTCCACCAGGGGCCCTCGTGGGAATTTCAGGGAGCCCACAGCGTGGGCCGAGGTTGGTGCCAGCCCGCCACCCCACATGAAGTCCAGGCCCCCATCTCAGCCCCCGGGGATGTGCCGGGGAGCTGCCGGTTCCCGGGCAGCCTGGCCCCAGGGGGCGGCTCAGCACGGAGTCCCGTCTCCGTGCCAGACAGGGTCCCAGATTTATTCTGACTTCTGTGTGTAGCAACAAGCATAAAGTGTTCATATTTTTGACCCAGTGATTCTGCTTCTGGGAATTTAACCTGAAGAAATAATGGGAAACCCAGAAAACCAGCCGCCCGGAGACTCCTCTGGCTGTGTTATTTATAAGCGATAGAACCCGGAAGCGGCCCAGATGTGCGTAGAGGCCGGCTGAGAAACCGTCCGCGTCTGTCTAATTGAATGATGTGCAGTTGTTAGAAGTCAGGCCTGTGGAAAGTTCCAACATCGTGGGAAACGGTTCCTACGCGATGGGAGGAGGCGGCGGCGGCAGACTCTCCGGGCCACGGGGACGAAGCCTCGAGCACCCAGCGTTCCGGTGGCCCCGGCATCCGCCCTGGTTCCAGGTGGTAGGAAACCGTGGTTTGGGCTCTTGCCATGCTCTGCTCTGCTTTGTGGCCCGTGCAGGGGGCGGGGGGGACCTTCTCACAAAACCCTGGACTTGGAGACCCACCCCCCACCCCGGGGCCCCCAGGGGCTGAGACTGCAGGCTCTGTCTCCAGCTCAGCAGCTGCAGGGCAGGAGGCTCTCTGGGGGCTAGTGTGTGCGCCCCTGGTGTGGCCTAGGGTGAAGCCTGTTCTCACAGCCGGGACCTGGCCCTGTGCACTTGGTGTGTGTGTGTGGGGGGGGGTGGTCTCTGAGACCCAGTCCACTAGGATGCGTGGAGTGAGGGGTCTTCTCCCAGGGAGACTGGCTGGGGGCCGACACCATCGAACCCTGAACCCTCTACCGGCCGCCTCTGCTCCCGCTCCTGGAGCCTGCTGGGGTCTTAAACAGAACATGGACAGCAGTCAGTGTCCCTGCCCCATGAAGGGCCTGGGCTCGGGGCGTGGGGAAGGGCCTGGGCCCCCCGGACGTCTGGGAGAGCGTGAGCTCCAGGCCCGGGTGTTGGCAGTGCCTGGCGGGCAGGGAGCCCAGCCAGGCACAGGGCAAAGAGTGCGCAAATGGAGGAGGTGGGTAAGTGGTCAGGTGTCCGACCGGGGAATGGTGCCACCCCACCCAAGCCACACGCTGACCCTGGGGTGAGACGCAGGCCTCCTCATGGGAGGGCAGGGGCAACAAGGACCTGACCCTTGAGGGCTAGTGGGGCCCAGGGAGCAGAGGAACCCGCGGCCCATGTGCCAGGCAGCAGGCCCCGGAGAGCAGCCAGCTGCGGCCACTCTCCTCCTAACCTTCTCGTGTCCAGGTTTCTGCGGCTGGGTCTTCCTCCTGCAGGTGGCAGGCGTAGTAGCCTCAGCGGCAGGGCCTCGGGCAACCAGGGTTAGGCTGGGACTCTGGCCGGAACGGCAGTAGCCCGCATTCATCCCAGCAGGCCGCATTGTTTCTTTCTCTAATGAGTTATCTGACCATATGGTGAGGAAGGCCGTGCAAAAGTGGAGAGCTTGAGTCACGTGGCGGGAGAGAGGCAAGGCAGGATGGGATCTGATGACCCTGGCAGTGGCCGCAACGCTTCTCCACAGTTCCCAGAACACCCTGGAGTCTGATGCAGGATTTTGAGCTTCCAGTTTTCCTGGGGAGAGGGTCTGAGCCTTCACCAGGCTCCCCAGGACCCCTGGGGCCACGCAGAGGGGTGGGGGGAAGCCTCCCACGGTCTGCCACCATCGGGCTGGCACTTGGCCACACACACTCCCCACTCTTTCTGTTTAAGACCTAATTTCAGAGTGACCCAGGAGCCTAACAGGGAGGTGAACAGGCTGGGGAAGGCCACGCAGATGATGAGCGGCACACCCCCTGCCCACAAGGCAGCCTTCTCACCGTCAAGCGTTTCAAGGCTCACAGAGATGCGGATCGCTTCCAGGCTGAGTGGGGGCGTTGCTCTTCTCTGCCAGGAGCCGGGACTGGGACGGGCCCAGGCTGGCTCCCTGTGGGCGCCTGCTGCTCCTTCATCCCCTCCACACCCCAGATGGGGAGCCAGCCCAAGACCGAGCGGGGAAGCCCCGGTCTGACTTCAGACCTTCCACCCAACCCCTCCTGGCCTTTGCCCTCAGCCCTCATGCCAAGCACCCCCCCACTTCGTGTCCCTCCCTAAAAGCGCAGCCCGGGGCCTGGTCTCTGGGAGGGATGCCAGCCCGTCTAACCTTCCCCCAGCCTCATTGTCTCACCGGGAAATCAGGGCAGCGCTGCCTTCCTCAGGGACTTCAAGGCGACATGGGCGGCTGCCACGTGGCCTCCTGGGGACCTCGTGGGGACAGGCTGAGTGCTGCCCTTGGCACGAATGAATGAAGGAAAGAAGGAAGGAAGGGGCTGGAGTCCTGGCACATCCTCAGGCCCATGTGCTCAGTGAAGAAGGTGAGACAGGAAGGCAGGTGCCACAGGCTCCCGTTTCTGCGAAGAGCCTGCAGGCGGTAAATCCTTGCAGGTACAGTGACCCCGCCAGGAGGGGGCGGGCGCAGGGTACGAGTGATGCCCGTGGGGTGGGGTCTCCTCCAGGGGCGACAAGGAGGCTCTGGGACTAAATCGTGGTGATGCTCGCTCACTGCAGAGAATGCATGAAATGCCGCTGAATGGTTCAGTTTAAAGTGACTACGTGTGTGTCGGGAACCCCTGTGTGGCTCAGACGGTAAAGAATCTGACTGCAATGTGGAAGACCCGGGTTCGATCCTTGGGTCAGGGAGATGCCCTGGAGAAGGGAATGCTTACCCTCTCCAGTATTCTTGCCTGGAGAATCCCATGGACAGAAGAGCTGGCGGGCTATAGTCTATGGGGTCGCAAGGAGTTGGACAGGACAGAGCGACTAAGACGCACGCTTCTGTGTCATGTGAGTTTCAGCACCACTGCAGAAGCCTGAAGCGTGGGCAGGTCGGGGTGCTCCCTCCAAGTAGCTGACCCCCACTGGCACGACACCAGTCCCAGGGGCAAGGGCTGGCACTGTGCCCCCAGGTGAGGAAGGCCCTGCCCTTCCCAGCCCTTCCCCCCCTCACCCCAAGCCAGGCCTCCCCTTCAGCCAGAGCCAGGGCCCTGCGCCAGGGACCAGAGCTGAGCTGGACCTGCTGGCGGGCAGGCCCGTCTGGCACTCAGACCCTGAGATGGGGGGACAGGCCCCCAACACCGCTGCCAAGGATGGGAGGGTGAGATGCCCTCTCTCTGCCCTGAACCCATGCGCCCCGGCCCCTCACTGGAGGCCCGGGAAGACCCGAGGCTGGGAGCCACCTCAGTTCCTTGCAACCCCTTGAGGCTCTTCTGATGCCGCTTCTCAGGTTTGCAGGTGGACAAGATCCTTGTTTCCAGCCGTCGGCCCAGCCTTCCAGCCCCGACCCCCAGGTTTGGCCCACACCATGAGATGCCCTGAGAATGCCCAGACCTACAGGCCTGGCGATCAGGGCACCCATCTCCATTCCTGGCCTCGAGGTGCTGTCCTCCCCTAGAGGCTCCTGAGCCCGCCCCGCCCAGCCCTCCCTCTGCGTCCCTGGCAAGCCCCTGCCACTCCCAGAGCCTGTTCTTCATCCCCACTTTGGGAACCAGTGGCCCTCCCAGCACTGGGAACCTCGGCCCACCTGCCTCTGGTCATGTTCCCACTCCCAGTGCTGCCTCCACCACGGAGCTCTCCTGGCTTGTTCAAATGCCGACAGGAATCCCCTCAGCCAGCTCCATTGAGCCAGTCGGAGTTATCACTCAGCCCTGGCTGGTGAGGTCAGCGGCCATCCCCATTTGACGGATGGGCTGCCGAGGCTAGGAAAAGGGAGCCACTGGCCGTAAACCGCACAGCAGATGTGGGGCAGAGTGGGGCTGAGTTCCCTCGGAGAAGGTGAGAGCATCTGACCCACCCTGTCTAGTTCCCAGGGGCTCCAGGGGGTGGCAGGGGACAGAGGGGGCCACCCTCCTGCAAGGCTGGGCCTCCCGGGGAGCCTGGCCCCAGCTGGCCTGCTGACTGCCGGTGTCCCCTTGCCGGGCTGTGGATGCCAGCTCAGGGCTGGTCAGGGCCCTGCCACCCCCAGGCTGCCCATGACTTCCACTAACCCCCTGCTTCCAGGATGGCACGTCCCTGGGCTGGGGTAGACAGGGGACAGGCCGCCATGCCCGGGGCCTCCTGGCTGCCCCTCGGCCTCATTTTCCCCCATCCCCGGTGACCCACCTGCTCCGTGCCAACCTCCCCGATTACCAACGTCACTGACAGCCCTCCTCCCTGCGCCTGGCACTCCCCAGGCCTGTTCCCACCTCTTAACCTCTGCCCTTGCTCTCTCCCCGAGGTACATTGCCCCCCGCCAGAAAGCACACCCCTGGACCTGTCTCTGGGAACAGTGCCGATCAGATTGGCCGTGCTTTCTGGGTGCTGACTCTCGTGTCCTCTCTGATGGGTACCAACCCACTCACCTCCTGCTCCTTGGGAGGCAGACCCCATCCCTAACCGCCTCCCCCACTTCCCAGACAGCGGCGGGGGCTGCTTCTGAACTACCGGCCGTCACTCCAGATCAGCAGAGGGGAACCCCCAAGGCATCCATGACCCCGCACGACCCACAGCAGCCCCTCATGCTCCTGCGTGGCCCACAGCCTATGGGACAGGGGCCTCTCCCATCTCACAGAGTTAGCAGATTTCCTTCCCTCTGCCCCCCCTGCTTCTGCCACACCTCCCCTTCCCACCTTGGGCTGAGAGCAGATGCCCTGTCAGGGCAGGGATGTCCTGTCCCCTTTCACTGCTGAGATCACTGAGGTCAACAGGGAGACTGCAGGGCTGCTGGTAGCTGTGGCCGCCCGGGTGAATGGGGTGCGCTGGCGTGGTGCAGCGCGCAAGCTGAGCCACTGTGCTTGGTGGGCCCGGGTCACTCCCACCCGCTGCCGAAACCTGGCCCCTCTCATCCTTGTCCGCCCTGCGCCTGCCAGGTGTGAGTGGCAGAAGGACTCGGAAGCTGGGCGAGGATGTGCCTGGCTGGCCAAGAGCTGGAGACCACAGGCCCTCGGAGCTCAGGCAGCATTCCTGGGATGCCTGTGCCCCATTCAGCAGCCAAGGCACTTGCTATGCAAACACTCGGGGGCCCCACACACAATGGTTCCCGCCAGCCTGGCTGCCCAGCCAGACCTTGCCTCCGCCTCCTCCCCACCCCATTGTCCTTCCCTCTGGAGAGGGGCAGTGTGGGGGGCACTGGTGGGGGACCCAGGTCTGGTCCCTTTCTCCAGGGCAGGAAGGGGCTTCTGGGGTGGCTGGGAATGCCCCAGAGGATGAATGGCCATGCAAATGAGATGCTGATGAGCCCGGGCCAGGCCTCCCCAGAAAGCAGTCTTGGAAGCTGCCCCTCAGCAGCCCGCAGGGAGGGGTCCTCCACCCCGGCCCTCCCCCTTCTGTGGGCCGACCCTCCAGCCCCTCCACAGAGACTTTCTTGGGTGGAAAGGGCAGCTCACTGGGCCTCCCGCCTGGGCCTTAGGCATTCTCTTTCCTCTGTTTGGAATCCCAGCCTGGTAGGCCCCCCTCCTCAGGGTCTGACTGTCCACAGCATGGCCCTGGGCCCCAGGGATTGTCAGTGCCCCTCCGCTCCCCGCTGCAATGGCGCTGTGTCACCGCTGTTGAGGTCTGAGTCCAGAGGGAAGAGCCTGCTTGGTCAGGACTGAGTTCTGCAATCAGCAGCCTGTTTAATGAATGAATAAGCGACCTCTCCAGCCTTCCACAGCTCGTCCCACACCCCCAGAGTCCCGACCCAGATCTGGAACAGGGGGCCGGGCTTTGCCAGCACCCCAGCCCCTCCTTCACTCGCATTCGCCTGGTCCTGAAACCAACAGGGATCCAAAGAGTGCGCTGAGGAAAGCCTTCTGCACATGCCCTGGCTCTCATGCAGCCAGTCTTGAGGGCCGGCAGGTGCCCTGTCTGTGGGGCCTTCCCCAGACCAGGTTCTGCTGGCATGTCTAGTGCACACGTCTCTGCCAGCCCCCTCTGTTCCCTGACACAATCAGAAGCCCATTCCACACACCGCTGGGCCTCCTTTTTATCACATACAGTCTGCAGACACGGCCTTTTATTAAAACTGGAAGGCTTTCTTCCTTACTCTCTGCCTTCCTATGTGGTTTATATTAGTACATTCCACTAATGGGCATTTAAGGTTTTCTTCTGGCTGGCTCAGGAACCATGCTGCCATGACCTGGTACCCAAGGTGACTGTGGGCAGGATGCCCTCCTAGAGGTGGGACCACTGGGTCGCAGGATGTGAGTTTGTAATTCTGAGGCATTTTGCCAAACGCCTGCCTGCTGAGGCTGTAACCATTTCCAATAATCTACAGTAATATGTGCGAGTCCCTGTATTCTCATGGCAATGCCAGGAGTGTGCGATCGGAGTCTCTGCCGGTCTGAGAGGCACACATGCCCTCAGCGCAGCCATCATTTGCGTTTCTCTCACCAAGAGTGAGCCTGAGTGTCTTTCATCGCTTTAGGAGCCATTTGCTTTTTCCTTTCATGAAAAAGGAAGAGTATTGAGACTCCTGTTCTCGCCCTTTGCTTTTTCATTTTATCCCCCGCTGCGTTGTGGCCCTGTTGTTGATTTGTTGGAGTTCTTTACATATGATAGAGACGAGCTCTTTGTTTGACACAATTTGCAAATATTTTCCCCAAGTTGCTTTGTGTGGCTTTTGCTATGCAGAAATTTTATTTCGTGTATTTGAAATGATCCAAACACTCCTTTGTGTGTTTCTGGGTGTTTTTGTATTTTACATCCTGCTTAGGAAGTTCTCATCTCAAGTTTATAAAGAAATTTCTACTATTTATTGTTAAGACTTTGTGGTTTCAATTTTCCCCTTTCAAATCTCTGACCCATTTGGAATTTATTTTGGTACGAGATGTGAGATATAGCTCCAACCTTACTCTCTTTATTCTTTCCAGATGGCTTCCCAGGTATGGGTGGGTCTCGAATGAGCCATCTTTTCTCACTGATTTGCAATTCTGTGTTTGCCATGTGCGAAATTCTCTTACGTGTTTGAAACCGTTTGAGGTTCTATTGTGTCCCATTAATCTACTTGTTTATTCTCGCACCAGCATCCCACTGTTTGAACTATTCTAGGTTGTAATGGTTTTGATGCTTGTGGGGGCTAGTTTCCTCTTCCTACACCGGCAGAGAATGCAGGAGCCATAGCCTTCGCCTTTCCTCCTGTGTAACATGGTTCTATCTGAGCAAAGCGCTGAGAACATGCGTGCCCCAGCAGCAACGCAGAGGACTGTGGCTACAGCGTTCGGCTCCAGACGGGGGACGACAGGGGTTCTAGAGGGGAAAGTAGAAGTGTGGTTTGGTGCTTCCAAGGACTTTCTCTGTAAAGGAGTGCTCCTCCTTCTTTTCTCCTCCCAGCTGCCTGGAATCTGAGGTGATGGCTGGAATCTAGCAGCCATCTTGCACCACTAGACAAACTTGGAAAGGAAATCACGCAAAAAGGTAGAGAGATGGAAGGATCCTGTGTCTTGAATACCACGGCGCCGCCACAGCCAGGCAGCCCTGTGCTGCCTGCCTCACTAGGGGCTCCTTTTATCGTAGAGAGAAATAAACACTCATCAGAATAAGCCTCTGAGTACGGGTTTCTGTTATAGCAACCAACCTAATTCTTACTGAAATATACTTCTTCTTCAGAATTTTCTTGGCTGTTTTTGCTTGTTTAGTTTTCTACATGAAACTTAGAATTAGGTTGTTTAATTGAAAAATGTATCTCATTTAGCTTTTCAGAAAGTGAACCATCAATATATTTATGGATTTGTTAAGGAGAATTGATTTCTTTATGGTATTGTCTTTATATTTTAAGTTAGGTCTTTCCATACGTTTAAATATTGCTTTATGTCCTTCAGTAGCATTTTAAATATTTCTTAATGTGAATTTGGAATATCATATTGATCTCCAAATATTTTATAATTTTACAGCAATCCTATATATGCAGAGCACATCATGAGAAATGCTGGGCTGGATGAAGCACAAGCTGGAATCAAGATTGCCGGGAGAAATATCAATAACCTCAGATATGCAGATGACACCACCCTTATGGCAGAAAGTGAAGAGGAACTCAAAAGCCTCTTGATGAAAGTGAAAGTGGAGAGTGAAAAAGTTGGCTTAAAGCTCAACATTCAGAAAACTAAGATTGTGGCATCTGGTCCCATCACTTCATCCAAATAGATGGGAGAACAGTGGAAACAGTGGCTGACTTTAGTTTTTTGGGCTCCAAAATCACTGCAGATGGTGACTGCAGCCATGAAATTAAAAGATGTTTACTCCTTGCAAGGAAAGTTATGACCAACCTAGACAACATATCAAAAAGCAGAGACATTACTTTGCCAACAAAGGTCCATCTCACCAAGGCTATGGTTTTTCCAGTAGTCATGTATGGATGTGAGAGTTGGACTGTAGAGAAAGCTGAATGGTGAGGAATTGATGCTTTTGAACTGTGGTGTTGGAGAAGACTCTTGAGAGTCCCTTGGACTGCAAGGAGATCCAACCAGTCTATCCTAAAGGAGATCAGTCCTGAGTGTTCATTGGAAGGACTGATGTTGAAGCTGAAACTCCAGTACTTTGGCCACCTGATGCGAAGAGCTGACTCATTTGAAAAGACCCTGATCCTGGGAAAGATTGAAGGCAGGAGGAGAAGGGGATGACGGAGGATGAGATGGTTGATGGCATCACCGACTCAATGGACATGAGTTTGGGTAAACTCCGGGAGTCGGTGATGGACAGAGAGGCCTGGCGTGTTGCAGTCCATGAGGTCGCAAAGAGTTGGACACGACTGAGTGACTGAACTGAACTGATAGGGAGTCTTTCATATATCGCCCAATGGGTTAATATTTGTACATGAAGGATATTGAGATTCCTGTATTTATTTTGCTCCCAGACACCATAAGGAATTCTTTAATTGTTTGAAAGAGTTCAGTTTTTTAAATATTCAATAAAATTGTCTGCAAATGGTGACACATTTATCTCCTCTTTTTCCTATCGTCATAACTTTATTTCTTTCTCTTTTTTAATTTCAGTAGCCAGTACCTCTAGAACAATGTTAGATATTGGTGGATCCCATTGTCCAATTCTGACTTTTATACATGTGTTTTTAAAGTTTTCACATTAAGCAAGGTGTTGCTTTGGGGTGAAGACAGATATTTTATCAAGTTAAGAAAATATTTGCCCAGCCCTATTTTATTGAAAGTGTTAGTTGCTCAGTCGCGTCCGACTCTCTGCAACCCCATGGACTGTAGCCCACCAGGCTCCTCTGTCCATGGAATACTCCAGGCAAGAATATTGGAGTGGGCTGCCATTCCCTTCTCCAGGGGATCTTCCCGACCCAGGGATCAAACCTGGGTCTTCTGCATTGCAGGTGGATTCTTTACCATCTGAGCCACGAGGGAAGCTTGTTTTATTATGATTTTTTAAAATCCAGAATATTGATGCATTTTGTCAAATGCCTTTTTGGATCTCAGTGGAAATATCTCTTTTCTTTTAAGCTATTCAAAGGTGAGGTACAATCATATAATTCAGAGTGCAGAAAGTCCACAGACGTTGTGCTCAGATGAGGTAATTTGAAGGACTTTGTAAAGGACTATTTACAGAGGTGGGGGCGGGGATTGGGGAAATAGCAAGCGATCCCACAGCCTGAGGGCCATATGCGCTCCAGTCTTTAGGGCTGGGACAGGTCAGCACAGGACGTGGAGAGAGATGCTCAGGTGAGGGATGAGGCCGGGCAAAAAGGGAGGCCACGAGGTGGGGACTCCTCCCACCCCCATCCCTGCCCAGCCTCACCTGCAGCCTCCGAGGGCAAGTCCATGGAGGATGAAGACGAGGGTACAGAGGTGCGGGCCGGAATCCTGGCTCCTAGGGCCCAGGTGGGGGTGGAGAAGGGGGGCGTCATCTTTTTAGGACTGCTAGGTTCTGCCAGCTGATGCCTGCCTAGGAGTTCTGCCTTGATTTTCAAAAGTGAAATTTGTCTACAGTTTTAAAATATTTTAGTGCAATTTTACAGTTGCATTTGATATTCATATTATGCTGTTCCCATAAAATAAAATTGGAAGCTTTTCTTTTCCTTCTTTTTTTCCCCCCTTCCTTTATGGGCTGAAGCAGTTGAAACCGCGCTTGAGCAATCTCCTTCCTGACACTTTGGCAGAATCCTGCTGGTGACCTGTGCTTTGGTGGGTCATACGATTGCTTTTCTTCTCTGATCACTGGTATGTTTACATTTTCGATATTTTCTAGTGCAAGTTTTGGTTAAAAATTGCCCATTTCATCCAAGATTTTAAAATCCATTTGCATATAGTTGAGCAATGTGGACATGGAGGATCCCTCGGCATTGGCCCCCACATCCCGCTGTTAGGGTGTTTCCACCTTCACCCTTTCAGAAAAACCTGGTTAACAAACGTGCTTTGCAGGAGGATGTCAAGATTAGGCTGCTATGCCTCAGCGTCTTGCACAAAATCTCGCACCTCGGGTTTCCCTGGTGGGTCAGGGGTAAAGAATCCGCCTGCCAATGCAGAAGATGTGGGTTCAGTCCCTGATCTGAGAAGATCCCACGGGCTCCAGAGCGGCCAAGCCTGTGAGCTACAGCTATTGAGTCTGTGTTCCGGAGCCCGGGAGCCACCACTTCTGAGCCCACGTGCCTAGAGCCCACGCTCTATAGCAAGAGAAGCCCCCATAGTGAGAAGCCCCCTCACCACAGCAAGAGTAGCCACTGCCCACCGCAACTAGGGAAAAGTCCGCGCAGCAACCCCCTGCTCCCAAAGGCACTTCACGCGTGTTTGCTGGACGACGGACATGCGGCAGGGCGAGACTAAAGCAGAGGAGCCGAGTGAGCCCACCCGAGCGGACGCCCGCTGACCCCGGGCCGTGAGGCTGTGGGAAGCCGGGGACTCTGGCGGCACTGGCGACGGGGCCGTGAGGCTCCGAGACCCATAAAACTGTCCCCGGGCTTCAGAGACAGCTGGGCCCCGTCAGCACGCACCTAGAGAAATGGTCCCAGACCCTGAGGGGAACCCGCGTGGGAACAGAGGGCCTCCGTGAGGGGCTGAGGTGGTCGAAAGGTCGTGACGCGGAGCGGGCAGAGGGGACGCGGTGGCCGCAAGGGGGTCCTTCTTCTCTCCGTGTGACCGTGTAGGTGTGTGGTTAGTACCGTGGACCCCAGGGCCAAGCCCGGACGCCAGCCTTCCACTGGGACCCCCGCTGACCCGGGGACACTGAGCCTCAGGGGGCGGCCCGGGGGGCCACAGGGTGCTGCGTCAGGCTCCCGGGCCTTGGCCAGCCCCACCCGCAGGCCGGCAGGCTCTGTCCTTAGTGATGTGGTGAGGACGTTCTCCGAAAAACCACAAGCACCCCCGAGCCCACCTCCCCTGGGGGGCTGAGATGGAGCACCCCCAGCTGCAAGGCCCCGCCCCGTGGGAACCATTACTTCCCTGGGTGAGGGGTGGGGGCAGTGGCTAGGTTTTGTATGAAGACCGTTTTCCCAACCAATAAAATAAAGATTCTAAATGACTTGGCAAATGGTCTTAACGACAGAAGTCATTTTCCTTGGTAAAAAACAGACAGCATCAAAGTCTACAATATCATAAGGCTGCCCCCAACCCCGACCCAGAGACTCCTGGTATTACCCCCACCTTTATAGCCCCGAACACTGGGTACTTATAAACAAACCCAGCCTGGGTGTTTCTGTCGGTGAAATTCTCTAAAGACAACTGCGGACAGCCCAGTGTTCAGAGGGACCCCATCCTGGGCCGGGCTGCCAGACCCCCTCAGGCAGGGGGGCTCAGAAGGAGGCGGCCAGGGACTGTCATTCCCAAAGAAGTTATTTTTATGCGCAGAGATGTTTGTGGGAAAGTCAAGGGGAGTGGGAGGAGAGGAAATAGAGAGGCCCGCTCACAGGCGGGAAGGGGACCGGTCTCTTCAGTGGCTGCTTTCTGACCCTGGGCTGGGGAGGGACGGGGTGTGTGGGGGGAGGGCCCGGGGTGGTGGTGGGGGAAGCGGGGAAAGAGGGGACGTGGCTGCCCTTCGCTCGGCCTGGCCAAGCTCCAGGGGCTCAGGCTGGGGGCTGCAGGGGGCCTCTGTGCAGCAAAGCCCTGGTCCTCCCAGGGCCCAGCTCCAACTAGGGCCTAATTATAGCTGGGAGGGGGCGGCCCCTGCACCCCACAGAGCACGCTGAGATAAGCCTGTTTAGACAGGGCCTGCTGCTGGTCTCGCCCGTTCCCAGTCCTTCTGAGCCGCTAGGACAATTTTCGGTGGCCAGGCAGCTCCCAAGGGGTCAGGGAGGGTGTGGGCAGGGTGTCTGCTCAGGCCCGCATTCACTGAGCCAGGAAACTACCCCCTAATTCACCAACCCCCTACCCCCTTACCCCCCACTCACCCCCACTCCCACCTCCAACCTGCCGGGATGCCCTGCCCCCCAGCCCCGCCATCCTGCAGCCCTTGGAGGGGAGGGTGGGCACCCAGCCCGAGCAGCTTCACCCCTCGGTCTTCCGGAAAAGCCCTGCATCTTCTGGGCCTGATGAGAGAACTTCCTGCCGGAGACACCCTGCATTCCCGGGCTGGTGGGCCTGCCCGTTTCCTCTTATTTTCTTATTCTCATCCACTCGTTCACACATTCATCTGTTCAATACACACAGGGGCGAGAAGAGAGGGGACCGAATGCCCACGTCTGCGTCCAGCGCCTTGCAGGCCATGTGGGTGCCAGGCCGCCGAGACATAGCCCGCCTGTTGAGGGTGTGGGGGGCAGGTGGGCAGCGAGCTGTGCCACCGACTGACCCCACCCGTTTCCCATCTTGGTCCTCCACTGCGCTCTCTCCTGGGGGCCCCACCCACCGAGGCGGCCCGATGTGGGTGCTCAGACAGCAGGGCAGGGCGGCCGAGTCTCCCTGGAGCCCTGGGGGTCCTTGCACAGATGGGGAAATGGAGGCCAGGGCAACAGCAGGGTGCCAGCTGACCAGATGCCTGAGGCCCCCCAAGCTGTCCTGACCCGACCTGTCCCCGCCACATTCTGGCTGGCGTCCCGCCCCACCCTCGCCGCCTGGGTGGGCCTTTGAGCTCCCTGGGACCCTGGGGGGCGGTTCGGCCAGGTGCAGGGACCCCTGCAGGACACACTTCCTGGCCCTGCCCTTGAGGTACCCAGAGTTGGGGGCTTTGTCTTCAGAGGGACCCAGGCATGGGCCAGGGAGCAGCCCCTGACCACTGGGACCCTGCCACGGAGTGGGCACCCCACCCTCATCCAGGCCAGCCCGTGTCCACTGGTGTGTCTGCCCGTGACACCTGGGTGTGTCTGCCTGCTCTGCCCGCCTCTCTACTTGGGCCTTATCTGATGGGCCTGCTCCATCCCTTGTGAGCCCACACGGGCCCTGAAGAGCAGGAGACAGCCCACCCTCTACCCCCTCAGCCCCTTCCGGCCGCCCTGCCCTGCCCCTCCTTCAGGGGGGTGGGCCCCGTCCAGGCTGGCCGGCTGGCTCCCGCCTGGCTCGACGGAGCCCCATCTCACTGCACCTGAGATAAGGGCCCGGCTCAAAGCTGCTTTGTTCGGCCAACAAAGGGACATTTCTGCGGTGCCCTGGGAGCCGGGCCCTGGGCTGGCCCGGGCTGGGGACACCCCAGCCCAGCCTCGGCACCAGCTCAGGAAACCTTAGCCCGGCCCTGGCCGGGCCCCGGGAGCTGGGGACGTACCTGTCGCAGGCTTCCCAGGCCCTCGGGCTCACAGCGGGTGTCTCCTTTCTGCTCCCCAGCCCGGCCTGCCCACAGCCCAGGCCGTCCCCCCCAGCTCCCAGCTACGGGGCCCACAGCCTCTACCTCCAGGGCCAGGAGAGCAGCCACCTGCGGGCAGGGGGGTGCCGGGCACACTGCCAGGAAGCCGAGGCAGCTGGCCGTCCGCAGAGAGCAGGGAGCGCGCCCGCCCGGGCCTGGGCCCCAGCGCCCCAGCCCAGCCTCCAGGCCTTTGTCCACGCTGTTCCCTCTGTAGGAGTCCTTCCCACCCCCCACCAGCTAACTCTGACTCAAGGGCGCAGGGACTGAAGATAGCACCTGGGTAGGGGCCCCTTGGATGTCCGGAGCTGGGCCAAGGGTTCACGGTGTTTGTGGCAAGTCGGATTGCATCCCCCGCAAGGGTAGGTTCACGTGGACCTTCTGAAGGAGAATTTCTCTGGACTCGGGGTCCGTGCAGATGTAATTCAGTCAGGATCTGGAGATGAGACCCTCCCAGGGTAGGGTGGCCCCACATGCAGTGACAGGCGTCCATGGCCCCACGGACATGAAGAGGGCAAGGCTGTGTGACGGCAGGCTGGGATAGCAGCGATGCTGCTGCCAGCCCGGGAGCTGCGAGGGTCGCCAGCCAGACGCCAGGGGCTGGGAAGGGCAGGGAGCGTACTGTCCCCTGGAGCCTCCGAGGGATAGCGGCCTGCAGGCAGACTTGCCTCCAGAGCTAGGAAGCGGTTAATTCCTGTTGCTCTAAGCGTCCCGCCTGTGGTCCTCTGTGACAGCTGTCCTACCCCTTGGCAGGGCCACCTGGAGCCCTCTGGACCCCCGCCGCCCAGGGCGCCCCCCTCCCAGGCTCGCAGGGTTCCCAGCAGGGCGTCTCTTGGAGCGTGGCGGGTGTGTCCCTTTCTAGCCGACCGCGGTGCCTGCCTCCCCTCAGGCACACAGCAAGCACTCAGCGACCGCCCCGTCCCCAGGGAAGCAGCCCGGCGGTGCTCGTCTCCAGGGGCGGCCTGGGTGGCCGGGGAGCCGGACCTGGGGCCATGGCAGTTCCCACCCACCCCTCTGCCTCCCTGCTTGGGGTCTGCAGCCCCCCCAGCTTCCTCCTCCTTCCCCTGCAGCCCTGGTCACAATGAGCGGCCCCAGGACGTCCCTGCAGTTGCCCCCCCCCAGGCTGGCTGGAGCCGGCCTTCCTTCCCCCTCACCTCTGCTTCCCACGGGCTGGCGGGAGGACAGGCCAGCTGCTCACCCGGGCCCAGCCTGCACGCCTCGGGTCACGGGGTCACGAGCAAGTGCAGCCGGGGAGCCAGGGCCCCCTCACCCTGCTCCCAGACCGAGGGGCTGCCCCTCAGAAGGCTACAGGGGGGGCACAAAGGCCCAGCAACGTGGGCCCGACTCACTGCCCTGCCACCCGGCCCCTCTGCCCACAGGCCCTGCTGGAACCAGCCAATGGGGGTGCTGACCCCACCCCCGGAGTAGAAGGTGTGAACCTGAGCGACCAGGGGCAAATACCTCCAGTTCTCCGAGCCTTGGTCTTGGCACCTGCAGGATGGGACCCCGGGACAGGGTGGTGACGGGGAGGGGCAGGAGAAACGCTGGGCAGGGCTCCTCCTGGGCCCCAGCGGCTCCCATGCTTCCTCTCGCTCTTCCCAGCCAGGCAGAGGTTCATGCGTTCATTCCCATATTCACCCTCCACGCGTCTGCAGAGCGCTCACTGCGAGTTGGGCCCATGGGCCCCTGGGAACTCGCCCTCAGGAGGGGTGGCCCTGCTAGGGGTCCGCAGAGACGCCTGAGGCGGGGACTGAGGCCAGCAGGGTGAGTGGGGGTATCACATAAGCCAACTGAGAGGGCAGGCGATACTCCAGGGGTCAACTCAGGCACAGACCCAGAAGAAGGCCTGGGCACTGCAGGAAGGCGCAGACCCCAAAGCAGTGCGGCCAGGTGCCCGGAGGACCACAGGGCCAGACCCCAAGGCTGAGGGGGCAGCCAGGGCCTGCCTCCAACCCAGCCCCCCAACCCTACGGGCGGGAAGTGGGGCCAGCGCAGGGCAGCGCTCCCTCCAGGGCCGAGGGGCCGGCTCCCCGCACAGGTGCACATTCGCATTGCCACACTTTCCCACACACCCGGCCTGCACACTCACCCCCTCCCTCGGCCCCCATGCTGATGGTGGAGACAGGCACTCAGGACTGGGGCCGGGCAGGAAATATCCAATAAATGTTTATCCGGTGACACACGGGCTGAGTCAAGAGCCCGGGGTGGGCCGAGAGCCGGGACTCCAGACGGCGGGAGGTCCCGGGACAGGGGGTCTGGTCACCCCGTGCAGGGAGCTGTCCTGGCTCTGCCCACGCAGGGGCCCTCTGGGCAGGTGCCCTGTCCTCCTGGACAGCGTCTCCCTGCCTCCCTGCGGGCATCACACAGCTGCAGGTTCCCCCTAGCCCCGACCCTGCCCACTCCTTGCCCAGGGCCTAGGGCCTTGTAGACTCAGGTTTGGGTGAGGCCTGGTGGCTGAGAGGGGGAGCCGGCTGTACCCCATGCCTGAGTGCACGTGTGAGTGTGCACACAGGTGGGCTCCGTCTGTGTGTGAGTGTGTTACCACATGCTGTGTGGGTGCTCCTGTGTGCGCACGTTTGTGTGCGTGTACTTGTCCTCAGGCGTGTGTGCTGGGTGGGTGCCTGCGAGTGTACAAGTGCACTCATATGTGAGGACAAGCGTGTGCACATGTGTGTGGATGAGCATGTGCACACGTGTGAGGACGAGCGTGCACGCACACACGTGTATTGCTGAGCGTGTGCACACATTGCAGCGTGTGAACGTGTGCACACACGTGTGTGTCGATGAGTGTGTGCACACACATGTGTCGAGTGTGTGCACACGTGTGTGGACGAGCGTGTGCACACATGCACACTGTGTGGGCTGCTGAGGCACAGCGAGGCAGAGACCCCAGAGGAGGCCTGTGTCCCCTGGCCTGGGCGGGTCAGCTGTGGGCCTCCGGGTCCTCATCTCCCTGTCTGATCAATGGGGCTGTTATGGGCTCTTTCTCTCTGATGTGCCCAAGCCCCACCAGGCCCTGCTTACTCTCCAGGTGGACACCCCCCAGCCACTTCCTCCCCGCCACCACGGGCCACTGTCCCAACATCTGGTTGGTGTTTCCAGCGAGCCGCAGGGCGGGGGCTGGGAGCCAGGGGGGTGACTGCGGAACAGCGTGGGAGTGGCCTTGGGACTGTGAGAACCAGCTTGCTGGGGGCAGTGTCTAGCCTGGCTAGTTGGGGGGAGGGGACCGGAGTAGGCGGGCCATTGGGCCCCAGCCTAGCAGGGGCCAGAGGCAGGTGGGCAGGAGACCACCTCTCCAGGCTCTGCCAAGGAGGGGGTCCTGGGCTGCAGAAGCCCCTGCCTCCAGACCGTGGGAAGTAAGGGGTGCGTCCAGCCCAGGCCTTCCCCGCAGGCTGCCCCCACCCTGGGTCTTGCCCAGCAGGCTGCCCCCACCGCAGGCCTTCCCCAGCAGGCTGCCCCCACCCTGGGTCTTCCCACAGCAGGCTGCCCCCACGCCGGGTCTTCCCCAGCAGCCTCAGTGTCCTCTTTGGTTGGGTGCAGCCTCCAGGCTGTAGGGAGGCCTGGGAGGTCAAACGGCCCCTGCCCGGCCCAGAGTGACCTTCCTCGCAGTGGGGCCACCTGCCTCCTGTTGCGTGAACCCTGCCCCCCAGCTGTGGGTCTACCCATCGGCCTTCATAAATTTCTGCATCAAAGCCTGCAGAGTGCACTGTGAAGGGCTGAGCCAGGATGTGGGTCTGAGCCCCTGCAGAGTCTGCCCCCCACCCCAGGCCAGCCTGCTGCCTGGCAGGAGGGTGCCAGGGCAGTGGAGGCAGGGACCCCCGGCACACTGGGTCTGCATCTACCTTGGGCTCAACGCAGCCCTGGCTGCAGAGGACACAAGGACACCGGTCCGGAGCGCCGGCCTGATAGTGGCTCCAGGGGGGCGGCTCACCCCACTCTGGCTCAGCCCTTCCGGGTGAGGTAATGGGAAAAAGTTGCCGCAGACGAGCCCCCCACCCCAGGATCCCCGAAGCCACCCGCAGGCTTAGAGAGGCTCCTCTGGGTCAGAAGCCCCAGGTTCCCGGGCCCCGCATCCCCGGCTCTGGGGCCGACGCGGGGGCGTTTCCGGGTTCTCAGACTCCACAGGCTGGGGGCTCATTTATTGCTGAGGCTTTGATTTGTGTGTGTGTTTGCAGCCCTTCCCCTCCCCCTTGGAGTACAGGAAAGCAGTTCCCCAGGCTCTGGGAGCCTCAGAGGAGCGCCAGGCGGAAGGAGGGACAATTAAATCCAGAGAAGAAAGAGTTAACCCCAGCTCGGCTCCCTCCAGCCTACTGGCCTGGGCACAATTCACCAGGAAATAAACAAGAAGCGGTGTTTCCATTTGTCCTCAAAAATACAAGGATTTCCTCTCTGGCTGGTCTGGCCTGGCCCCCAAGGCCCCTCTGAACCCCAGGGCGCAGCGCAAGAAGGGGGATCCTGGGATGGGCAACCCCTCATTGGGCCCCTGCCACCCCATGATCCTCAGGCCCTGCAGCCGGCAGGGGTGTCCTGGGACCCCTGGCTGGATGGAAGGCCCTCCCTGGGTCTTGGCAGGTGAGCCAGCGCCTCCCCGAGTTGGGGAAGGTGGGTTGTGCCCCTCTCCCCTGCCTCGCTCACTCACTCCTCGAGGACCTGCTGTGCCCACACAGCTCTGCTCCCAGGAGCTCAGCACACAGACTGGAAAGCAGCTGCGTGCATCCACTCGGATGCCTAGTCAGTCAGTGTGGGCGGAGCGGCTGGCCAGGCAGCGGCTTGTGCAAAGGCTCTGTGGTGGGTGAGTACTTGGAGCCTCCAAGAAACAGGGAGGAGGGCGTGAGGCTCAGGGAGCCAAGAGAGGAAGGCACCAGGGCAGTGACAGCCCCCCACACACACCGCCCACCGCCCAGGCACAGGGAGCTCTGATCTCGCCACAGTGGGGAGTCCTGCAGGGATTAAGCCTCGGACACTGTTTCATGATCCCTCCTTAGAAGCTCACACCGGTGGAGGGGGACCTGGGGCAGAAGAGGGGCTGGCAGAGCCTGCAGATTCTGGGGCACCACTGCTGGGAAGCGGCAGACGTGGGGGTCCAGGGTGAGGGGCCTGCCTTCTCCCGGCAGGAAGGTGGGGAGGGAGCAGGTGGAAGTGTAGCTCTGGGATTCAAGATACAGGTGCCGTTCCAACCTGGAGACCGGCATGGCCTCCCTGGGAGCTCAGAGCTGAAGGAGGCTTCCGTCTGAGCACTGGGCCCTGCGGCCAGGCCTCCAGGGGAGGGCCCCTGAGGGCACGAAGAAGCCGGAGGAGGGGAAGGAGGAGGCGGTGGGTGGCCCCTGTGGCATCCCGTTGCCATCCTGGGCTAGATTTCCTCACCCAGAGAGTAGGGCCCCAGGGGGTTGTGCCCTTGAAAGAGGTAAGAACAGGCTCATTTGGTGGGAGCTGGGCCTCAAAGGCCTGTGCTGTCTTAATACAGGAGCCTCCCGGGTGAAGCTTGGGTTGGCCACACCACTGCCTGAAAGTCCTCCTAGATTGCCTCACCGCACCGAATCCCCACCAGTCCCCAGGCTGACTGTTTGCTCCGCCTGACGCTCCCTCCTCCCACCCCAATCCGTGGGTGCTGTGCCTGCGTCGCCTCTCTTCCAGCAGCTGGCGCCTGTATTATCCACTTTGCCCAGGAGTGACAGCATTTGGGGGCCGGAAATGTCAATACATGACCCCTGCTCCCAGGGAGTCCTGGGGTGCATTTCGTGTGGTTCCCTGGCTTCTCCAAGGACTGAGCCGGCCTGGACTTCGGGTCTGCTCCTGAGAGAGCCACACCAGGTCTGCTGGCCCTGGCGTGGCTCCAGGGAGGGGAAGCTCAGGGTGGGGTTCTGGAACCCAGGTGCTGTCCAGTCAGGTGGCGGAACAGCCCCGGCCTAGAGCCACAGGTGTGTACCCTCCTGCCAGGGCGATCTGGGAGGGGGGGCCGGCTGCGGTCCCCCCAGACCCAGGGGCTGGGGGACGATCACGTTACGGCTGGGTCTGGCGGCTGTCAGCCGAGCTCCCCTCCATCCACAGGAGGGGAGACTCACCCAGACCCCTGGCTTTACCCTGCAGCCAGAGCTGAGGCGGGCGATGTGGGGCTCCAGGACCTCAGTGGACACAAGGAATGCAGGGGAGGCAGGCACGGCCCCCCGGGATGGGTCGGGGCTCTGACCTGGCAGGAGGGCACTCTGGGCCCTGGGTGAGGGAGTCCAAGGAGAGGACACCCCCAGGAGTGGCCACTCCTTCTGGGCACCTCGCAGATGCCCCATGGGACCCCCGCCTTCCCCTTCCCTTCCGCGCCTCTCCCAAGGCCAGGCTGCTGTGACCATCGGGGCAGGGGCGGGGGGACTAGTGAGGGGGGGACCACAGGACCCTGGGGGGCCAGGGCGGGGCCGTGGTCATGCTGCGTGGGGAGAGTTCTGACGGTGGTTCTGGGTCGTGGGTCAGGATTTGACCCTGGAGCTGGTTCTGGGGCTCAGCCCACATTAGCTGAGGGGCGGGGGCAGCACATGTGAGCATTGGAAGGATGCAGAGAACCCTCTGCCCACCTCTGCCTTCCCGGAGGACAGCCCGGCCTACGCGGCAGGAAGCACGCTGCAGCGGAGGCTCCATGGTGGCCGGGCCGTGGAGGCCAGCTGGATGGGAGAGGGTGCGTCCAGGAGCCGCCTCCCAGCTCCCGAAGCCTCCGTGATGGGGAATGTCAGAGGGCGGAGGCCAGAATCGCCCCGGGGCAGCCGAGCCAGGACAGCAGCCAGCCCCGGGGGCCCGCGGCAACGGCGGCAGGGCGCGCTGGTCTCTGTCAGCCGTGGGGCGAGGCCGATGGGAACATGGGCGGGAGCTGGCCGGGGGGACTGTCCCGCAGTGCGGGGACAGTGAGCTGGAATGGCACCAGCTGCTGCGGTAGAAGCATTTTCACCTGGGCCGGCTTTCAGACCCGGAGCCCAGCACTTGAATCAGAGACGGGTCCCTCAAGGAAGAACCCTGTGAGGACAAAGCAAGGTTTGCAGAGGCAGTTCTGCCGGAGCCTCCTGGAGGGGCCCGGATGTTTCCCAGAGCAGCGGCGTACCCGAGGGAGCACACGGGGAGACCACTGTGACTTGTACCTGACCGTCCAGCGGAGCACGGGGGTGAGGTCAGAAACGGACCAGGCCTGACTGTCCAGTGGAGCATGGGGGTGAGGTCAGAAACGGACCTGGCCTGACCGTCCAGCGGAGCGTGGGGGTGAGGTCAGAAGTGGTGCCTCTCCGCAGAGCATCCTACAAGCTCTCTGTGTTGATGATATTGAGGGAATCTGACTGGTGGCCCAAGAGGTGCCAAGTGGTTGACAAGCCCAGCAAAGACTCAGGGGCTTCTCCACCAGCGGGCGGTACCTGATGGCAGAGACCAACGCCGCCCTCCAACACTGCAAGGGGCCGCTGGTCTCCGACGGTTGTGGCCCGATGGCGCCTCTGCACCTGCCCCAGCTGCCTCAGTGGTCCAAGAGGCAGCTCCAGAGACCCCCCTGGGCACTGCCCCACCTCATTTGTTGGGTAGCTCAGAACGCAGTCAGTTTTGAGTGGAACCCGGAGCAAGAGAGCGTCCGTAGTGAGTTCGGGCTGTAAAGCTGCCCTACTCCATTTGTCCAGGACCAGGAGACCCCAGGAAGCCAGAGTCATCATGGACAAAAGAACCAGGTAAGCCCAGCCAGGGGCTTCCCAGGTGGCTCGACGGGAAAGAACCTGCCTGCTAATGCAGGAGACATAGGTTAGATCCCTGGGTCGGGAAGATTCCCTGGAGAAGGAAATGACAACCCACTCCAGGATTTTTGCCTGGAGAATCCCATGGACAGAGGAGCCTGGCGGGCTGCAGTCCGTGGGGTTGCAAAAACGTCGGACACGACTGAGCGATGAAGCAACCACAGGCCCAGCCGGAGGGCTCCGGCCACGGGTCTGATCACTGGGCCTCACTGCTGCGGGAGAAGCTGGGCCCGGTGTGCCGGGCGGGTGAAACTGAGGGCCTGCGGGGGGCTGAGCAGGGGCCCCCTGTCATGGGGATCAGGAACTTCAGAAAGGGATCTGATTTGGACGCATGGTCTTCGCAGGTGTAATTAGCTAAGGGTCTTGAGATGAGACCACCCTGGCTTGAGGAGGGAGCTGAAGCCACTGACAGGCGCCCTCCAGAGAGAAGAGGAAACAGACCCAGTCACAAACGAGCAGCCCCATGAAGCCAGAGCAGAGGCTGGAGCGACGCGACCACATGCCAAGGAGCCCTGGAGCCCCCAGCAGCGAGAGGAGGCAGGACGGACCCTCCCCTGCAACCCTCAGAGGCAGCGTGACACTGGGACCCTTGATTCCAGGCCTGTGGCTCCAGAGTTGTCCAGCTGCTCAGTCACGTCCAGCTCTGTGACCCCATGGACTGCAGCACGCCAGGCCTCCCTGTCCATCACCAGCTCCTGGAGGTCACTCAAACTCATGTCCATTGAGTTGGTGATGCCATCCTGCCATCTCATCCTCTGTCGTCCCCTTCTCCTCCTGCTGTCAAACTTTCCCAGCATCAGGGTCTTTTCCAATGAGTCGGCTCTTCCCCAAAGTGGCCAAAGTATTGGAGCTTCAGCTTCAGCATCAATCCTTCCAATGAATCTTCAGACTTGATTTCCTTTAGGATTGACTGGTTTGATCTCCTTGCTGTCCAAGGGACTCTCAAGAGTCTTGTCCCGAACCTCAGTTAGAAAGCATCAATTCTTTGGCACTCAGCCTTCTTTACGGTCCAGATTTCACGTCCATACATGACCACTGGAAAAACCATAGCTTTGCCTATACGGACCTTTGTCAGCAAAGTAAGGTCTCTGCTTTTTAATACCCTGTCTAGGTTTGTCATAGCTTTTCTTCCAAGGAGCAGGCATCTTTTAGTTTCATGCCTGCAGTCTCCGTCTGCCGTGATTTTGCTGCCCAAGACTCCACTGTTCCCATGTTTCCCCCTCCATGTGCGTGAAGTGATGGAAGCAGATGCTAGAAGGCGGACACCCTATTTCCGTTGCTGGCAGCCCCAGGTCTGTGACCCTTTGTCATGGCGGCTCCAGGAAAATCAAACAGTGCTGACGACGGGACAGAAGTGACATGGCCAGGGCTGCCCATCCTGGCCACCGAGTCCTAACTTTGAGCAGTAATGTGCCAGGTTCTCAGTGGAACTGAGAACTGGAATTGGAAGCCAGCCTCCCTCCTGCGTTGGATCAGCGTCTGTAATGAGAGGGCTTGGGAGGAAGCCTGTGCCGGGGCCCCCGAGAGCGGGCGCCTGTTGGGAGGACCTGTGCTGCCCAGTGCCTCGCCTGCCCCCCAGGACAGGCGATGCCCCTGTCCTAGGGCGGGGCTGGATTCACGGTGCGCCCTCAGCAGCCATGTGCCTCTCGTCGCCTCTCGCCAGTGCCCAGCCCTGTCTCCTGGGGGAGCCCAGAGCAGCTTTCCCGGCCACCTGGTCCCAGGTGTGCCCAAGGAGAACCTCAGGGAAGGGCCCCCACCCCGGGATCTCCCCGGGGAGTGCGTTTTCCAAAGAAGCTGTACGGGAGACTTGGATGCCCCAGAATCAAATGTCTGTGCTTTGAACACTATCAAGGCAGTGGAGAGGCAGCCCAGGGAATCATATACATGACAAGGGGTAATATCCAGGATTCACTAAGAACTCCTACAGGGACTTCCCTGGCGGTCCAGCGGCTAAGACTCTGCAATCCCAACGCAGGGGGTCCAGGTTCAATCCCTGGTCGGGGAACAAAATCCCACGTGCTACGAGTAAAGATCCCACAACGAAAGCTGAAGATCCCGCGTGCCACAGCTAAGACCCAGTGCAGTCAAATAAATTAAAAATAAAAAAAAATTTTTTTAAAGAACTCGTACAACTCAACAACAAAAACAAGAATCCGACTCCAAGGTGGGCAAGAAGACCGGCGTTTCTCCAAAGGAAACATACAACTCACCAGGAAGCGCATGAAAAGAGGCTAAACACCAGGGGTCATTGGGGAAAATGATCGTTACCACAGCAAGGTACCGTCTCACACCCATTTCATCATGCTGCTGTCAACATAAAAACAGAACCACCAGGAAACAAGTTTTGAAGAGGATGTGGGGGACGTGGAGACTGTGAGCACTGCTGCTGGGCTGTAAACGAGTGCAGCCGCTTTGGGAACAGTGTGACGGGCCCTCCAAACACGCAACACAGAATCATTCACACCGCACGGGGACTCCCCAGGCGGCCCAGCGGTTAGGACTCCGTGCCTTCATTACGGGGCCCGGGTTTGATCTCAAGCTGAGGGACTGAGATCCTGCAAGCCTCCTCAGCACGACCGAAAATAAATTAATTAATTAAAAAAAAAAAAGAATTACCAGACGATTCAGCAATCCCACTTCTGGATGTTTACCCAAAAGAATTGAAAATAGAGACTTGAGTAGGGATTTGCTGGTGCACGTTCACAGCGGCATTATTCACAACAGCTGAAACGTGGAAGCAACCCGCGTGTGCCCTGATGGGTGCAGAGCGGAAGTGAGTGTGGGCAGTACTAGCTTTGGAATACGACTCAGCCCCGAAAAGGAACGGAATCTCCATGCAGATGGCAGCGTGGAAGAACCACAAGGACATCACGCTGAGTGAAATCGGCCAGCCACAGAGGAACGATTATCCTATACAACTCCAGCTTGGTGCGGTCCCAGGGGGTCACGCTTACGGAAGCAGTCCAAAGACGGCTTGACTTTATCTGTGGGGAGATCCGGGCTGTGGGAACAGGAGGGGCCAGTTCATCCCAGCTTCTTTTAGGGAAGCCGGGAACCACCGCACCCCGATCCAGCCCAGCCCTCCTGAGCTGGGGTTTCCTCCTCTGTCTGATGGGTGACGGCTCGGTGAGCCCTAATGGGGGTGGGAAGCTCCTGAGATGATGCCTGGTCCCAGAGCCTCACTGCCACAGCCCCTGGCTAGGCCCCCAGAGCCTGGCGGGAAAGAGGTGTCCCAGACAAGGCTGACTCTGTCGAGGGTCAGAGGAGGGACAGAGAAGTGCCCCACGGGAGGCGGGGAGGGGACGTCAGCTGCCAAGTCAAACAGCCCCCGTGCTGTCCCTGGTGGGCTCAGCAGGGTACCTCTCTGACCCTCAGTCTCTTCATCTGCACAGCAGCGTTCGCACAGCACCTCCAAAACCGCACTCAGCAAGCACCTGGCATGCAAACAGCAGCTTCACAACTAAGCTGCCCCGAAAGCATGTTTGATAAACCGCGGAACAACGCTTTCCGTGAGACCCAGTCCCACGACCGGCAAGGGCGTTGCAGAAACATGTCCAGTGTCCGGGTGAGCGCTCACCATCCAGCGTCAGGTGATAGCGTGATTGGATGACAAACCAGTGTGTTTACCCCATGGCTATCTCTCCCTCGGGAGGGGAAGGCTGGGCCCCAGGGCGGCTCGTTTGCAACAGCCCCTCTGGTCTAGGGCGAAGCTCCGGGCCCTGAGCTGCTTGAGGGTTACCCGAGGAATGAATGAATGAACGGAGCCTCCAACTTTGTGAGGCAAGATGTGTTGTTATGAGTGTGCAGGGCCAATCCAATCTAGAAGGACATGCCCTAGGTACTAAGAAACTGTCCCTGCCAGGAGGAATTACTGCTGATTTTTATCTTCTCTTTTTGTGTGATCCTCCCCTTATTTTTTGCATTCCCAAAGAGCTGCGGTGAGTGTGTGGGAGAAAAGGGTAGAGCTGATGGGTTGCTGTGCAGGGTGGGAGTGGGATGGGGGAGTCACAGCTCTGTGCCCTCTGGCCCTTCTGCCAGGCATGATGGACAGTCGGACGGATGGACGGACAGATGGATGGATGGACGGATGGATGGATCGTAAGGAGGAATGGTCCTAACCCCACGGACAGGGCAGTGGGTGCTGGAGGCCCGTGGGCTTCAAGCCCTGAGGAATGTGTTCATTTCACCTCCTCCTCCCCCAGGGAAAGATGGAGGGGAAGGGGCACGCTTCAGCTCCCCACCCTGCCCCCCGCCTTCCAGGCCCCTTGCACAGGGCATTTTGCAAAAGATGAGAAGGAAAAACCGGGCCCTCCCCACTGCCATGCGCTGGCCCTCGGTAACAAAAGTGATTCTGTACTTGAGAAAAGGAGAGGGTTATGAGAAAACTTCCCGTTACAGGGCTTTACATTTGGAGGGAAAATGCCAGGCCTTGCCGGGTCGTACCAAGGGGGGCTGTCACAAAAGCCCCTTTGTTCCCCCCCACCAGTGCCCGACAATGGTACAGAAAGAAATTATCTTTTCAGCAAAAGATTAAGCGGGCGTCCCAGCCAGGCTGGCTTGTTTCCATGTGGCTGGGAGTTGGGGGTGGGGTGAGGGGGTGGACTCCTCTCCAGCCCCAGGTCCTGGCGGGCCTCTTGGAGGAGGCAGCAGCAGCTTCCCAGGAGCTGATGGCACAGCTGGGAGCAGGGGTGGGGAGACCCTGCGGCTGGATGAGACCGCTGTTGCCCCTAGTTACAGATAAGGAAGCCGCCGCTGCCCCACCCCCGCAGCAGCAGGCTCTCTCAGGGTCCCTGGCGGGCCCTCCCTGCCCTGGGAAAGGGATGATGTCAGAACAAGGGGGCTTGGGCCACCCAGGCGGGCACCAGGGGCTGAGCCTCCAGGAGGAATTAGGAAACCAGTCTGCGGCGCTCACCTGCCCGCCCGGCTCACCTGCCGGCCTGGCCCTCGCCCAGCCTCGCACCTGAAACTCCCAGTTTCAGTCTCCGCTGTGTCCAAGACTGCGCCCCACCCGGCGTCAGCCTGCCCGCCCCCCACCCACCCAGCACTCCTGAGAAAGCCCCTCCTGAGAAAGCTCCCAGGACAGGGGCTGCCGGAGGCTGGGCTCCTGGGTTTGCAGGGCTCCTGGGAACACGTGTGCTTCCGGGAATGGAGATGAGTCTGGACGGGCTGGGACCACCCTCAGCCCAAAGCCCTCAGTCCAGACTGGGTGCCAGGGGTCAGGGGGCATCTGTGGAGAGGGACCACCTGCAGCCCATCTCCAGCAGCACCAGTGAAAGCGAGGAGCAGGTCGATGTGTGGAGGAGACCCCCCCTTCCCCAGCCCCTCTCTGCCAGAGGGGTCTCTGAGAAGGCTGGAACCAGGGCCGTCTGCGGGGGCAGGGTGGTCCTGAATTGGGAGGGTGGGCTTAGGAGGCCCTGCTCCCGCCCTGCACCACCCCCCAGCAGGCTCTACTCAGGTCCCTCCTGTCCTGGGAAGGAATGGAGTGGAGGTACAGCTGGCAGGAGATTGGGGATCATAAAGGCTTCCGGTTGAGAGGGCAGGCTCAGAGAGCAGGGGTGGGCTAGAGGGAGAGTGTGAGCCCTCCCCCGGGCCTGGGGCTGCCCACCTGGACCTTCTTCTCCTCCTGCCCTCCCCTGCCTTTCCCCCTCACGTCTAGGCCCAGAAACTTCCAAGCAGACTCTCGGGGGTGGGGGGAAGCAGCCTGGGTGCTGGGCCCCCACTGCCTCATGATGGATGGGAAGCTGAGGCCCAGAGGGGAACTGGCCAAGTGAGGTGGGCAGCTGGGGGCGGGGGGCGTCTGATGACCATGGCTTCCCATGGCCGGCTCCCAGAGTGGCCACGGCGGCTGGCGAGGGGAGGAGCGGCCCCAAGCTGCCCAACGTCTTCTTGCTCATAACTCGTAACTCCGACGGGGCCTGTCTCCAGGCAATTTTGCAGCTTTGCTGAGCTGTTGCTCAGCTTGGGTCCCGGCTGTGCAGCCCTGTCTGCAGCCCTAAGAGCCCAGGACAGGGCCCCTGGGTGCCCAGGGCTGCTGCTCACATCCCAACGTGGATGGAGCCCTCCCAAGTCCCAATTGCTCAGAGGAGACGCAGCTTGTGATGTGAGGTGCCCACGTGCACGGGCAGGGGTGGGTGTGTGGGAGGGGCAGGTGCCACCCAGGTGGGGTGTGTCCCCCAGATGCCCGGCCATGTGGTGAGTCACACCCTGGGGATGCAAGGCGCTCAGCTTGGCCCCGACGCTGCACAGTGGGCCTTGTTTCAGCACTGGATTCACAGAGCTTGAGGCCCCTGCCGTGGCCACAAACCTGGTGGGCCGGAGCCCAGCTTGGCTGCAGGGGATCTCCGCTGCCCGCTGACCTCTGGGGTCTGCGGGTGTCCCTGCTGTGCTGCCACTCGGGGGTCCCCGCCCCCTGCTCGGGGCTGAGCACTGGGGCGGCTGGGTCTCCCTGCTCACCACCGAGGGCTATGCCTGAGCCTTCATGACCCCGGCTCCCTGTGAGGCCCCAGGGCTGGGTGGGGGGGCCCACCCCGAGGGCCTCAGCGAAGTCTCCGGGGGCAGCCCGAGCCCCGGCGTCTCAGCTCGGGGGCCGCGACCCACATGCCCTGGGCGCTGCCGCCCTCCAGGCCCAGTGGAAATGGGGCAGTGGAGCCAGAGGGCAGCTCCGTCCCCTCCCTGTGGGTGCCTGCCTCCTCCCGCCCGGCCTGCTCTGCTCAGCCTTATCCCCCGACCCACGTCAGTGTCTGCACTCAGGGGACTGGCCATGAATAGAGGAAGAGGTGGGACCCGGGGTCCAGCCCCCGCTGCTCCTCCCGGCGAGCGCCCACGCCAGAGGTGCCCGAGGGTGGCGGGCAGGGACTCTGTGTGTGCATGCACACGCCTGTGTGTGTCCAGGGGAGTGTGTGCATGCCAGGAATGTGCCTCAGGCTCCGTGCGGAGGCGCACCTGTCCCCGCACCCCGCCCCATCCTCTGCGCACTCCTCCCGTCCCGGGATCCCCATGTCAGGTCGAGCACTGCCCGGGCATATTCCCTCCTCTCCCAACCTCGGCCTCGAGCCCCTTGGGGTGCCCTGGTCGGAAGGGAGCTCACCGACCGCTTGGCCCCGTGTTGAAGGGGCCGTCCGTGCTGCCTGCTCTCAGGCCCTCCTGAGAACCCCAGGCGGCCCCCAAGCTGGGGACCAGGAGATGTGGCAGGAGAGGCCTGCTCTTGACAGGTGTCCTGGACTCCGTGCCAGGCGGGGGGCTTCAGGGCACCCTGCAGTGCCTTGGACTTGCCTCTAGGGTGGCCACCAGGGCAGCGGGGACACAGCCTCCCCAGGAAGCAGTTCCCTTGCAGGGGGAGGCCCCGGGAGCTCCCGTCAGCTCTCCCAGGTGGATGCAGGGGCTCAGTGACCCGGGCCAGGCGCCCTGCACGGCCCTCACTTCCTCCGTCCACTCTGTGCGCTGGCAGGGGCCTGCAGAGTGCCAGCGCCGGGGCCTGCCGTGTCTGGTGTCTCCGGGGGGTGATTTTGGGGGTGTGGGTGGGATGGGGGAGGGGAGAGGTCCCAAGGGCCCTAGCGTGTGGGGGAGGCGGGCAGGGAGGGGCGGGCCAGGTGGACAGGAACACCTGCCGCTGCAGCCTGGGAACGTGGGAACCGAGCGGCCGGCTTGGTCCCGCAGGGAGAGACAGGGGTGGGCCGGGGTCCCTCAGGTGGGCTCCCTAGCTGGTGCTGACCCTCCCCTCTAGCGAGCACAGCTGCTATTCAAGCTCTGATCTGCTTCGGGCTCCGCTGAGTCCTGGGCCCCAACCCGAATCTGTCCTGGGAAAAGGGTGGTGGCCACAGAGCCTGGAGGACCACAAGGAGGGGGTCCAGCCCCCCAGGGCTGTGCCTGCACACTGCCTGCACCCCGACTGCAGCAGAACCTCTCTGCCTGAGTCCACCCACCAGGGGCCTGGCACACCTCCACTGCCCCCCTCCACCCAGTCTCCACTGACCACTGGGGGTGGAGCTGGAGTTTGAGTCCAGGAGCCAGGCTCTTGCCCAGGCTGGGCACCCTGGAGGGCAGTGGGTGGGTGGGGAGGACTGAGCCCTGGCTGGGTGGCCTCTGGCAGGCCCGCCGGGTGGAGGCGGCCCTCTGGTTAGGAGTCTCCTGGCCCAGGACAGTGGTTGTGTGAGTTTAGCCTCTCAGCAGCCTGGGGAACCCTGTGGCTGGGCTGGGGGCCATCTGCAGGGAGCCGCTGTGCCTCCAGCCCCTGCTGTGGGCTCCCCGGGTGCCAGCAGGCCGTGGCCCAGCCAGCCCAGCTCTGCACACTCAGACGTCCTCTGTATCTCCAGCCCCCTGCCCCGGGCTCAGTTTCCCCACCTGTCAGGTGTGGGGGACACCTCCTCCCCTGATGAGGACTCAGCCTGAGGCCCACAGACTCCCCGGTCTGAGCTTGAGCCTCCTGGGGTCTCTAGTCCTCTGACTCTGAAAACTGGGTGTGCCGTTCTGCTCTAAGGTGCATTTTCCCCAGGGGGGGTGAGGATCAGATTGTGGGGTGTCTGGAGCCCCTAATGTAAAGTGGCAGCGGGGGAGGGCAAGGCTGTAGTTCCCCAGACTTGGCTCAGAGGTGCAGGCAGGGGATGTGGCTTGGGGAGGCCCCGTGGAAGGGTGCTCATGGCAGGGGTCACTCTGGGGTGGGGAAGGGGGCCCATGCTGCAGGTGACAGGGGCCTGCAGTGGGAAGGCAGGATCAGGAGGGCCGTGGGCAGATGGGAGCATGCGGGGAGGGGGCGGTGCAGTGGCACTGGGGCCTGATGGACGAGGACCACTGGACGTTTCCCCACAGGCTCACCCCCCGGGGCTCTGGCCTCCCTGAGCCGGGGGCCGCCCCGGAGCCAGGATTTCCTGAGGGAGTGTGTGTCAGAGCCGGTGGCTGGCTGGGGCCCTGGACAGGGTGGCTCCTGGACAGGAAGTGTGCGTCCCTGATCCCACCACTGAGGACTCTCCTGAGCCCTAGATCAGCAGCTGGGCGGGTCCTGGGAAGGGAGAGTGCAAGCCATGCCCACAGGACCCGACCAGCCTCACGCCCCAGGCCCTCCCCAGCTCAGGAGCCCCTCAGGGCTGCCCTTGGCTCATGAGATTCAGCCACCCCTGCCCCAAAGTCAGCGTCTCCCCCAGCTCCACGCCTAGGACCACGTCTTCTAGCTTCCTAAATGGCCAAGGAAACGTCTCCTCCTGCAGGAAGGCGGCAGGGATAGAACTTCCACCAGTGGGCATGGCCAGGCCCTTCTTCCCAGGGTAGGGTTCTGAGGGTTTCCCAGCAAGTCGGACCCTAGGCCGAGCTCCTGGACTGTGCCTGGCCTGCTCTGCTGCCCCAAACAGGCTTAGAGAGGGCCCCCAGGGGCTGGAAGGAACAGGGCGTCCAGCACTGTTGGGAAGCCTGGCCTGCCCTGCCCTTCCTGGGTACCCCAGCCATCTCTAGGTTCTGTCTGCCCTGACCGCGGCCACAATGACCAGTTCCTTCCCCTGCCTGCTGCCTGCCGGGGGCTCCCCAGTTCCAGGGACCTGTCCCTTCAGGCACAGACCCCGCATGGATTGCAAGCCTCAGGCTGGAGGGCTGGGCAGGGCCCACGAGTCCCAGGGACGTGCAGTGCTTTCCTGCTCCTGCTCACCCAAGGCGTGGGGTGGAGGGGTGGCTGGGGCACCCACAGGCAAGGTGCTCGGCTCCCAGGTAAAGTGGGCTCAGGACGCCCTGCCTCCAGGCTGCTCTGAGACCCCCAGGACCTGTCTTGGTTAACGGTGACTGTGGGCCTGGCTTCGAGTTCTTCCGGCTGCATTCATTCATTTAATGAGTATTTATTACGCTCCACAGGTCCTGGCCCCTGCCACCGTCGGCCCCTCCTTGGGGAGCCCCAGGCAGGAGGGATTTCGGGGATTGGAGTCTGGGTGTGGGAGTGTCTGCCCAGAGACAGTGTGGCCGGAGTCGTGGGGTCAGGCCAGTGGGGGAGCCAAAGTCAGAGAGGGGGGTCATGTTCCATGCCCCTCGCCTGCACATCTGTTCTTGGAAGTTAGGGCTGGACCACTGGCAGGACCTCTGGCTGCTGACAGCTATCCAGAGGCATAGAGGGGCCTTGGTGGGCAGCTGCATGGGTGGCTGATGCAGGTGCTTCAGGGGTCAGCGTGGGGACCGTGTGCTGCTCCGACCTCCAGGGACACGGCCCTCCCAGCTGCTTGTGGGGGACCTCCGTCCCCGCTGCCTGGGGCCGGTCCTCCTGCTGAGCTGCGCTGTCCGCCTCCTCCCTCCACCCCGCCCGGCTCCCCGCCTGGCTTCCTTGACAAATTTCTGTCCCTCTTTAGACCTTAGCCGGGACAGGCCCCACCAAGGCCTTCCAGACACGTTCTCCACCCTCTTCCTAGGGAGGCCGTGCCCCGTGCTGTGCACCCCTCTGTCCAGCCCCTCTCTGTCCGTGCTCTCCTGGTCCATGCTGGACCCTGAGCCTGGAGATCATCACTGCCATCCAGAGAGCCTCCCGGCCCCGCCCTGTGAGAAGCAGCAGTTTGATTCCAGGGCGGCCGAGGAAGTGAGGAGAGGTGGGGGCAGCCTGCCCTCAGGGCAATGTCCCAGTGCAGGGCTGCAGGAGTTGCGCCCGTCCTGGCTGGGCCCCTTCTCCCCCACCCGCCCCCAGGGGCCTGAGGCTGGATGGACTGTGGGCCACACGTTTCTGGATGCCTGACGTGCCCTTGCTCTGGGGTGTACTGCCCGCTATTCCTGGCAGTGCTTCTGGAGCAGGCCTGAAGGGCCAGGAAGGAAGGTGCTATCAGAGGAAGGGGACCCACCTGGTGACATGCCCACAGCCGTGGGGGCAGCCTCAAGGGCACAGGACTCCCAACCCCGCCCTTATCCTGCCCCCACACTGACCCGAAGGGCACTGTCACCAACTGCATGGTTGGACTCCTCCCTGAAGCTCTGGACACTCAGTTCTTGAGTCTGGGAAGGAGGAGGAACAAGAAATTAGGGGTGTGTGTGCGTGCATGCATGTGCGTGTGGGTGTGTAGGCGTGCTTCCCCTCCCACGCCCATAGTTGGGTCATTCCCTGAAATGAAGTACTGCAGGTGACCTCACACTCTGCTGGCAGGCGTTGCTGTCCCTGGGACAATGGCCCGGGCCCGGCATCTCAGAGCGTGGCTGCAGGGACAGGCGGGCACCTCTCCCCTGCCCTTTCTCCAGCCCCTGCAGAGACCCAGCTCAGATGGCCTTTTTAGGAAGGGCTGCCGCAAGGCCCCTGATATAATCCCTCCCACAGTGCTGTCTCTGTTCTCTCCTCTGTGTCCTCTCCCCAGAGCAGATCCCGGCCTAGAGTAGATGCCCCATGAGCCTGTGCTGAGTGAGTGGAAAAGGGGAGGAGTGGATAGATGATGCATGGATGGGTGGGTGGATGGACGGATGGGTGGATGGATAGTGGATGGATGGATGGATAACTGGATAGATGGATGGATAAATGGATGGATGGATAGTGGATGGATTGATGGATAAGTGAATGGATGGATGGATAGTGAATGGATGGATGGATAAGTGGATGGATGGATACATGGATGGATGGATAGTGAATGGATGGAGGGATAACTGGATGGATGGATAAGTGGATGGGTGGATAGTGGAAGGAAAGTTATGACCAACCTAGATAGCATATTCAAAAGCAGAGACATTACTTTGCCAACAAAGGTCTGTCTAGTCAAGGCTATGGTTTTTCCAGTGGTCATGTATGGATGTGAGAGTTGGACTGTGAAGAAATCTGAGCACCGAAGAATGGATGCTTTTGAACTGTGGTGTTGGAGAAGACTCTTGAGAGTCCCTTGGACTGCAAGGAGATCCAACCAGTGCATTCTAAAGGAGATCAGCCCTGGGATTTCTTTGGAGGGAATGATGCTAAAACTGAAACTCCAGTACTTTGGCCACCTCACGCGAAGAGTTGACTCATTGGAAAAGACTCTGATGCTGGGAGGGATTGGGGGCAGGAGGAGAAGGGGACGACAGAGGACAAGATGGCTGGATGGCATCACTGACTCGATGGATGTGAGTCTGAGTGAACTCCGGGAGATGGTGATGGACAGGGAGGCCTGGTGTGCTGCAATTCATGGGGTCTCAAAGAGTCAGACACGACTGAGCGACTGAACTGAACTGAACTGAACTGAATGGATAGATGGATGGATACGTGGATGGATGGATGGATAAGTGGATGGGTGGATGGATAAGTGGATGGATGAATAGATAAATGGATGGATGGATAAATGGGTGGGTGGATAAGTGGATGGATGGATGGATAAGTGGATGGGTAGATGCATAAGTGGATAGATCGATGGATAGGGGGGTGGGTGGATGGATAGATGGAAGGAAGGAAGAATGGGAGGACGCATAAATCACCACCAGGCTCTGTTGTGTCCTCTGATTACACAGTAAGGAGAGGGTTAGACACTGGGATTTATGCTCAGTGTAGTCAGTGCTGAGATAAAGATGCTCGGAGCATGCAAGAGTGCAGATGAGGGACTTTCACTATAGGGGGGCTTAGGGAGGCCTGGCTGGAGATCCAGGTTGAGACCTAAAAGACAGATAAGAGGCAAAGTTAAAATTGTGTTCCAGGCAGGGCACAGGATGGCCAAAGGCCAGAGTTTAGGTGGAGAAGGTGAGGCAGGAGTGGCCAGACCCATGGGTCAACCTTTTGCCCCGTTCTCCTTGTCAACCCAGGATGCCCGAGAGCAGGGGGGTCCTCCTCCTGGCACAGGCTCAGCTGCAGCAGCAAAGAGTACAGGGAGAGAGCACGAGGAGACAGAGTATGGAGAGAAAGGACAGAGAGACAGTACCAGGAGAGAGAGTACAGGGAGAGAGTATGGGGAGAAAGTACCAGAAGAGAGAGTACAGGGAGAGAGAGTACCAGGAGAGAGTACAGGGAGAGAGTATGGGGAGAAAGTACCAGGAAAGAGTACAGTGAGAGAGTACCAGGAGAGAAAGAGTACCAGGAGAGAGTACAGGGAGAGAGAGAGTACCAGGAGAGAGTATAGGGAGAGAGTACCAGGAGGGAGTACAGGGAGAGAGTGTGGGGAGAGAGTACAGTGAGAGAGTACCAGGAGAGAGTACAGTGAGAGAGTACCAGGAGAGAGTACCAGGAGAGAGAGTATGGGAGAGAGTATGGAGAGAGAGTACAGGAGAGAGAAAGTACCAGGAGAGTTTGGGGAGAGAGAGTATAGGAGATAGTACCAGGAGAGAGTACCAGGAGAGAGTACACCTGGCCAGCACAGCCCTGGTGCCCTGGTCTCCACCAGGGTCCTGCTCTCTGGGGATGACACTCAGCAGGGTTTGACCATGACTCCTGCCTGACGCCCCAGGGGCTCCCCCCACTCTGTTCTAGAAACAGGATCCGGGCCCCAGGTGGAAAGACCCTGGGAGATGAGGGCGGCGCCCCCTGAGCTGACCCCCGCAGCAGGGAGGGGAGCGCTGCCAGGAGCCCCCTCCGCCTTCTGCCTGCTCCCTTCTCCATCACGAGGCAGGTAGGTGGTCCTCAGGGAGCAGGTCCCACCACCTGCGCTCTCAGGGATGGAAGCCAGGGTGGCCGTGGAGCCGGGAGACCCTGCCCAGGCTTCTGTATGAGGAGCCAGCCTCCATCCTGGGAGTCCGGCTGCTTTTCCCTTGAGTGTGAGAGAGTGAAACCTCCGTCTCTAATTATACCCTGGCCCTTCTCCTCCTGCTGCCAAACCTTCCCACTTCAAAGGCTGCTGGCCTCTGGGCAGGGAGGGAAAGTTTCTGGGTGTCCTGATGTCTTCCCTCCCCCTGGGGTGGGGTCCCTCAGCAGCAGCCGTCCCAGGCTGGGGGAGGGGGTGCAGCCCAGGGCACCTCATCCTTCCATGAGCCCTGGGGGCTCCGGGCCGTAACCTAGCTCACTGGACCGCCAGCCCGTGCAGGTGGGTAGGCACTCAGCCCAGGACCCCAGCCCAGCCGCACCCCCAGCTCCTCTGGCCCTAGCTGGGTGGAACGCTGCGACCCAGAGAGGTGGGGCTGGGAGCCTGGCCTGCTCCCCACACCCGTGCCCAGCGCTTCTCCAGCTCCAGCCCCTCTCTGGCCCTCCGTGCCCACCTGCAAGCAGCCGCACCCACTACACAGCCTCTCGAAGCCCAGCCCCAGGCAGCGGGCCCCCCACCACTGGGGCTTTTCTGAGCCATGGCTCATTCCAAGTTCGCTGCCCTGGGCTGCCCCTTCCCCAGGCTCTGCCTCCAGACACTCTTGCCAGAGACACACAGAGTTGGCACCTCTAAGACCATGTGGCCACCTTGAGCTGGTGGCGGGTGAGGGGGGCGGGGGCTGGGGATTGCTGTCCAGGCCAGAACTGCACCAGAGAGGGAGGCAGGGGTCAAGGGGCAGGGGCAGGCCTGGCCCAGGCTCAGGGCACGGTGCCCAGAGATGCCTAGAGGTGTGGGGGAGGCAGAGCCCGGGTTCCCAGGCTGGGGATCAAAGCAGCTGGAATGGGCGGCTGGTGAGAGAGGGAGGCAGTGTGTACCTGGGGAGGCCCTGTGGGCAGGGCCAGGACGTTAATGACCCTACCCCGGGGGTGGGGTGCGGGCCAGGCACCCACCAGCCATGCAGCTGGATGGTTCCCACAGGGCTGCAAGGGAGTAGATGCCAGTGCTGGGCCTGGGGCGGCAAGCCGGGGTGCGGACGCCAAGCAGCTGGCTGTGTTGGGGGAGTACCCGGGGGCGAAGCCCTGCTCAGTGATATTAATAGAGGCTGAGTGTTCAGAATGAGGGAGGCAAGTTCCTCTCTGCTCTGCACTGATGAGGTCTCCCAGGCCGAACTCCCAGGCTCCGTCCCAGGAGCCCTGCCCTAAGCCCCGAGCCATCACCCCCCGCTGCAGTTTCTGAGTCCCGTTGCTCCCAACACCTTTTTGTCCATCCTAGAGCTACCTGCTGGCCTTGCCCTGTGTGTGGAGGTGCCAGCTGCCTCCAGCCTAGTGGCCCGCAGGGCCAGGGTCGGGGTGCCCATGGAGGTGGTTGAGGATGCCCGTGGAGGTGGTCAGCCAGCGCTGGCTCAGTTAAGATGAGATATTCTTCCCTTGAGGACTCCTCTTCAGGAAGGAGGGAAGCAGCAGGGAGGGGGGAAGAGGAAGGAAGGGAGGAGGGATGGGAGGAGGGAAGGGAGGAGGGATGAAATGGGGAAGGAAGAAAGGGGGAGGCAGGAAGCTCCCAGGACCCCTCAGGCCTCTGAAGCGGGCCTCCTGCCTCACCTGCCCCCCCCCCACATTATATGGTGAGGCCCCGAAACTCACTGCCTCTTCCCAGAGCATTTGATCTCGATTTCAAAGGGGTCTTTGTGCCGTGCCCGCTGGCATGTGGGCCTGGCCGCTCCTGACTCACCTGTCCCTCCCTCCCCCGGGCCGGGCAGCTGAGCCAGGGAGCAAGTGTGGCCTGGCCTGCCCCTCCCCGCAGCCGGCCAGCCTCCTGGGGATTGGGGGTGCAGCCCGCTGGCCCTCTCTTGGCCCGCCCCAGTCTCTCCCCAGCCCCTGTCTCCTTCTCTGTCCCCACTCCCTGGGAAAACAAGCCTCTGGTCTCCTCGGTCAGAGGGACAAATGCCAAATGGGCCGAGGTGGTTCCCTGGGGGCTGGGCAGGGGGGTGAGGCCTCGCAGCTGGGCAGCAGCCTCAGCAAATGGTGTGTGTGGTCAGGCCTCTCCGCCTACCCCTCTGGGGCCCCCAGCCCTCCCACAGGCTCCTCCTGGGGGGCAGGCCATAAAGACTCGTTGGCGGCTTCCCCTTGGGCAGCCGCGGGCAGCAGGCACAGAGACAGAGTCAAGCCAGGTGCTGGGCAGGCCTGACAGTGCCCACGCCCTGAAGAGGGGTCCTGAGGAGGGGCAGGGTCTCCTTGACTGCACGGATCCCAACCCCAGCACCACTGTGGGAGCCCCAAGGCCTCGGGGGGCAGAGCCACCCCCTCCCCAACCCCCACCTCCGCAGGCTGGCCTAGTTCCAGCCCCCCGCCCCCCCAGTTCTCCTCCCTCTGCAGGCAGTGGCCCCAAACACCCCCCACCCCTTCTTGGACCCTTCTTCCCTCTATAGGGGCTTTCTCTGCAGGGACACCTCCCACCAAACACCCAGGAGCCCCTGAACCACGTGCTGGCCCCGGGGCTTGGGGGTGATGGCACAGGGACCACCCAGCTCTGCTGCAGGGAAGCCACCTGTGGGGACACAGTGGGTAGGGGCCTAGCCCTGGGCACTGGACGTCTTGGCCCTTCACTCGGCAACTCTCTTCTGAGCGTCTGCTCTGTTGGGCATCTCGTGAGGTGTAGGGGAGCCGAGTGGCCCATGCACCCTGTCCCCAGAGAGCTCCGAGTTGGGGTGGTTTGGGCCACCCCAACAAGCCTGGAAGCAAAGGGGTGGCGGGGTGAGACGAGCAGCGGTCTGCACCCCCAGGGGTCTGCTAACTCCACACACAGGCGCCCGAGGGCTCTGGTCTCGCCTTAGAAGGAACTGATGGCGTTTGGGGTTTGCACCTTCCCCTCGCCACCTGCCCTGAGGTGTAACCCCCCGCAGCAGACGCCTCCTCCCAAAGCCTTGCCCAAGGAGCTGTTGAAACCTAACCCGAGGGGCAGCTGAGGGGCAGGGTGCTATTCCACCCTGAGCCTGCCAGAAGGTTCAGCTGGTGCTCGGGTGACTCTACCCAACCTCGGGGGCTTCTGGGGATCCAGTAGGTCAGGGTGCCTAGCATGTTCATCTGGCTGTTTGCCACCTCTCTGGGGACCACCCAGGGAAGGGACAGTGGTTTCTAGGAAGCAAGTGGGCAGACAGTGCTGCCCAAATGGTCACAGGCATTCCTACGGGGGCGGGGCCGCAGCTGAGTCAAGCCAGGCAGGGCCTCTCCCTGTGAGCCCAGCACAGGGCCTGGGCACAATCATCCCAGGGCTCCTGGCACCCACCGGCATCACCCAGGGGCAGCAAGTGGGCAGGGCATGGACCACCAGGGGCCGGGGCTGGAAGGGGGCTCCCACGGAACAGGAGTGCTCCAAGCGAGAGAAGACGGCAGGGGAGCAGGGCCCGCAGCCCGTGGGCATCCATGGGTGCCTAGGCGGAAAGAGGCAAGCCGGGGGTGGCGGGCCAGGCTGGGCACCGCTCACGTTCTGGCCACGGTGCCCAGGGAGCTTTGGGAGCCAGGAGGGCCCTCCAGGGTCTCACGCCTGGATGTTCTTTGTTCCGGGCTCTCTGGCTTCAGACCTACTGGCCAACTCTAGGTCCCGGGCAGGAGAAGCGTGGAGCTGGGAGACAGAGAGCGGCCCTGTGCTCCCTGCATTCCTGTCTCGCCAAGAAGCCTGGCGGGCACCGCCCAGGGAGGGGGTGGGCCAGGCGGCCTGTGCCCCCACAGGACAGCCCCTACTTGAGGCGGGCTGCTCTCTCTCCCAGCCGCACTCTCGAAAACAGTGACCCTACCTGCCTCCAGGGCTGAGCCCCCTTGGACCAGCCCCCGGGTGCTGAGTGAACGCCGGTGCGCCTGCGTCTTGGGCCCTCCTCACGCTCACACCTGCCGCCAGCTCAGCTGTCCATATCTGGAGAGGAGCCCAGATGATCCAGGGAAGGCTGGCGAGCGGGTGGAGAAATCAGAACCTTAGACGCTGGGAACGTGAAATGGGGCAGCTGCTCGGAAATCAGGCAGCAGCTCCTCGAGGGATTAAACCCAGAGCTGCCAGATGGCCTGGCAGGGCCACTCCTGGGGGGACACATACCCAGGAACAAGGACTGCATGGCCACATGATGCCTGGACACACAGGCTCACGGCAGCCAAGAGCCGAGTGCCCATCAGCAGGTGAAGGATAAGCTACTTGTGGTCCATCCGGTCCGTGGACCGTCACTGAGCCGTGAAGAGGACTGAGGACAGACACGGCTCAGCCTGCGTGAGCCTGGGAGGTCATGCCCAGCGAGAGGCCGGCCCCAGAGGCCACGTCGCTTATGATTTTCCCTTACGGGAAACGTCCAGAACGGAGGAGTCCACAGAGGGCAGAAAGAGGCTGAGTGGCTCCTTAGGGTGGAGGGTGGCGTGGCGGGTGGGGGACCCCGACCTGATGAGGGGTTTCTTCTGGAGGAGATGAAGAAGTCCTAGGCTTGACTGGTGACGGCCGCCCTTGTTTGTGAATAAGCTGAAGACCCCGAACGGCGCACTTGAAATGCGCAGACTGGATGCCACGTGAATTCCACACCAATCACGCTGCTAAGATGCAGACATGCGCTGGGTCCCCAGCCAGGCCAGGTGCCCAGCTCCACGCAAAGGCGCAGGGGCCACGCCTCCTTGTCACCGCTCCATCCCCTGCCGCGGGCGAGGGCGGGTGGCCGCTGGAGCCAAATGGGCTTGGGAGGGAGGCCGGGCCCAGCTCCAGCTGCCGTGGGTCGAGAGCTGTTTGTTCAGGAGGCTTGGGCCCTGCTCCCGACCTGCCCAGAGCCCTCCTAGCCCGCCTCTGCTGGCCCCTCTCAAGCCCTCCCAGAAGGATGTTTTTCCAGGGACCTGCTGAGCAAACGGCATTTAGACGGTGGCCTGGAAGCCTGGTGGGGACCAACCTCTCGTCCCACCCTGCTTAGCAGCCTCCTGTTTCCTCCGGATGGTCCAGGCCTGGCCAGAGCCTGCCCAGCTGTGTTGCAGCCTCTCTGAGACGCAGGACCCAGGAGGGCCGGCCCCACAGGTGGTCCTGGGCATTAGAGAGGCTAAGGGCAGGGCTTGGGGTCCCTCCACCCTCAGTGTGACTGGGTTTTTTGATCCTCAGGATAAAAACATCTGGGGAGGCCCGGGCAGCTCAGCCTCAGCCTGGCAGCTCGGGGAGCCCAGCCCAGTGGCCGAGGAGGGGGAGGCATCTCAGCAGGCATCTTGTCCCTGTCCCGGGGGCCCCCACTTCCCTCCCCCCAGGCCCCGGCCCCGGCCCCTAATCACAACCACATTCCCCACACTGGCCCCCATGTGGCCGGGCCCTGCCCTGGGATCTGGTCGGGGTGGAAGAGGGTGGGAGTTTTTCCAGAAACGGGACCATGAGTCACCAGCCAGCCCAGGAAGTGGCTGCCTCCTGTCCAGCCCGCCAGCTGACCACTGGGCCTCGGTTTGGACCACAGAGCAAGCCATTCCCGCATGACCTCAGTGTTGACCGAGTGCCTTCTGCACCCTGACCCAGGGGGCTCCAGGCTTGGGGGGGCAGGACCCCTGTTGGCAGCCAGCACAAGACCCCCACTGAATTGGAGGGGTGATAGGCACTCTGGGGAGAAGGGGGTCAGTGGGCCTGGGACATGTGTGGGAGGAAGGGCCTTCCCAAAGGGAGCAGCTCGTGGGGAGCGCAGAGGTCTGAGCAGACAAAGCAGGGGGTGGCAGGGGAATCTATCAGAGGGGGCGGGCCGGGGCCTCGGAGGTGGAGAGCAGGGGCTTCCCTGCTGCCAAGGGTATGTCCCTGGGGACCAAGAGGGGACCGCTTCAACTCCCCTGACCGGCCCGCCTGGCCCCAGCTGCAGGCTTGGGCCCGAGCGCAGAAAGGGCCAGAGAGGAGAGGCAGGTGGTCGAGGACCAGGCCCCCGAACCTAAACCCCATTCCATTAGCTTCCAGGCCCCTCTCCTGCCAGGGTGCTGGAATCTGCAGGGAGCAGAAGGTGGCAACTGAGGGGTCCTTTCTGGGTCCTCTGACCCCGGGCTGTGAGCAGGGCCCGGACACTGCGCTTAGCAGGCCGGGTGCCACCCGCCCTGCCGGCCCCTGAGACGTGCAGAGGCCTGGAGCTTGGGCCTTGGGGACGTGGCAGGGCCGGCCGGCTCCATCAGGAGCGGGTGATGTGTACCCAGCTTCAGGTCCTGCCCCCACAGTCAGGGCAGACGGCAGAGGTCCTCGCGTGGCTCCGCATATACGCGAGGGAGGGCCTGGCGGCCTCATCCCCAGACCGGGGAGCCAGAGGTCACAGCGCTCACGTCTCCCCTCCCCAGGGACCTGGCCCTGCTGTGGCAAGGGGAGCCCCCGGGTCCCCACAGAGGCCTCCAAGCCCACAAGGAGCCCTGTGTGACCCGGGGAGACTGAGGCACAGCGGGCTCGAGCACTTGTCACAACGTACCCACCCTCCAGACTCTAGACCGACTCCACCCGCCTCACCAGCCCAGGCACGGATGTGTCCTGTGTCCTGGCCGATGGTGGGGGGCTGGGGGAGGGCTGTGCGCATCTGCCCCTGAGCACCCCACCCCCGCCGCTTTCCAGAGCCCCAGCCCCAGGGAGCGAGGCCAGTGGGGCACCGCCCAGGAGCCCCCTATCCACCCAGGCCCCCAGGCCAGGAGCAGGAAATGCTCGGTCACAGCTGTTCACATGTTGGGGATGGCGGTGGGGAGGATGTGGGGGGGGACACGTTCTTCCTTGGGTCACAGAAGCTCCGCCTCCCCTCATCTTCGGGAAGCCTGGAGGAGGGAGTTCTGGATCCCAGCCGGCCGGACAGCAGATTCCAGAGCCTTCTCCGGAGCCCCTCCTCCCCGCTCCCCACCCTCCGCTGCCCTGCCATGGCCCCCCGGGTGAGGGGGGTGCTCCCCCACCTCCAGCTGAGTTATCCTCCCCGATGGAGGTGATTTCCTCTGCTCGGCCTCCTCCCCACTTTCGCCTCCAGAAAGACTAATTAAAAATGAACCCGGGCCAGGCCAGGGGCCGGCCTGGGCCCTCCCAGCTGTCAAAACACGCTGTGCCTGCAGGGCGACCTGGATGGGGGAGGCTGCCTGGCCTAGCTCGCAGGCCGGGGGGCTCCGGGACCCCTCTCTGCTGCAGTAGCTTTGACTCCATCCTGCTTGCCAACCCCCTCCACCAGCCCAGCAGTGTCAGGGATTCATCACCATTGTTGCATTTTAAGAGGCAGCCAGAAAGGATGGTCTGGGGAGACCCTTGGGGCTGCAGGGGGTGGGGGTGCTGAGAGACATCAGGGGTGCAGGGGGAGGGTGTGGGGGCTTGGGGTGAATCTCGGCCTTAGGGTCCAATGGGCTTGGAGGGTGGGGGGTATCCAGACAAGTCAGGAGATATGAAGGTCCAAGTGGGCAGGCCAGAAGTGGTGCGGGTGTGGCTTTGAGCTTGGGATGGTCCCTGAGGCAGAGAGTGGACACGTCGGTCCACGGCTGTGGGTTGGAGCTGGTGAGAGGTCTTCGGGAGGGAGTCCTCCCCAAAGGCAGTTGGTACAGAAGGACCCTCAACAGGTGCCGGGGCCAGAGGGCTTGTCTGGGCTGGGAGGGGCAGTTTGGGGCGAGGAGCGGTGAGCCCAAGGTGCCAGGATGGGAGGGTCCCATAGCCAGAGCCCAGGGAGGGGACAGGGGCGTTCCAGGGTGGGGTGGCTAGGAGAGGCAGCCAGGCCAGCTGGGCTCTGCCGCAGGTCTGCTGCATGACGGCCCCGTACCTGACAACCCAGCCGCAGGGGCGAGCCCATGGTCACAATCTCCAGGGCCGGTGGTCAAGGTGATCTTTGGGGGAGGCTGGGACAGACTGTCGGGCTTTGCTGGGAGCCTCACTGCGGAGGCAGGGAGTGGGGAAGGGCCCCAAGAGGAGGCAGCCCCACCCAGTGAGGGGACCTCAGGTGAATTTCTGCCTCTCTGGCCCTGAGAGCCTCGCCCGTGGGCTGGGAACAGAGCGTGGAGCTGCTGCAGGGTGAAGGAGACCGTGGATGAGAAGAGGCACGTTTGGGAGCAGCTGTGAGGGAGCTGCTGGATTTGGGGCAATCGGGAGCCTGGGAGCCGGCAGTCAGCCACTCCAGGGGTGCCCTGCGTGGGGAGGGTGAGCAGGAGGCCTCCTGGACAGGTGCAGGGAGGGGCAAGCCAGGGCTGGAACCTGTATTTCAGGGCAATAAACTCCCCACCAGCCGAAACCAGGAGAAAGGGATGAGAGAAAGGAGGTGCGAGGTCCGGGCCTGCTCAGGCCCAAAAGGAGGCTTTTCTGGGGCATCCCCGCCTGCACCTGGAGCCCACGGGCAGCTGGGGAGTGGGGGCGGGGGGTCTGCTGGGGCCCCTGGCGGCCACCTGGCTAATTACTCTGCAGAAGCGTGGAGCAGGGCCTGGCCTGAACGAAGCTTCAGTCTTTTAAAGGACAAGGCAACGTGAACTTTCCTTTACTGTCAGGCACCACGCGTAGGCCGACTCAACCGACATAATTTTGAGCAAACTCCGGGAGGTGGTGAAGGACAGGGAAGCCTGGCATGCTGCAGTCCATGGGGTCATAAAGAATTGGACACAACTCAGTGACTGAACAACAATATGTATGGGGGGCTTCCCTGGGGGCTCAGATGGTAAAGAATCTGCCTGCAACGCAGGAGACCTGGGTTCAGTCCCTGGATTGGGAAGATCCCCTGGAGAAAGGAACGGCTACCCCTCCAGTACTCTTGCCTGGAGAATCCCATGGACAGAGGAGCCTGGTGGACTGTCCATGGGGTTGCACAGGGTCGGACACGACTGAGTAACTGACACACAATGAAAACAACATGTGTGGGACCTGCCGTAAGACGGGCGGAAAGGCCGCAGGCTGCGAGGTGTCCACCCAGGGCGGCTCTGGTTCCGTGAGAACCGCACGGCGGGGGCAGGGCTGGGGGCTGGGCGGCCACCAGCACAGAGCTCCAGGCCGCCGCCGCCTGTGTTTTTTCCTTTCTTCCCTCCCGTGCACCTGCCGGTTTGTCTGCGCCGAGCAGCACAGCCTGTTTTGTCGACGAGCGCCCTTTGGTTGAGGTCAGGCCCGGCCCCACACGTGCTACCTGCCCTGCCTCGGCCACAGGCCAGCACCCCCCAACCCCGAGGGCTCGGAGCCCAGGGTTCGGGAACCAAGGCGCCTGCGCCCCCCCAGGGCTGGGGCACTAATAGGTCACAAATGAGCCAGCTCCCCCATCCTCACTCCTTGAGGGAAGCCATCACCCTTCCTGCAGGTGAAGAAAAGGAGGCAACCAGCAAGCATCTAGGGACGCTGCACAGTGCCAAGGCCAGCCGAGGAGGAAGGGGACACGGGGTCCCCAAGGGGCAGAAAGGGCCCCTGCGGGTGGGCGGGGCGCGGGGCGGCTGTGAGTGTGCGGGGCGTAGTAGCAACAGGCAGGACGCCCCGTTGCCTAAGGAGGCTGAGGGCCCGGCGAGGCAATGTAGTCTGGGAGGACTTTTTGGAGGAGGAAGAGGAATTTCAGGGCACTTGGAGGCTGGGCACTTCTTTTGACTCCGGTTCTCCCCCTGTGAGGAGGTGAGAGGATGCTTGTCCTATTGGCTGATTGGGTTTGTTTAGCTTCAATTTTTGGAAAAGAGCAGATGAGCTCACGGACAAGAAGTTTCTAGGGCTTCTGCTCCCTCCGTGAGGGTCTGTTTCCGTGTGGGTCTGTTTGCACAGTGGGTCCAAGAAGCTTCATGTCCCAGGGTTCACCGGCGAGCCCCAGAGACCTGCAGGCTGAGCCCCAGGCAGACCGAGGCCAGTCCGGGCTCGGCACGCTCCCCACCCATCTCAGGAGCCCAGGAGGCAGCTTCTGGGACTTGCCAAGGGCTCAGAGGTCCACACCCCCTCAGCCCAGAGAGCCACTCATGAGGTCGTCAACAGAGCAAAGAGGAAGCTGGCCTGGGAACTCGGTGGTGCAACCCGGTCCTTGGTGCTGACGACCTCAGGAGCTTGTGCAATGAAGCTGGGGTCCGGAAAGCTGGCCGCCTGTGGCCGCACGCAACGGGCAGGCCAAGGGGTCACGCAGGAGGCAGCCCACTGGTCCTGGTGGCCCCAGGCGAGCCACGACAACAGGTCACTCCCACCTGAGCTGGCCAATGGGGTCCCAGCCCCTGCTCCGGTCACCTAGGCCTCACTTACCACCCCCAGCTCCAGGGCCTTCTGCCCTGGGGGCTCCCAGGGCACAGGCCATCCCCCACACATGGTTAAGTGGCCACTGTCCGTCCCGGGGGACCTGTCCCAGCCTAGTTCCTGTCATGTTGCCCTTCCGGCCCTCGATCCCCCGGGACAGAGCAGGAGGTCTGGCCAGAGCCAGGCTCTGTTCTTAAAAACAGACCTGGGTTCAAATCCTGACTGACCCTCCTCTGAGTGCACCCTGCGGCAAAACCCTTTCCCCCTCTGTGTACGGGGGTCATGATGGGGGCCATGAAGGGGTCCACTTGGGGCTCATGGTGGGGTCCACTCAGGGGTCATGGTGGGGTCTACTCACTGGCCGGGAGCCCCCTGAGAGGAGGCCAGAGTCCTCCGTCTGGGAGGGCCCTCAGGGCTCCTTGCTGAGAGGAGAGCCCGAGGTGGGCTGGGAGGCTCTGGGGGAACCGCGCAGGGGAGAAGCCGAGGGAGGTCACTGCAAGCCACGGGGGCCCAGGCCAGGGCAGCAGGAGATGGGCCCAGGCGAGGAGCTGGCCGGCCCGGCCCAGCGTGTGCCAGGAAGCCTGGCCCAGCAGGGCACAGGAGCAACAGTCTGGTGCCCTCATGCCGGCTCCTCCCACAGCTCCTGGCTGGCGGGACTTCCCCCCAGCTTTGCCCAGCACAGGGCTGGGAGGAGGAGGTGGGGGTTACGACGTCCCCGGCGCTCCCCAGCGGCGACAGTCCCCCAGAGGACAGCCCTAGAGTGAGGGGGAACGGGGCCTGCAGGCCCTCCCCCAGGACTCCCAGACCCAGGGCTGGTCAGATCTGGGTCGGCTGGACCCTGGTTATCTCAGCTCCCCCGACAGGGCGCTAGATACAGAGCCCAGAGGCCCTGGCCAGGCAGGTTATCAGGGGCCACGGAGATCCTGACCTCACCAGACCCAGGCTGGGCATGGGGGTGGGGGTGCCCGAGGCGTTTCCAGCCCGCCCAGTACCCGCTATCTGGAGCAGCTTCGCCCAGCCCAAGATAATTGCCCAGAGCAGAGATAGACGCTGGGAATAAGGCCAGGGGGCCAGCTCCCAGCTGGGGAGGGAAGATCTGCCAGGCCAGGCCAGGCCACAGCAAAGGGAGGTAGGCCCCTGGGAGGGTGGCCCAGCCTCAGAGGAGCGGCTCAGCCCAGTGCTCGCTGGCTGGGGGATGAGTTGAGTGTCCCATTGCAGAAGAGGCCCAGGGCTGGGTTGCCGAGGGCCCAGGTATGTTGAGCAAGAACCCAGACTGGGGCTCACGCTCCAGGCTTCCTGCCCCAAGGACCAGCTTCCCGCGATAGGCCACACTGTCTGTGGGCCTGGCTGGGTGCTCTCCCCTGGGAAGAAGGCTTCAGGATGGAAGGGGTGTGCCTGCCCCGGCCCGGGGCTTCCAGGGCAGCCCAGCTCTGCCAAGGACCTGCCAGCCAGAGCCCCGCGCCCCAGGCAGGGCCTCCCCCGTGCCAGGCCCAGCGCGTGACTCCTGGCCCGGGCAGGGGAAGGAGACACCCGCCCCACCCACCCGGGGCGCCAGGGGCTCGTGAGAGCGGAGAGCGCCTGGAAGAATGGGATACACAAAGCCCCTCTTCCCACGCGAAGGGCCTTCCAGGGCCCCCAGCCCAGACCCACCCGGCGCCCAGGGCCCGTCTTCCTGCCCGCTCTTGCGACACGCAGTGAGGGCTGCCCAGAAACCCGATCTCAGGCTCAGGCCCCGACGTGCCCCCGCCGCCTGTGTCGTTCGGCTCTTCTCATGGCAGGCAGCCAGTCCAAGGCCCCGTGGAGAAGCTGTGGTCCTGCCCGCAGGTTCTCCAAGGGGCAGCAGTGGGCACTGCCTCTCAGGAAAAGGGGCTCTGAGACAGGACCTTCCACAAAAGCCTCCATCCCGCCAGCTGGCCAGCACGGTAGACGAAGCCAGCCCCTGACCCTCTGGCAGCCTGGGGCGAGTCCACCCAGTGCCGGCCCCTCAGCGTGCCCACCTGGGCATGGACCTCTGCCTGGCACCCTCGTCGGGTCCTGGGGCTGGGCCCCCACGCCAGCCTCCTCCAGAAGTGGTGCCACACTGGCTGCTGCCCTGTGAGAGGGGCGGGGAGCCCCTCCCCTAGGCCGCGGGCTGCCCCAGGAAGCCCCTCTCTGTCTCCTGGGAGAAGGGGCTCCGTGCGGCCTGTGGGAAAGGGACACTGAATGCCTTGGGGAGGTGCTAGGTGCTGGGTGGGCAAGTCCGGGTCTCGGGGGGTTCTCCAGGACCTGAGTGATCAGAGCTGGGCAGAAGCAGCAGGTCTGCCTGGGGAGAGGGCACTGGACACCCCAGGACCCTCCAGCCTCAAGCCCAGCCTCCGTCCCCCACCCTCCTGCTCCTCTTGGGTGGTGGGGGTGGGGCAGGTCAGGACAGGTGGGCAGGTGGGCAGGCGACCTGATACCCTGGCTTCCTGTTCCCAGCAGTGGCCCCCGCAGGTGGTGCTGGTGACAGGGGCCTTCCTTCCTCCGCAGCAGATGGCGAAGGGGCTGCGGTGGCAAGAGATACACAAGCTGTGGGCCTCCTCCCCGTGGTGGAGTTGCTGGAGCAGGGTCCTCACAGTGGGTTTAGTGGAAGAGAGGGGGTTGGCCCGGCAGCCAGAAGCCTCCTGGAGGCAGGCAATCCCCTCTCTGCACAAGGCCCAGGCTCCTCTGGCTGCTCTCCACACTGAAGCCGGCAGGCCTGCCCTGCACGGGTGTGCAGGTTGGGCGCTGCGCAGGGGACCGGAAGCCATCGGGGCAGCGGCCCTGCCTACAACAGGCATCTTTCTAAACCTCAAATCAGAGCCCCTCCTCAAGAGCTGGCTTAAACCTGGAGCAACGTGCCCCCCACTCCCCACCCCAAGGGATGAAGCTTGACTCCTCTGCCCCCGCCACGCCCCTCCACGGCTCTCAGCCTGAGTCTCAGCTCTGCCGTGAGCTCCGTGCTCCTGCTGCCTCCGCTGTCCCTGTCAGCACCTCGGTCACCCCGTGCTGCCACCTCCTGGTCCCAGAGACATCTTTCCCTCCCCATGTCCTGGCCTCTTGGTCTGTGGGCTCTGTCACTCTGCAATCCCACAGACGTTTGGAGGAGGCAGGGGGGCGGGAGGGGCCTGGACGTCAGGTTTTGCTGGGGAGAGGACCAAAGACTGGGGCTGAGAGTGGAGCTGGGAGATAGGGAACAGAGGGCCCGGGGAGCCTCTGGTCAGGGGGACAATCCATGGCCAGGCCCAGCGAGCTCAGTGTCCCTCCCTCCTGTACCTCTGCTCCTATGGCTGTCCACTGCCCACTGCCCACCGCCCACTCCAAGTAGCGCTGACATTCAAGGGCCTCCCCCAGGGCTCCTGAGAAGAGCCTGTATCTCCCCCAGTCTTGAGGGGGTCATGATGGGCCTTTGTGGGGCCTGGCCGGGCCCTCGGGACATCTGAAGCCCAGGTGACTTCGGAGGCTCACTGGGGGTCCCAGGCCCACTGACGGCGCTGGGCAGTCCCTTCTCCCCCAGCCCGTCCCCACCAAGGCGGCTCCGGGTGCCGAGGGCGGCACATGCCTGGGCAGGGCCACTGCAGCTGGCGGCTCCCAGGACACCAGCGCTGCCCCTTGCTGGCTCGCGCCCCCTTGGGAGTCAGGGTTCAGGGAGGTGCCCGCCCACACCCTCCTGGCTCTGGGCCCCCACTGTCTTCCTCCCTGCTTCTTTCCAGTGAGCCAGGGCTCCAGATACCAGACTTCCATGAGCCAGAGGGCTCAAGGGCCCTCTGGGGTCTGGGGCTCCCCTATGCTCCCCCACGTTGGGGAGCAGCAGCCTCTCAGGCCTCCACACCGGTCCCCAAGGGCCACCACAGCTTGGATTTCAGAGACCCCACTGGGAGGGACGCTCTCTGACAGCCCGCCTCTACAGACCCCCACCGGCCACATGGCCCGACTGCCCCACTGAACCTCCTGCCGGAGACAACCGTGGCCACCAGCTGCGTGCAGCTGTGCTCTGCTTCGGGGGCCAGAGTCGATGGGGTGGAGAGAGCTGCAGCAGGGGGTGTGTGCTGGAGGGGCCCAAGCTGGGCGTGGCCTCCAGGCCAGTCCAGGAAGGGCCAGGGAAGCGGCCAGAGCTGGCCTGGCCTCCTCTTGGGTGCCAGGAGGGTGGACACCAGCTGGCACTCACACTCCCACCTGCCACACCTTCCTCCTCAGCTCAGCATTTTCTCACGCTCGGAGCTGGCACAGCAGACCCTGCCATGCTGGGACTTGTCACCCAGATCCCAGGAAGGTGGGCGAGGCCTTCCTTTGGGCCTGGAGGCAGGGGCCGCTGCAAGTCAAGACACGGCCTGGAGAGGGGGACGCCGGGTTGCAACACCGGCTGAGCAGCTGCAGGAGGCCCAGCCCACGCCTGGCACGTGTCCCAGCCCGTCTGCCCACCTTGGCACCCACCTCCCAGCTGGGGGGTGCAGAGAGCATGGGTGGGCAGCGGGAGGCAGGTTCCCACCCTTCTTCGAGTGGGACCCAGGCCCAGGGGCCAAGGCCCTGTCCCTCTCTGGTCCCGTTTCCCCCCCTTTGAGGTTGGGGATCCAGCTCATCCAAAGAAGTGAGCTGGGACACCTGTGTGCATGCACGGCGCTCAGCGCTTTGTCGGAGCCCGGGGCAAGGTCTGCGTGTGACCTCACTTTGCAGAGTGGGGTGACGGGACAGATACCCCAGCTCCAATAGGAAGTCCCCACTGTGGGATCTCGGGCCCTGCAGCGCCGAGGCAGCAAGTCAGAAGTTCCTAAGGGCCCCTGAAGCCAGTAGGCTGGGGGGACAGAGGCCTGGGGCCCCCGATTCCCAAACCTTGCTCAACCCCGGGACAAGATCTCGGGTCTCTCTGGCCAGAATTGGAGGGGCTCATTCTCTGGCTGAGTGGGGAGGAGGGTTCCCCTCCTTCAGGGGCTCCTTCAGGGGCTAATCCTCGGGTGCCAGGCCCTGACCCCCAAGCAAATCCATCTCACTTGAGGTCAGGCTGGCCCCTGGGTCTCATCAACCCACAGGTCCCGAAGCAGACCTATGGCTTGAAAGACAACAGGCTTCTCTGGGCACGAGCCGTGCAGGCTAGGGGGCCCCCGAGGAGGGTGGCGCCCAGGACTGCACGCATCCCTGGCCTTTCCGATTCTCCGCAGCAGGATGGGGGTGGGGAGTGGAGTGGGACACGGGACAGGCTGGAGGGGGTGACCTGGACAGACCCCTCCTCTGTTCTGTTGTCACGTAGGGAACTCGAGGCCAGGGTGGGTGCAGGCCCTTGGCTCACGAGTCACGCTGGGCCCTGGGAAGCACCGGGCCTGCCTGGCCTTAGTCTGCAGGCCTCTCGCTGGGCAGGAAGGAGAGCCTGGGGCACTGGGCTCTTAGGAAGGGCCCCCAGCGGACGAGCTCCTCCCGTGAGTAACGGGCTGCTGTCAGAGGCTGGGGAGGGTGAGAGGCCGGTCCCCCGGGAGGCAGCCCCTCGACACCCAGCCGCTCTCTGGCAACCCCCCAGGCAGGCGTGGGAATGTGACTGGCGGGAACAGGGCCTCTTCCCCCGGGAATCAGCAGCTGGGTGCCAGCCAAGGCCAGTCTGATCCAAAGAGGAAGCAGAGTTCAGCTGCTGAGGAGCAGACGAGCCCCTGGGGGCAGATGCGGCATGGAGATGGAGCCGCAGCCCCTGCAGGCCGAGCCCCACGCGCAGTCATACCCCAAACCCCGAGCCCAGCCGCAGACCAGCTTCTGACCCCAGTTACTAGTCTCAACCCCGGACCATGCCCTGACCCCAACCCAAATTCAGTCCTGACCCAGGTCGTAGACTGATCTCTACTGCTGGGTATGGACTGGAGCCCTGACCCAGGCGGGGACTGACCCCTGATCCCAGGCAGACGGGCTTCTGATGCAGGCGTGACTGACCCGCTCCAAACAGACCAGCCTCACGTCTGCTGATCTCAAACCCCAGCTCCACCCACCCCTTTGCATCCTCAGCTCCACACCAGGACCTCCCTGGGTTGCATGAGCAGAGGCCAACCACCAGGATGAGGAAGGGGATGGTCCATTCTGCTGAATATCGTGTTCCCTCCTGTCCTGCCTCCAAAGGGATGCAGAGCAGCTACAGCGGAGGCGGGAGAGAGAGCTGAGTGCCGGCCTGGAGGCACCCGGGGGGCAAAGGCGGGCTGGGAGGCCTGGTCAGCCTGGTGGGACCCATGTCGCCTCCAGCGTGTTTACCAGTGGGTCACCTCCACCTCTAGTCCTCCAGCCCTGGAAGGAGGAACACGCCAACCCCGCTTTGTGGACGAGGAACCCGGCAACACAGGGGCAGCGATTCCCAAACGCGGGATCCAAGTCAGTCTGACCCAAAGCTCAGTCCAGCCACTTGCTGGAGACTGACCTCAGCCTAACTCCAACAACAACTCCCTCCTGTGGGGCTGGGGGTGCCTTCAAGGGGGTGCGGCAGCTTTTGGGTGAGGGGTGGTGTAGGAGGGGATGCCGGGACCTCGGAGCTGGGGAGTCACAGCCCAATCTGGGCCCCCAGGGTGCAGGGGAGGAGGGCCAGCCTGGTCTCTTGGGCCCCTGCAGCCACCAACTCAGGCTCCCTGAGCCTCCCAGGGTCCGAGGCTGGGACTCTGAGCTTGGAGGGAAGGAAGCTGCGTGTATTCCGAGCTCTAATCTCAGCGCCTTATCGCCACCTGTTTGCCCATCGAGAGTTCAAACATGGGCTGGAGGTCACAGGGCTGTGGGGAGGGGCTGCAGTGTTTGCCTGCTTCTCCCGGGGGTTATAAATAGCACAGAGCTTCCCAGCACGGAGGATTCTCCTGTGGGCACCACAAGCCAGGTGCCGTGCCTGCGGTGTTGACATTCCCCGGCTCTGAGTTTGGCTTCCGATAGCGACACATGAGGGTGTGGCCGGAGGGGACTTTTCTCATAGGAAAGCCTGAGAAACAGCTGGGCAACCCCCAACCCACCCCCTGCCCCTCCCCGAGGGACTCGGCCGCCCCCTACGCTGTCCCAGCCCACACCTGGGGTGTGGGAAAGTCCTCTTGGAGTGGGACTGGCAGCAGCACAGCCCCAAGTCGGTGGGGCGGGGGGCCCAGGGTGCCCAGGCTCTGCCCGAAGGATAGTGCAGCCTGCTGCTGAAGGAACCTCCACGTCCTTAGGCAGGGTGCGACTTGGGAGCCCCAGTTTCCAGCTACTAAATGAGGTGCTTGTGGGTCCCACACCCAGTCTCCAGACTGGGCCCCGTTGGGCCATCACCCCACCTCATCCAAAGGCTGGCACACACACCCCACCCAGGCACTAGGCTGTGGGCCTAAGGGGCTGCTGGTTGGCCAGCAGGCTGGCACCTCTTCCCTCCCCGGCTGCTTCCAGGGGGGGCCCTTTTCCTTTCTGGTTTATTGGGGTTTAATCATCCTCATCACCCAGTTTACGGGGCCTCCGGTGGCTTCTGAGCCCTGGAGGAGGGCATGGAAACCCACTCTAGTACTTTTGCCTGGAGAATCCCGTGACAGAGGAGTCTGGCGGGCTCCAGTCCATGGGGTCACAGACAGTCAGACACGACTGAGCGACTGAGCATGCATGCACACAGAGATATACTGACACATGAAAGCATTTTCTTAAAAATTCAGTGTTTTTCTCCTGATTTTAAAAGACATTAAAACACTTCCCTGAGCCCCTGAAGGCGTCCTGGGCCCTGGTCTCTGGGTCTGAAGAGGGAGTCTGCCTCCGAATTCAGGAGCCCAGAGGAGGGACCGGACTTGGGTTGGGGGGTCAGGCACGCGGCTCAGATATGACACAAGAGCCCAGACCTGGGCACAGGAGGTGCCAGCCCAGAGAGGAGGGGCCAGGGGAAGAGGCAGGAGGAGCCCAGGCTCCTGGAGGTGGATGGAGCCAGGGAGAGGTCCAGCGGCCTCCAAGCTGGAGGCCAGGGAGGCAGCGCCTCCAGGGAGGCCCCCATTTCGGTGGGGCTGGGGCTGGTTCAGGGCGCCAGGAGGAACTCCAGGAGGTTTAAGCAGGTGTGGGCAAGATTCAGTCTGTATTTCAGAGGCTGCTGGACTGGTGGGGTGAGGTGAGGGTGGGGGTGGGGGGCTGAAGCTGCAGCCTGGAAAGGGGGGAGATGCTGCTGCCGGTGTGGGGGTGAGGCAGGGGTCCCAACAGGTAAAGGGCTGGCTGGCTGCTGGTGAGGCAGAGACCTGGAGGCTTCCCCCTGGACCAGATGGTCTCCAGGGAGGTTCCTGAAGGCCATCTGAAGGACCTTTAGGGAAGGGGGTGTCACCCTGACAGAGGGTCCTCGCCTCCAGGAGGGAATAGGATGGGGTGGGGTGGGGGCTAGGGGGCTCCCTCTGTCCCTCTCCACTGCGGCCTCTCAGCTCCAGGGCTCTGCCCACTCTCTGCCCCGCTTCTGGCCTGGGACCACCTGCCCGGGGCCCCTGCCGCATGCCAGCACCTCCCTGCCCTCTGTCCACCCCTCCACTGATGCCCGAACTGCCATCAGTCAGGCCGCAAGGTCTGCTGCTCTCCCTCCTCCCTTCACTGGCCCAGACAGTGCCTGCCACCCTCCCGGGGGTTGGGGGGGGTGCCCAGCACCCAGCGGCCCCTCTAGGACCCTGAGACAGGACAGCCCAGATCTGGGGGCTGCAGTGCCCTGTCCTGTGAGCCCCCAGGAGAGCCCCCGACCAGCATAGCTGCCAGGGGAACAAGGCCCTGCGCCACCCTCCCACCATCCGCAGGCGAGAAACCAGGGCAGCCTCCCCCTGGCTCGGCACCTGAGGGGGAGAGGGGCACAGGCAAGGAGGGCAGCGGGAACCCGCCGCCCCGTCTCTCAGCGGGCGCGTGTCTAGGACCCTCCCCCGTGCTCCACGCCACGGGTAGAGACGGAATGCCGGGGGCTGGCTCCATGCCCACCGGGATGTGCCTAAGGGAACTGGGAGGCGTGGGGGCTGTGCCTGGCTCAAGGCTGTCTGTTTGGGGACTGCCCGTGTCCTGCTGGGGGGACCCTGGAGACTGGGCTGGGCCAGGACAGGCCCTGGGATGGGACCTCCACAGCCTCCCAGCCCCCTCTTGACAAACAGAGGCCCTGCTGACCATATGCCGTTGCTTTGATTTGTGTGGGTGCGGGGAAACCAGCCTAACCCTGGCACACCCCACCCCGCCCACCTTGGCACAACAGAAAGGCCACAGTGGGGGAGAGGACGGGCTGGGGGGGTGCGTGGCTGGGACAGACCAGAGGCCTGAGGGGATCCCACCCAGGGAGTCCAGCCCAGGAGAGGAGGAGAAGGATCAGCTGCCTCAGGGGCGGTCCCCGCCCCAGGCCCCCCCAGGGCCAAAGCTCAGCCCATCCTGTGCCCAAAGGGGCCGGCTGGCCGAGTGGGGATCGCTGCCTCTCCTGCCCCTCCTGAGCGGGAGCCCCGACTCCTCCCGGCCCCCCTCCCAGTGCCCCTGCTGGGCGGGATCCCACTGCTGCCATCTACCTACCTGGACCCGGGGAAGGCCGGGTCCTCTGCCCAAACCTGCAGAACCACCACAGCTCACGGGCTCACCCTGTCACCCCTGGCCCCAAGCCTGCCCCCGGCCAACCTCCCCTAGGACCCCGACTGCAGGGAGGCCTGGAAGGACGCCCCCCACCCCCACCCCCGCCCCGCCACCCCGCACTGCGGGCGATTGCCTGGGGCTCGCTCAGGCAGCCTCTCCAGCCCTGCTGGCCAGCCTCCAGCCTCCCCCGGCAGAGGCACCTCCTCCCACCCCCTCCCACCGTGCTCCTGCCCCGGGGGCTGGTCCCTAAGCTCCTGACGCCACCTGCCGGGCCAAGGGGACGCTGGCGGGGCTCTGTGTGCTCGGCCACTGACACGGAGGGGACTCGGGAGGCGAGCGGGCTTAGATGCGGGGGCTCGGAGAAGTCCTGGGAGACCTCCGGTGGCTGGAGGAGGGTTCATGCTGGCGCGCCGACCCCCGACCCCAACACACACACACACTCAAACACTCTCACTCATGCACACTGGCCGTTCCTGAGTACACACTGACCCCCTGTGGCAGCGGGAGGCGCTGCGTGAAGCCCACTCATCCACTGACTGAGTCCCGGCAGGACGCTCAGCCGCTGAAGGGGCAGGGACCGTGAGGCCTGGGTGAGGGCAGGACCTGGTGACCCACGGACCCCTTGCTCTGCCCCCAAAATCCCCAGGGATAGTCTGGGTCTGGTACTTGGAGCCCTGGGCTTCCAGACCTGACCGTCCTCCGGCCCCTCCCAAGTGCAGCAGGAAGGGCCTCCAAGAGCCCTCTCCTGAGAAGTGAGTGAGGCGGAAGTCACTCAGTCGTGTCCGACTCTGCGACCCCATGGACTATACAGTCCATGGAATTCTCCAGGCCAGAATACTAGAGTGGGTAGCCTTTCCCTTCTCCAGGGGATCTCCCCAACCCAGGGAGCAAACCCAGGTCTCCCGTATTGTGGGCGGATTCTTTACCAGCTGAGCCACCAGGGAAGCCCTTTTTCTCCTGAGAAAGCCAGGTGCAAAGTCAGGACACGTGTCCCAGCACAGACCTGCCCTTTCTGGCACCCGGGCCGAGTTGCCAGGCCCTGCCAAGGACTGTGGAAGAGGAAACTAAACTCCAAAGAAATGGGAGAAATAATAAAGACAAGAGCAGATATGGATGAAATGGAAAATGTACAGACAAAGGAGAAAGTCAGTGAAACCCAAAACCGGTTATTTGAAAAGACCAACAAAATGGATAAATCTCCAGTTGATCCGATCAAGAAAAATAAAAGGGGGACTTGCCTGGTGGTCCAGTGGTTAAGACTCCACGCTTCCCCTGCAGGGAGCACAGGGAACTAAGATCCTGAGAGCCTCGTGGGGCAACCAAAAAAAAGAAAAGGGAAGGAAAGGAAGAGACGAATGGCCAGTACTGAAACGGAGCGGGACGGTGTGGTCCTTGCCCCCAGCATGTCCCCTGCCTGCCTTTTGCCCGTGGAAAACTTTAGTCAAAGAATAAGTTTAATCAGAGAAGTGAGAAATGCTAAAACAAAGGAAAACAGTCAAAAGAGACTAAATAATAAACAATGTAGTCACTAAGCATAGTCAAGGACCTTTAGTTCTTTCTCAAGGGCTATAGATGATATTCTGAGCCATATCCTGAGAGCTGTCTTATAGATACCAAAATCCCAGGTGCAGAAGTTAACTACATGAGGACCAGACTCTACCCATGATAAGAGCTGCCACAATTCTGAGAATTGACCACAAAGAAATGGGAACACTTCCCTAGACTTGAAGATTAACTGTACCTAAAATGACCAAGATGATGCTAGCCAGACCACTGATGACCAATTTGAAGATCACTGTTAGAGATGTTTGTACTGTTTCTGCATGTAACCTCCCCTCAAAAAAAAAAAAAAAAAATCTGTCTGTAAAAGCTCTCACCCCCTGCTTGCCAGGGGCAGGAGTCAGCCTTGGACAGATCTCCGCTACCCTATCCCCGCAGTTGCCAGCATCTGAAATAAAGCAAACGTTCCTTTCCACCAACCTGGACTGCTTATTGGCTTTTAAGCGGCGAGCAGTCGGACCCCCATGCACACCTTTCGGCAACAATGTCAGGAGTGAAAGAGGAGGTATCACGTCATACCTTTGAGACGTTGCAAGAATAATATTTCAATATTACCAATTAGTGACCAAAAACTGAACAATTTAGATGAAATGGTACAATTCCTTGAAAGACACAAGTGATCAGAACAGGCACAAGAAATATATAATCAGAATAGCCCTGGAGGAAGCACAAGCTGGAGCAAAGCTTGTCAGCAGAAACTCTAAGAACCTCAGATATGCAGATGATGTCACTCTAGTGACAGAAAGTGAAGGAGAACGAAATAGCCTCTTGATAAAGGTGAAAGAAGAGAGTGAAAAAAGTGGTTTAAAACTCAACATTCAAAAAACTAAGATCATGGCCTCTGGTCGCATCACTTCATGGCAAATAGATGGGAAAAAGTGGAAGCACTGAAAGATTTTATTTTCTTGGGCTCCAAAATCACTGGTGACTACAGTCATGAAATTAAAAGACGCTTGCTCCTTGGAAGGAAAGCTATGACAAACCTAGACAGCGTATTAAAAAGCAGAGACGTCACTTTGCAGACGTGTAGTCAATGCCATGGTTTTTCCAGTAGCCGTGTACGGATGTGAGAGTTGGACCATAAAGAAGGCTGAGCACTGAAGAACGGATGCTTTTGAATTGTGGTGCTGGAGAAGACTCTTAAGAGTCTCTTGGACTGTAGATCAAACCTGTCAATCCTAAAGGAAATCAACCCTGAATATTCATTGAAATGACTGATGCTGAAGCTGAAGCTCCAAGACTTGGGCCACTTGATTCGAAGAGTCGACTCACTGGAAAAGACCCTGATAATAGGAAAGACTGGAGGTCAAAGGAGAAGGGGGTGGCAGAGGATGAGATGGTTAGACAGCATCACCAACTCAGTGGACATGAATCTGAAACAATTCTGGAAGACAGTGCAGGACAGAGGAGCCTGGTGTGCTGCAGCCCATGGGGTCCCGGGGTCGGACATGCTCAGTGACTGCACAACAGCCCTGTATCTACTCAAGAAATTCCATTTGTAATTTAGGTTTTGCCACGAAGAAAGTTCCTGCCCACATGGTTTCCTTGGCAAATGCAACCAAACATTGGGGAAGACATTTTTCTACACAGACCCTTCCAGAAAATAAGATTGTATGAGGCCACCTCAAAAAATTGACTTTATGAGATCAAAATCAGACAAGATATCACAAGAAAAAGTCATAGACCTATATTCCTCATAAGTAAGAACATAAAAATCTTTTAACAAAATATTAGTAAATCCAATCAAGCAAAATGTAAAGCGGAGAACACACCATGACCATGGGGAGTTTATCCCGGGAATGCAAGGCTGGCTCGACATCCTAAACTCATCAGCATAATGCAATGTTTTAGCAGAGTAACCGAGGAAATCCACGTGATGCAGCCAAAGCACTTGACGAAATTCAGCGCCATTCATGGTAAGAATTCTAAGCAACCCTGGAGGAGGAAATGGCAGCCCACTTCAGTATTCTTGCCTGGAAAGTTCTATGGACAGAGGAGCCTGGCAGGCTGCAACCCATGAAGTCACAAAGAGTCAGACAGGACTGAGCGACTGAGCGTGCATGCACACAATACGTAGTGTATAATTTTTACTGTTGTGTAAAGCAAATAAAGATCTTTCTCAAAATATTAACATTATAGCTTAAAATGATAATAGAAAGGAAGGCTCAGCAAAGTGGGAATGAAATGGAACTTAAGCAACTTGATGTGGACGTCTATATAAAACCTATAGCTAAAGTCATGAATAATGGCGAAAACCTGGGCACTGCCCCTAAGGGCAGGAACAAAGTCAGAATGCCCACTCTGCCTGTCTCCATTTAGCCTTGTCCTGGGGGTCCTAGCCACGGCAGGAAGGCAAGAAAAAGAAAGAAAAGGCATACGGGGTGAAAAGACACCGTGAGCCTATAGGAAGAAAATCCTTTTAAAATGTCGAAAGTCACTTCTAGAACTACTCAGTACATTTAGCAGAGTTGAGGGATAAAGGGTCAATTCAGAAAAGTCAGCCATATTTCTATATGCTAGTACTGAAGCATTGAGGAAATGTTTTCTTTTTTTTTGGCCGCTCTGCGTGGCTAGAGGGATCTTAGTTCCCCTGTTAGGGACTGAACCCAGGCCATGCCAGAGTTCTAACCTCTGGACTGCCAGAGAATTTCTGGAAAATAAATTTTTAAAAAATAGCCTTAAATCAAGGCTATTTTAAAATAGCCTTGAATCAAGTGGTAAGGAATCAAAATAATTTAAAAATACAGAAGATTTTTCAGAAAGAAGACTGGAAAGTTTAGCTGAGAGAGACTAGGGCAGGCCTAACTAAACCATGGTAGAGAGACACTGTTTGTAAACCAGGAAACTCAGCATTTCTAAGGCACTCGTTCTCTCCAAAATAATGTAGAATCATTGGAGATTCTATCAAGATTTCAAGAGACTTTTTGAGTTTTTGACAAGATGTTCTCATTTGAAGGAACTCCCTGGCGTTCCAGTGGTTAGGACTCTGTTTCCACGGCGGAGGGCATTGTTTTGATCCCGGATCAGAGAGCCAAGATCCCACACGTCACACAGCAAGGCCAAAAATAGAAAAAAAGATGATTCTAATTTGAAATGGAACTGCAAAGGATCTAGAATAGCCGAGAGAAATGTGAAGAAATAGACGGAGCTGAAGGCTTCCACTCTAACAGCTTACTATGGAGTGGTAGTCATTAAGGCAGTGAGGTACCAACACAGGGCAGACACAGGGGTTACAGAAAGCAGCAGGGAATCCAGGAACAGACTCCTAAGCTTCTGGCTAACTGACTTTTCAACTACGATGCCAAGTCAAGTCAACAGGGAGAGAAAATATTTTTAAAAGATGGCGCTGGGACAACTGGATATGATATGGAAAAAAAATTGAACCTCAACTCTTAGTTCTGCACAAAAATAAATCCTGGATGGGTCAGGGACATAAACAAACCCCAGCACCTTCTGGAAGAAAATATAGGAGAAAACCTTCATGATCTCGGGGTAGGCGAAGATTTCTTTCAAGTCACGAAAGCGCCAAACATACAAGGAAAAAAACTGATAAATTGGTTTTCATCAAAATCGAAATTTCCCTTTCATCAAAAGACACCATTAACATAACTAAATCACTCTGCTGTACACCTGAAACTAACATGATAATGTAAATCGACTATATTTCAATTTTTTTTTAAGTCACCAATAAGAAAATGCATAGACAATTCACACGCTGAAGGAAAAAAAATTCACAATACAATTTCTGATGAAGGATTTGTGTTTGAAATATGTAAAGAGCACCAGCAAACAAACAATAAAAATACAACCAAGTTTTTAAAACAGGCAAAATATTTGGGTAGGCATTTCACTAAAGGAGATGGACAAATGACCAGTAACCCTTGAGAGGTGCCCAGGATCTGCAGACATCAGGAAAATGCAGGTGAAAATCACAAGGAGACACCCATTAGCATCTATAGGGCTTCCCCAGTGACTCAGCAGTAAAGAATCTGCCTGCAATGCAGGACATGTGGGTTCAGTCCCTGGGTTGGGAAGGTCCCCTGGAGGAGGGCATGGCAACCCACTCCAGTATTCTTGCCTGGAGAATCCCATGGAACGAGGAGCCTGGTGGGCTATAGTCCACGGGGTCACAAAGAGTCCGACACGAGTTAGCAGCTAAATAGCAAGCACCCATTAGAACGGCTACTATTCAAAGAGCGATGGCAGGGACTTCCGTGGAGGTCCAGTGGTCAAGACTCCGTGCTTCCAACACAGGGAGCGTTGGTTCAGCCCCTGGTTGAGGACCTAAGTCCCCACACGCAGTGCAGTATGGCAAATAAACAAATAAAAAAGAAGAAAGTCACCAAGGCAGATGACACCAGGCATCACTAAGGGCATCAAAGAACTGAAACCCTCTTATTTTGCCAGCAGGGACATAAAGCTATATAACCATTCAGGGGACTCCTGGGGAGTTCCCGATTAAGTTAAATATCCATCTGCTCTAAACTGCAGGGTCTTCTCTTCCCCGGTGGCTCAGACGGCAAATCGTCTGCCTACTATGCAGGAGACCTGGGTTCAGTCCCTGGGTCCAGAAGATCCCCTGGAGAAGGCAATGGCACCCCACTCCAGTACTCTTGCCTGGAAAATCCCAGGGAGGGGGGAGCCTGGTGGGCTGCAGTCCACAGGGCTGCTGAGAGTCAGACACGACTCGGCGGCTTCACTTTCTTTTCTTTCTTTCTAAACTCCAGCAATTCGATCTCAGATATTGGTCCCTGAGAGAAATGAAAACACCTCACTGTATCAGTTACCCACAGCCGCATAACAAAGCCCCACAAACTTGGTGGCTTAAGAGAACACCCACTGATTAGCCACGGAGATATAGATCAGAGATCTCTCGTGGCAAAGGTCTCATGACGCTGAGATCACAGGTCAGCCAGACCAGGCTTGTCTGGAGGCTCAGGGCCAAATCCGATTCTTGGCGTTGTAGGATCCAGTCCCCGTTTCCTGCTGGGTCTCCTTCCGCCCCTGCAGCCCACCCTCCATGGCACAGGCTCCCTCCCTCTGTAAAACAACAGAGCAGAAGGCTCCAACCCCCTCCCCACCTCCACGGGGGGAAACCCCTGCTTTTAAAGGGACCATGTGACTGAGCCCCTCTCACAGCATGGTCTGTCACCACATAACATGATTTGATCTCAGGAGGAACAGCAGGCCATGTCACAGGTCCCACCTGCTCCAAATGAAGTGGTGAGGTCATCAGGGGCCAGCCTTAGAATCTGCCTCAGTCACCAAGGCTGAATGTTCCAGCCTTGGTAGGGGAATGTTCCAGCAAGCCTCATTTGTAAGAGCCGAAGGGCAGAAGCCAATCAGATATCCATGAGCAGCTGAGAGGCTCAGCCTCTAAGGCTGTGGCTGAGTAGACAGACCTGCAAAGGAACTATAGGCACACACATGTGAATGGTCTCAAAACGTCACACCGGTGAGGCGGTTTCCCCCAGGAACCCAGGGCAGCAGTTCTGAACCACCGTGTGTGCATTTTGGAATGACACAGTTAAGCAGAAGGAGCCAGGGGCTCACTGTTGGAGTGGGCCTCGCAGGGAGGTGCTAGAACGGTCCTTGTGATGGGTTAGAGTGGGAGTCATCAGTAGGAACCTGTGATTAGCTTCATATAGACACAGACGTTACACAGAGAAATATTTACAGATAGTGTACATACTTAGGTTCCGAGACGCACTCATGTGTCCTTGCTCTGTGGGTGCATCTAGAAGCTATGACACGCCGACAGCCACGAGCACCGCAGCACCCAGACCTTGATTTCTAACACCTTCCACTGAAGGAACCAGAGCGTCTTAGAGATATGGCTGCCTCTGGGGCTGCGGCGGGAGATAACAGGTGAGTCTGGAGCAGCCTGTGGTGCCAGAAAGTAAGGAAGTGCCCAGCCACCCCCCACACCACAGGAAAAAACAAACCCGCAGTGGGAACACACATCAGTATGCGCAGACACCACCCAGAAGAGCCCCTGGTGGGAAAATCCGAACAACAGAAGAATTTCTTTTTTTTTTTTAAATGATTGTGTTCATTCATTTTACTGCACTGCTGCGCGGGCTTTTCTCAGCAGTGGGGGCTGCATTCCAGTTGTGGTCCATGGGCTTCTCCTCACGGGGGCTTCTCTTGCGGAGCTCGGGCTTCAGCACTTGCAGCACGTGGGCTCAGCAGCTGTGGCTCTCGGCCTCTAGAGCACAGGCTCAGTAGCTGTGGCACATGGGCTCAGTGGCATCTGGGATCTTCCCAGACCAGGGATCAAACCTGCGTCCCTTGCATTGGCAGGCAGATTTATTACCGCTGAGTCCCCCGGGAAGCCTTAGAGTGTAGGAACTCCCCGGGGTTGGGGAGGCATTGTCCCACCTCCCTCGGCGAGCACACAGACTTCCTTCCAGGGGACAGTAGGGAAGGTGGGCAGAGTAGTTTTACTGGGGACGCATGAAGGCACATCAGGCAGGTGGTCAAGCCCTACCTCCTCAGCCTGAAGCCATGCTGACGGCAAGCACCTCTGACCAATGTGGGAAGGGCGCCCTGGCCCTGTGTTCTTGCCCCAGAACTTACCACTCCAGTCCTGAGGAAGACATCAGACAAATCCCCATAGACAGACAGTCTATGAAATCTCTGGCCAGTCCTCCTCAAAACCATCAACGGTGATCAAAGGTTTTGATCACCCAGGGATGTCTGAGAAACTCACAGCCCAGAGGAGCCGAGGAGATGTGGCAACCGACCGTTCTGTGCATCCTGGGTGGGGTCCTGGGACAGGAAGGGACTTAAGGAAAAAACTAAGGAAACGTGAATTAGGTTTGGACTTTAGTTGATGATAAATATTGTGTCGATGTTGTGACGCTGCTGATGTAAGATGTTCGCAGAAGGGAAAGGGGTGCAGCGTGTATGACAACCCTCTGAACTATCTTTGATGTTTTGTGTAAGTCTGAATCTGTCCTAACATCAAAAGTTCACTGCAAAACCCTTAAAATGTGGGCTGCAGACACGTGGCAGGCTGGCAAAATCCAAACGCCATGCCTGTAACTCAAAGCATGTGCTACAGATGGAAGCATCGGAAGGAAACACTGTGGATGCCGAGGCCCGGTCTCACTTTCTAAAAAAGCCCAGGATGGGATTCCCATCCGTTTTTAAAAACCATCCTCGTCCATTTGACCCCTGCTGGGGCCCGAGGAGCTGTTGAGCGGGTGGACGTGGGCATCTACCTCCTCCCTCGAACCCGCCCTGCCGTCTGTGCTGGGACGCTCTGTCCTGGGGCTTTCCTTCACTGCACTAATTCATCTGTTTCTCAGCTTATTCTTTTCTGAGTTTGTGTGCAGCCGTGCATGCGCTCAGTTGGGTCTGACTCTTTGTGACCCTGTGGACTGAATACCCTGTCCATGGGATTCTCCAGGCAAGAATGCTGGAGTGGGTTGCCATTTCCTGCTCCAGGGGATCTTCCCGACCCAGGGATGGAACCCACATCCCCTACTTTTCCCGCATTGACAGGCGCGTTCTTTACCAGATGAGCCACCAGGGAAAACTTAATCAAGTGTAACTACCTCTTAATTGTACAACACCCCTTCTTCAGAATTTGGGATGATTATGCAGAATGAAGTAAGTCAGAAAGAAAAACACCAATACAGGATATGAACACATATATATGAAATTCAGCAAGATGGTAACGATGACCGTATATGCGAGACAGCAAAAGAGACAGGACTCTGTGGGAGAAGGCAAGGGTGGGATGATTGAGAGAGCAGCATTGAAACATGTATATTGCCATGTGTGAAACAGCTCGCCAGTCCAGGTTCAAAGCATGAGACAGGGTGCTCGGGGCTGGTGCTCTGGGACGACCCTGAGGGATGGGAAGGGGAGGGAGGTGGGAGGGGGGGGTTCAGGATGGGGAACACGTGTACACCCGTGGCTGATTCATGTCAATGTATGGTGAAAGCCACTACAATATTATAAAGTAATTAGCCTCCAATTAAAATAAATAAATAATTTTTTTTAAAAAAGAATTAAAAAAGAGAACAACAGCCTTCTTCAGAATTTGTAATGGAACTCCTGAGAGTATCCCAGACTTCTTTCTTTATCCATTTATCCTTCAGTGGATACCCGAGGTGTTTCTACCTCTTGGTATCTGTGAGAGATGTTGCAATAAATGTAGAGATGCAAATATCTCTCCTGGACCCTGATTTCAGTCCTTTGGGGTACATACCCAAGAGTGAGACTGCTGGATCATACACTAATTCTATTTTTCTTTGAGGAAACTTCATACTGTTTTCCGGAGAAGGCGATGGCACCCCACTCCAGTACTCTTGCCTGGGAGATCCATGGACGGAGGAGCCTGGTGGGCTGCAGTCCATGGGGTCGCTGAGAGTCAGACATGACTGAGTGACTTCATTTTCACTTTTCACTTTCATGCATTGGAGAAGGAAATGCCAACCTACTCCAGTGTTCTTGCCTGGAGAGTCCCAGGGATGGGGGAGCCTGGTGGGCTGCCGTCTATGGGGTCGCACAGAGTTGGACACGACGGAAGCGACTTAGCAGCAGCAGCAGCAGCAGGACTATTTTCCACAGCTGTTGGTCGTTGCTTACTTGCTAAGTCGTGTCTGGCTCTTTTGTGACCCCATGGGCTGTAACCCGCCAGACTCCTGTGTCCACTGGATTTTCCCAGCAAGAATAGTTGCCGTTTCCTTCTCCAAGGGATCGTCCCAAAGCAGGGATTGAGCCCGAGTCTCCTGCATTTGGCAGGCAGATTCCTGTCCACTGACCCACCTGGGAGCCCTTTTCCACAGTGGCTTTACCATTTTGCATTCCCACGAACAACGCACAAGGGCCCCACCTTCTGCACATCTTCCCCAACACGTACTTTCTGCTTTTCTGATGCTGGTATCTCACTGTGGTTCTCCCTAACTTTTGCACATACAGAACACAGTTATAATAGCTCTTAATGTCCTTCTCTGCTGGTTCATGATGACATCTCTATGAACCCTGGGGAGGCTTGGAGGACTGGTCACTCTCCTCATGGGTCGAGCTCCCTGCTTCGTGGCGTGCCTGGTAATTGCTTGCGTGCCTGTCATTGTGAGCTTCACCTCTTCGCGTGCTGGGTCTTTAGTGCTCCTGCGGATCTTCCAGGGCTTTGTTCTAGGATGTAGTGACAGTACTTGGGAACGCTGTGATCCTTTTGAACTTCGCTTTTATGACTTGTTAAGTGGCTCCAGAGCAGGGCTCAGGCTTTGTTATTGTTGTTTGGTCGCTCAGTTTGTTTGCAACCCCAAGGACTGCAGCACGCCAGGCTTCCTTGTCCTTCACCATCTCCTGGGGTCTGCTCAGACTCGTGTCCATTGAGTCGGTGATGTCATCCAGCTCAGTCTGGGGCTCACTGTTCTCTATCACAGAGGCAAGCTTGTCCAGAGGTCTGTGCAATGGTGACCCGCAGCATCTCACCTTTCCAGATGGCTCTTCGCATGCCCCTTCCGAGGCAGGCACGGGCCAGTCTTCCACTGGATGCTCCGGGGGCCCTCTCAGCTGGCCAGTGTTCTCTGGGCAGCCCTCCCCTCTCTGACACTCTGTATCATGGCAGCTAGCCACCTGATCTCCCCAGACTCTCACCAGAGGATCCACCAGGACCACCTCGTCCCTCTTCTCACGCCACAACCTGGAAACTCCCTCAAGACGGTGAGTTGCAGCCGGCGTAGGGCCAAGCTCACCTGCCCCTTCTCTCAGGGACCTTGGTCCCATGTTACCTGGTGTGCAGCGCCTTCAGAGCCATCCCGTGTCTCATTCTGTCTGGTGGTTCATTGTTTTTTTGGTTGTTTCAAGTGGGACGGTAAATTCCCCATCACAGCTGGAAGGGAAACTTTTTCCTAATGGAAATGCCCTAAGTCTGGTTTTTCATGATGGCCACACGGGTATATCCGATGAACAAAACTCACTGAACTCACTTGATCCAGCAGGTCCTCATCTGAGTGTTGCTGTTGTTCGGTCACTCAGGTGTGTCTGACTCTGAAACCCCACGAACTGCAGCACGCCAGGCTTCCCTGTCCTTCACCATCTCTTGCAGTTTGCTCAAACTCATGTCCATTGAGTCAGTGATACCATCCAACCATCTCATCCTCCGTCATCTCCTTCTCCTCCTGCCTTCAATCTTTCCCAGCATCAAGGTCTTTTCTAATGAGTCAGCTCTTCGCATCAGGTGGCCAAAGTACTGGAGCTTTGGTTTCAGCATCAGTCCTTCCAATGAATACTCAGGACTGATTTCCTTTAGGATTACTGGTTGGATCTCCTTGCAGTCCAAGGGACTCTCAACAGTCTTCTCCAACAACACAGTCCAAAAGCATCAATTCTTCGGCAATCAGCATTCTTTATGATCCAACTCTCACATCTATACATGACTCCTGGAAAAACCACAGCTTTGACTACATAGACATTTGTTGGCAAAGTAATGTCTCTGCTTTTTACTATGCTGTCTAGGTTGGTCATAACTATTTCTCCAAGGAGCATCTTTTAATTTCATGGCTGCAGTCACCATCTGCAGTGATCTTGGAGCCCAAGAAACTAAAGTCTGTCATGGTTTCCATCGTTTCCCCATCTATTTGCCATGAAGTGATGGCACTGAATGCCATGATATTTGTTTTTTGAATGTTGAGATTTAAGCCAGCTTTTTCACTCTCCTCTTTCACTTTCATCAAGAGGAACTTTAGTTCCTTTTTGCTTTCTGCCATAAGGGTAGAGTCATCTGCATATCCGAGGTTATTGCTATTTCTCCCAGAAATCTTGATTCCAGCTTGTGCATCATCCAGCCCAGCATTCACATGGTGTACTCTGCATATAAGTAAAATATGCAGGGTGACAATATACAGCCTTGACCTACTCCTTTCCTAACTTGGAACCAGTCTGATGTTCCATGTCCAGTTCTAACTGCTGCTTCTTGACCTGCATATAGGTTTCTCAGGAGACAGGTAAGGTGATCTGATATTCCCATCTTTTTAAGTATTTTCCACAGTTTGTTGTGATCCACACAGTCAAAGGATTTAACATACTCAATAAAGCAGAAGTAGGTGTTTTTCTGGAATTCTCTTGCTTTTTCTACGGTCCAGTAGATGTTGGCAATTTGATCTTTGGTTCCTCTGCCTTTTCTAAACCAAGCTTGAACATCTGGAAGTTCTCGGTTCACATACTGTTGAAGCCTAACTTGGAGAATTTTGAACATTACTTTGCTAGCATGTGAAATGAGTGCAATTGTGCAGTAGTTTGAAGGGGCTTCCCTGGTAGCTCAGCTGGTAAAGAATCCACCAGCAATGCGGGAGATCCTGGTTCGATTCCTGGGTCGGGAAGATCCAATGAAGAAGGAATAGGCTACCCACTCCAGTATTCTTGGGCATCCCTGGTGACTCAGCTGGTAAAGAATCTGCCTGCAATGCAGGAGACCTGGGTTCGATTCTTGGGTCAGGAAGATCCCCTGGAGAAGGGAAAGGCTACCCACTCCAGTATTCTGGCCTGGAGAATTCCATGGACTGTATAGGCCTTGGGGTCGCAAAGAGTCACACACGACTGAACGGCTTTCACTTTCACTTGAGCATTCTTTGGCATTGCCTTTCTTTGGGACTGGAATGAAAACTGACCTTTTCCAGACCTGTGGTCACTGCTGAGTTTTCCAAATTTGCTGGCATATTGAGTGCAGCACTTTCATCTGAGAGTACACTCAAGAAAACTGGACATAGAGACACAGAGAGAGGTCTGCACACTCGTGTTCACAGTTGCATTATTCACAGCAGCCAAAGGTGGAAGCACCCCATGTCCACTGGCGGACGAAGGGTAAACGAGATGTGCTCTGTCCAAACCACACGGTACTGCGCAACCTCAAAAAGGAAGGAAATGACGACACAGGCTGCGTGGATGAACCGTAGGACGTCACGCCGAGTGAGATATGCCAGGCGCAAAAGGACAAGACCCATAGGGTTCCACCGGTATGAGTGTGATGGTTAATTTTATGTGTCTGCTTGACCGGCACGAGGGCCCTATATTTGGTCAAAGGTTATTCTGGGTTTTTCCGTGAAGATTTCTTTTTCCTTTGTCTGTGATTAGCCTTTAAATCAGTAGACTGAGTAATGCAGATTGCCCTCCCTAATGTAGGCAGGCCTCTTCCAATCAGGTGATGGTCTGAATAGAGCAAAAGTCTGACCCTCTGGACATGAGTTTGAGCAAACTCCGGGGGCTGGTGAAGGACCGGGAAGCCTGGTGTGCTGCCTTTCCTGTATCGCAAAGAGATAAACACAATTGAGTGACTGAACAACCCAGAATAAGAGGGAATTCTTCCTGCCTGAAGGCCTTCAAACCGGGATATTGATCTTTTCTTACCTTCAGAGTTCAGATGAAACCTTGGTTCCCCTGAGTCTCACTCATCCTGCTGACCTTGGGACTTACAGCCTCCATAAACACGTGAGTCAATTCCTCATAATAAACCTCTTTGAAAATATACAGACACACCCCATTGATTCTGACTAATACAACGAGGGCCCTAGAGAAGTCAAATCCACAGACAGACAGTAGGTGGAAGGCTGAGAGTGGGGAGAAGGCGTGTGTAGAGTGGATTGTAGCCGTTCTAATGGACTGTTGTTTGGTCATTCAGTTGTGTTAACGCTTTATGACCACCTGGACTGTAGCCTGTTAGACTCCTCCGTCCATGGGATTCTCCAGGAGAAAGTGCTGGAGAGGGTTGCCATTCCCTTCTCCAGGGGCTCTCCCTGACCCAGGGATCGAACCTGGGTCTCCTGCAGTGCAGGCGGATTCTTTACCAACTGAGCCTCCAGGGAAGTGGTGGTGACTTTGGCACAACCACATAAATGCGTTTAAACCAGGTTAGGATGGCAAAGCTCACGTCCTGTATATGTTACGACAAACACTGAACCGAGCAGCTCAGCTCTGTGCAGAGAGGAGCGTCATCCAGAGCCGCGGCCGCACACCGGAGACCGGGAAGTCTCTGCCACCAGAGTCACGGTGCTGGTTGACCCGTCGAAAGCTGGCAGCCAAGATAAGGGGGCCTCCATGACCCTGCCCGCCAGCAGACGCCGAGAGATGGCCCGGCCTCCAGAAGCCTGAACGAGATTCGTGACCTGCATCCAACAGACGCTGTCAGTGTGGTCGTAAACTCAGGATTTGCCCAAGTCCACCTCTCTGTTGAGTCCTTGCCTGCTGGACCCGGCCCCCTGCACCAGCCTCTCCTTAAGCCTGCAGCTCAGCTGCGACCCTGGTGTCTCTCTCTCCCATCATCACAGGAATGCCCCGTGGGTCCCAGGCTCTTGGGAGCCAGTCCTCGTCACCCACAAGGCTGTATGCCTCTGTTGCTGGTGAGGAATCATCTCTCCAGGGGCAGAGATGAGAAGCCAGGGAACCAGCTGCCTCACCCAGGCATTCAGCATGCACGGGCAGCGGGCACCTCAGGGGAGCCAAGAAAACACACACGTCCAGGTGCCCTGACGGCTGCCTGCCCTTCCTGTTCCTCCTGTGCCGGGAGCCCGGGCCAGGCTGTAGGTCCCACAGGACTCACCACCCTGAGTGCTATTGCAACATCACCAGAGGGACAGCTGCCAGGAGCTCCGAGGGGCCACGCCAAGGGGCCCCGGGCACCAGGTGGCGATCCTGGGAACCCACACACACTCCCCGTTGGGGACCAGCCCCACGGTCCTGGCTCCGCTGGCCCCCCGCAGGTGCTGAGACCCCAGGTACAGACCCTGAGAGCCGCAGGCGTCTGGCAGCAGACCCGGGGTGAAGCCTCCGGGGTGAAGCCTGGGGGCTCGAGGGTTCTGGCGGACAGAAGGAACGGCTTCATCACATCTTGGTCTACTGACCCCGGTACACCTGAAGCATCTTCGGGAGAAAACAAGGAACTGGGCCACCCTAGACAGCAGCCAGGTGGTCAGGGGAGGGCGCATGCCCACGTGAGTCGGCTCAGGTCTGCCCAAAGCCCCGCCCAGGGTTTCCAGGACGACCGGCCGGGTCCATGCGGCCAACAGCACCGCCTGGTGGCCAGCGGGTGAGCAGCACGCAGCCTGCTCCTGCTCACCTCCAAGCCAGACAGATGCAGGGACAGAGCGCGGTGGGGCTGAGGACCTTAGGCCTCTGGGCCCAGCCGTCTTGAGAGGCTCTCCCAGCCCCCAACTCCCTTCCTCCAGGCCTGGAAGGGACAGAGTTGGGCAACAGCTATGCTGACCTCTCACCACGTAGGCCTTAGTGCCCCCAGGGCTGGGCCCTATGTCTATGGAGTCGGGTAAAGAGATGACCCCTGCCCTCAGGGAGCCCCCAGGAGCATGGAGGTGGGAGCCACATGTCCCAGGGATCAAGGCCTCAGGCCAGGCCTCGGGGGGGGACAGGTGGCTGAGGTCTGGGGTCCCTAGTGTGCCCCATGTCTCTGGAGCAGTCCAGGGGTTGGGTCAGTGAGGAAGGCAAGGCACCAGGCCACCGGGGACCCCTCCGTCCTGTCTGGTCAGCAGAGGCAGGGCCTCTGGCCAGGCTGGGCCAGGGCCAAGTGTGGACATGATCTGGACATGAGCGCTGGCCCTCCTGCAGCCCAGAGCACATCCCGTCCTGCGGCTCAGCGGGGCTGCCCACGGGGCCGGGGCAGACGGGCGGCCCAGCGTGACCACAGAGCCCAGTTCTGGGGCCTCGGCCTCTCGTCCCCTGGGCCACAGGCCCCAGCCAGGACCCACAAGAGGGACTTTCACAGCCAGACCCACCGAGGGGCCTGCCTGACCGTCACCTGATCTCGGGCGAGGACACGGAGGTCACATCCCACGGCAGACTCGGGACCTCGGCCCCAGAACTGGGCTCCGCGTGTCCCCCGAGACACAGCCAGCAACACCAGCGGCCCATCCTCGTCCACCCGCCCAGGCACCCACCGGGGACGCAGAGTGGGTGCGGTTGAAGCACCCGGGGCTCCCCCAAGCCCTCCCGCTCTCTGCAGGAAGGGCGCCCTGCTGGGGGCCCTGGGTGCTCTCCTACGCCCGGCATCCTCGGGAGAGCCTGGCCACAGATGCTGGGGTGGGGTGGGGAGTGATGGTGGCCCCCAGGACCCTGCCGCCCGGCTATTCCTGGCAGTTTGTCTCTCGGGGTGCCCCATCCCCAGGGCCTGTTCCACCCAAGACAGGGGCCCCCCACCCTGGCCTCACCCTGGCCCCCCGGGGGAATTCTCAAAGTCCCCCGCTGCCCAGGCCCTGACCCAGGGGTCAGCAGGCGCCCCACCCAGGGGACTTGTAAAGGTTCCCCGGGTACCAGGACTGAGAACCACTCCCTTCTCTGTGCTTGGTTCTCTTCGACTGGGACCCGGGAACACTCAAGCCAACCACGGTTTATGGAGGTGGAGGCCCTGAGCACAACAGGCCTCAGCCTGGGGAAGCAGGGGGCATGCAGGGGAGACCCCTGCCCGTTTTACAGAGAGGAAGCCTGTGGCTCCAGAGGGACCCGACCAAAGTCTGCAGGGCAGAGCCTTGGGCCTGGGGTCACCGTGGCCCGGCTGGCGTGCTAGGTGGAGGGGCAGAGTGCTCCTCATCCCCAGCCCTGGGCTCAGTGCTGGGGTAGAGTCACCCTAACTTGGGGGTTAGTTTGGGGGGACAGTTTGCCCCCAGGGCTGACTGCCCGAGAGCTGGCTGTGTTCCCCAGTGTCCCCACTGCCCCATGCCCTCCCTGGGCTGAGAGGGCCAGTCCCACGGGCTTGCCGGCGAGCTGCCCAGCCCGGTCACCAGTACAGGGCCCACCCTGAGCCCTGGCCGCCCCCTCCTCAGAGCGGGGCAGCCCCCCAGGAGGATCTCAGGCCACACGGATGGGCAGGGGGTGGGCATGAAGGGCCGCCTAGATGGCTGGTATGGGTCCCCCACCCCCACCCACCCAGGGTCCTGCGAGTCTGCATTTGGAGGTGGGAGGCTGTCAGGGGGAGCTCCTGCAGCCCAGCCTTGCCCAGCAGAGGGCAGCTGCGGCCCGGGCTCTGGGGGCAGGGCTGCAGGGGTGGCCGGAGGACACTCAGGCAGTGGGACCACTTCTATGAAACGGAGCACACGTGCCCGCCCCCAGGGTGGGGCAGGGGAGAGCACGCCCTCCTCCACGCCTGCTCCCTGGTGGGAAGCCCACAGAGCCCCGCACTCCTGCCAGCGGCCCCGCCGTATTTGTACATCAGGACGCACTTCTCATACGTGAGCTAAAAAGAGCGGCTCCTAAGGCTCCATGTGGGTTGTGACGGGCGTGCTCCGCCGGATCCATCCCACCCTGCCCGTGTGGTGCCCGCCTTGCCATGGGTAGCCATGCAGAGCTCTGGGGGGCCTGGCCCCCGACCCCACCACTGCTGCTCTGGGCCTCAGTCCCCTCGTCTGACAGAGGGGAGAACTTCAACTCTGACATTAAGTGAATGATGCCACTGTGTCACTCAAGTGACAGTCAGGACCCCGGCCAGGCGGCCCCCACACCGCCGCCCCGCCCCCACCCCGAGCCTGCACGGGCCTGGCCACGGCAGGAAGGCGGGCTCAGAGGAGCGTTTCCGCCCAGGCCGGGCGGGCGAGTGCAGACCCTGATAAGGGCGCACATGGCTGGCTGCACGTCCGCCTTTTGTCCCCAGCTCCGGTCAGCCCTTCCTGCCAGGGTGAGAAGCCTGAGTGCCTGGCGATGGCCTCCCTCCCCTCCACCTCCTCTCGGTCCCTGGCTCCGTGGTCCAGGGTCTAGGGGAGTTTGAGGCCCCCGGGGCCAGGGGCCCCAGGACCAGCCGGGAATCTGAACTGAGCTGACCAGGCTTCCTTCCTGCCGGGTCCCCTCCAGGCCCCGCGCTCTGCTGGCTCAGCTCCGGGTGGTGGGGAAGCGGGGAGCGGTCTGCCAGGGCAGCTGTGGGGGCCTGGGCGGGCTCAGGCCCCCTCGGGGTCAGACACCGCCCCCTCCTGTGCCTGAGGCCCCAGGGAAGTGTGGGCCTGGCTCAGCCTGGCTCCGAACCGGCCCTGTCCTAAAGCGACCCGATGTCAGGCAGAGAGGGGGCTGTCACCCCACCCTCAGGGGCCTGCACGCTCAGGGGTGTCTGTCCCACAGAGAACTGGCGAGCTGAGCTGAGGAGGGCTACATCAGCCCCCGCAGGGGCCTCTCCCAGCCCCCAGACCCCAGAGGCTGCCCTTGACTGAAGACCGCACACCCATCTAAGGGGGGTGGTGGGTGACCGGGAAGGCTAGGCCCCACGTCTGTTTCCAGAACAGAGAGTCGCATCCCTCGGGGCTGCCTCCCCAGCGGCCCCTGGCAGCCCCCTAAGATGCGACCCCCTGCCTCGTGGGGTTGGTAGCAGGGCCTGGTGGGCAGATCCTTGGCGACCTGCTCAGGAAGCACTCAGATCTGGGGCATCTCTTCTTCTCTTATAAGGGCTTTCTTGAGGCATGCTTGACAGACCGCTCAGTGCACCCAGTCCAAGCGCACAATTCAGTGAGTTTGGATATATTTTGTTAATTCTTTTGCAGCTTCCCGGGTGGGTCAGTGGTAAGGAATCCACCTGCCAATGTAGGAGACTCAGGTTCAATCCCCGGGGTCGGGAAGATTCCCTGGAGGAGGGCATGGCAACCCACTCCCGTATTCTTGCCTGGAGGATCCCATAGACAGGGGAGCCTGGCAGGCTACAGTCCCCGGGGTCGCCAAGAGTCAGAGACGACCGAGCCCCCGAGTGCAGTGACGACACACATAGACCAGAGCTTCCGCCACCTCCGCCGTTTTCAAGAGCGCAACCCGGTGGGGCTGAGTCACGTTCACGGTCTGTGCAGCCACCACCCCTGTCTGCTCCCAGAAACTTTTCAGCCTCCCAACCTGAAATTCTGCGTCTGTTAAACAGTCGCCCCATCCCCTGTCCCCACCGCTGGGTTTCGGTCTGAACAGACGTGCCCGTGTGGGGCATTTCCCACAGGTGGAATCACACTGCTCTTGTCCTTCTAAGCCTTCACACAGCGTCAGCTTCCCAAGGCTCGTCCGTGTGGTCACGGTGTCCGCTTCACCCCTCGCTGGCTGAACACTGTTCCGCTGAGCGGCCGGACCGCGGGTGTCATCCACCCACCACTCGTCAGCGGCCGGACACCCGGGTTGTTCCCCGCTTTCGGTTACTGTGAAGAATAATACTGATGGCCTGTTCTCAGCTTCTTTGTGTATCGTCTCGGAGGGGGATGGAGGGAATTCTATGCTTGCTTTCTGAGCCGCAACAGGCTCCTTCTTCAAAAATGCATTTGCTCTGGACTGTGGTCCACTCAGCCCCAGGCAGGGATGGCATGCACCCTCTCACCACTCATGCCATCTCTGAAGCCTCGAGCTGAGCTCTGGGCACTGCTGTGTGCTTCCAGGCTGGCAGGGGCCAGCTGAGGGCATGGTGACCACGCCGGGGGCAGGTGTGGGTGGCGTCAAGGGATGAGTGGCCACTTGGCCCGTGGTGACGGGGATCACAGCCGCCAAAACCGTGAATTCGTCCACATAACGTACGTGCCTCTCAGAGGGAGTTTAGGGCTGTGAGGCGCCCACGTGAGTCCATGTGATGGACACACATCTTGACACCTTGTCCAAACCCAGGGAACACACCACACCCAGACGTGTGTTCTTGGGCCGCACATTGGACTCCGGGCGGTGGGCGGTGTCAGCTTGCCCCTGTAACGAGCACATTGTCGAGGGCTGTGGATGGGGGTGGGTGGCTGCACTCGAGAGGGGGGCCTGTGGGAATTCTCCTGACCTTCGTCCCAGTGTTGCTGGGAACCCAAAGCTGTGCTAAAAACAATCCATCTTCACCAATGCGCCTCTTCCTGGGGGTCATGAAGTCACTGAGACCAGGCAGAGCTGACCTCAAGGCTGCACGGACCCGGGGCGCCCTCCGCCGTGAGTGGCAGGGGCTGTGGAGGGCACCCGCTCCACCGCCCCCCACCCCGACCCCAGGTGGTGAGACGAGCCGGAGGTGCAGCGGTTTCTCTTTCATGCTTTTGGGAATCTAATCCACCAGCTCTTTCCAAACAAGCGCTTACCACTTCACGGGCTGGACGACACACACACACAGATTGATTTTCATTTTAGAATCACAAAATGCAGCATAAATAAGCAGTCCTGGCCCAGAGGGCTCTTCCTGTCCTGCCCCAGCCACAGGCCTCTGGAGAAGTCACATCCTCTCGGCTCCAGGGCGTGGCGGGGGGGCAGGAGGTTGGGGGGTCCGTCTGTCCCTCCGTAGCTCAGCCCACAGGCTCCAGGGATCAAGCCTGAGAGGGAGGTGGCTCTTTGGCTTTTGAATGTCGTTCCTTTAAACTGTGGGGCGGCCAAGTGGGAAGAGGGGTTGGGGCGCCTGTGCCTCCTGAGTCAGACCCAACAAACCATACAGGCAGCATTCCGGAATGTCTGGGGGCATTCCGGAGCCCTCTGCGCTTTGCCCCATGAACCCAGCGGGGCCTGGAGCTGGGACTCATGTGTGGAGGGTGGAGGTGGGCATAACTCCCCGAAGCCTGGGTGGGGCTGGGCCCTGGGTACAATGGCCACCTGCTCCCATCTCCTGAGTCCTCCACCAGCCTAGCCCCGTGGGCAGCTGTCCATGGCCACCCACCCCGAGACAGCAGGTCCTTGGGGCGCCCTTCCACCCCAGGGAGGGGGGCCTGGGCCTGATGTGGAGCTGCCTCCAGCCTCTCCCAGGGATCCGGTGACCGCCTGGCCCACGGCCTGAGCTCGGCATTTCCGGCCATTGTCCAGAGCCGGGTTGGCTCCGGAAGCTGCGATCCCCAGGCGGGCCTGGCGGTGCTGGGGAAGGGGCCGGGGGGGGTGGAGGGGGGGGTCGGGGACAACATCCTGTCTGAGAGTCCGGCTGGCGTCATCTGGGCCAGGACCGTGGCTGGGGCAGAGTAGCCAGGACTCTAGTGGGGTGCCTCTCGAACCTAGGTGCCTGCCAGGCCTGGGGAGGGGTCTGCCCCACGCCCCCTCCCTCCCCAGGAAAGGGCGCAAGGCCCCTTTACGGCCAGTGGAGAGGCATTGCCACCCCAGCGCAGGGCGTCGGTGGGGACTCAGAGGGTCAGGATGCCCAGAGCACGGCTCACCTGGGCCCCTGGGCCCCTGGACCCTGCGTCCTAACCCCAGCTCTGCCACGCCCGGCGGCCTCCGGGGACCTCAGCACGCTCCTGGGGCAGTGGGGCCAAGCAGGAAACCTGCTTTAGCTGAGGAGGCCTGAGTGATCATTGCCATGGAGAACACTGGGGCTTGGAGAAGACCTTGGACCCCCGGGGGTGGGTCCTGAACATGCGCCCCAGATCAGACCCCAGCACTGCTTTGCTCTGCAAGCTGGTGGGAGCCCTGTCTTCCTGATTCTGGTCCTGTGTCCCCGAACTGGGGGCCAGGGCAACAAGAATGGGGCCAGGCTGGGCCTGCAGGAGCTTCCCAGGCACCGAGGTGACTGCTGGGGACCCCCTGTGACCCCCAGGGGCTCCACTGGCTGAGTCCAGCCCACCCGCAGAGCACAGGCCCCCGTAGAGTCCGACGTGACTCCCAGCTAGCGGCCAGCCAGGAGGGAATGGCCCGCAGGCCCATCAGCTGAGGAACAGATAACACATGTCCATCCATACAACGGAACGCCATGCAGCCACAGAAAGGCACGAAGCGCCAACTCCGGGGGCAACATGCGTGAACCTCAAACACTGCTGAGTGCAGGAAGCCACGCACACAAGCCCCCACGTCATAGGATTGCAGCTGTAGGAAACGTCCAGGCAAATCCAGAGGGACGGGAAGCAGACGGGCGGTTGTGCAAGGCCTGGAGGCGGGGGGCATATGTCAGGGAATAGACGGCAGGAGGAGGCAGGCTGCTTTAGGGTGCTGAAAATATTCTAAAATCGAAGCTGGTGATGGCCACTCTGCTCGGTGTCTGTGGAATTGCACACTTGGAGTGGCTGGCTACGGGGCATGCGAATTACACCTCACTACAGCTGTTCTCTTTCAGAATTGTTTCTGAAGGAGATGGGAATACCAGACCACCTGACCTGCTCTTGAGAAACCTGTATGCAGGTCAGGAAGCAACAGTTAGAACTGGTCATGGAACAACAGACTGGTTCCAAATAGGAAAAGGAGCACGTCAAGGCTGTATATTGTCACCCTGCTTATTTAACTTATATGCAGAGGACATCATGAGAAACGCTGGGCTGGAGGAAGCACAAGCTGGAATCAAGATTGCCGGGAGAAATATCAATAACCTCAGATATGCAGATGACACCACCCTTATAGCAGAAAGTGAAGAGGAACTAAAAAGCCTCTTGATGAAACTGAAAGAGGAGAGTGGAAAAGTTGGCTTAAAGCTCAACATTCAGAAAACTAAGTCATGGGGAATAGATGGGGAAACAGTGGAAACAGTGTCAGACTTTATTTTGGGGGGCTCCAAAATCACTGCAGATGGTGATTGCAGCCAGGAAATTAAAAGACGCTTACTCCTTGGAAGGAAAGCTACGACTAACCTAGATAGCATTTTAAAAAGCAGAGACATTACTTTGCCAGCAATGGTCCGTCTAGTCAAGGCTATGGTTTTTCCAGTGGTCATGTATGGATGTGAGAGTTGGACTGTGAAGAAATCTGAGCACCGAAGAATTGATGCTTTTGAACTGTGGTGTTGGAGAAGACTCTTGAGAGTCCCTTGGACTGCAAGGAGATCCAACCAGTCCATCCTAAAGGAGATCAGCCCTGGGTGTTCTTTGGAAGGACTGATGCTGAAGCTGAAACTCCAATACTTTGGCCACCTCATGCGAAGAGTTGACACTGGAAAAGAGTCTGATGCTGGGAGGGATTGGGGGCAGGAAGAGAAGGGGACGACAGAGGATGAGATGGCTGGATAGCATCACCGACTCGATGGACACGGGTTTGGGTGGACTCCGGGAATTGGTGATGGACAGGGAGGCCTGGCGTGCTGCGATTCATGAGGTTGCAAAGAGTCGGACACGACTGAGCAACTGAACTGAACTGAATAGCTATTCTGTTATAAAAAGAAACCACTGGCTGGCCCTCGGTTCTTGCTGAGCCCCGGCCCGGCCTGGAGCTCTGGCTAAGGCCACATGGCTCTCAGGACAGAGCCTGCTTGCTTGGAGCAGAGTTACCTGCCACGGGCAGGGGCCAGGGGAGCCGCTCTCGTCCCCTGGGCCTGGTGAGGTGCTCTGTCCACGCACCCGTAGGCCTCTCCAGCCACCTGCAGCCCCAGTGGGACGTCTGAGCTGCCCCACTCCCACGTCCCATGGTCCCCAGGCCAGACACTGCTCCTTTCCAGGCCTCAGGTTACCCAGATGGTCCCTAAGACCCCAGGAGCCCTGCACCCAGAGACCGAGGCGGGCTGTGCGTCCCCTCCCCCAGCACGGGGTATCTTCTCACCAGGAAAGAACCGAGACTAAATTTACGCCTGGGCCTGTGCACTGCAGGGGAGAGGTCAGGCGGCCCCCACCCGGCCCCTGACGCAGTTCCCCTTCCCCTCTGGAGGGGGTTTCTATTGTTCTCGGGGCCTGGCCCCCAATCTCCCCTGCACACTCACTTCCTGTTTCCTGGCCGAGAGGAAACAGAGATTTCTGGCCTGCCTGGGCGGCAGAGCTGGCCCCCCCACCCTGCAGCCTTCTCTGTGAAGCTAGTGGTAAAGGATCTGCCTGCTAATTGCGAGAGATGTGCATTTTTAGGGATATTAAACCCAAATGCTCACAGGCAGCTTGGGGCCGAACAGCATGGACCGTGGAGGCTGGAGGGACCTCAGGGCTGCCCATGGGGGTCTGTAGGTGGGAGGCACAGGCCCCTTTGAGAACCTAGTGGACTCTGTGGGCTGCTGCGCCCCTCCCCTGGAAAGGGCCCAGGCACAACTGTCCACCGTGACAGCGTTTCGAGGTCCCCAGATTGCCCCTGCAGGGCTCCCCAGGCCCTGCCCTGAGAAGCGGGGAAAGTGAGGCAAGGCAGCTTCTGGCCTCTAACGTCCCAGACCTACCCGAAGCCTATGGCTGCCCCGTGGAGACGACAAACTCTCCCGGCGACACGGTCTCCCTGGGGAGGGGAACCCCGCCGCCCCCAGCCCCTCTCCCCCAGACAGCTGGGATGACGTTGCGCCCGAAGCCTGCCCCGCGTGGAGGCCTGGGGAGGGCTGCAGCTCCTGGTTCAAGGTCAATCTTGCTGGTTGACGGTCTTCGCCCTCCTGAGGGGCCCTTACTCCTGCACAGATGGGGTCAGGCAGTGGTGGCGGCCCTGCAGGGTGGGCGAGACAGCCCACCAGAGCCATGTGCCCTCGGCGCGGCCCCCACAGGCCCCAGGGTCCTGCTCACCACTCTGCTCCCTGAAGGCCTCGGAGAGCCTGGCGCCCAGTGCTCCCGGAGCGGGCCGGGCAGGGAGGGGACAGCACGGCCCAGACCCAGGTGCTGAGCCGTAACCCACCTCCACTGACCTGTCCCCCCACCCCCAGCACACACATCGGTTCTCTGGAACTTCCCTTTCTGTTCTCCTGGGAGATTAAGTGTTTTTCCCCCAGGTTAACGGCTGCTCTATCCATCAGGCTTGGCAAACTGCAGCCTGATCGTGAGTGGGGCTTCTGTCCAGAGCTCCAGGCAGGGTGCTCAAGCCCCCTTTCCTCAAGCCCCCTTTCCTCAACCCCTCACGGTGCGGGTAGGGAGCCCTGTGGGGCTGGGACAGCCTGGGCTCCAGGCAAAGCTGGGCCCTGGGACGTGTCTGGGCCGTGGGCTGAGGGCCGAGGACCTGCGGGTTAGGGCCCAGCCGCAGCGCCGGGTGGGGGTCAGGCTCTATCCCAGGATCCCCCTGCTCAGTGAGCCTCCTGCAGGGGTCAGCTGCGACCACCCCTGCCCACCTTCCAGCTTCCAGGTGGGACCCAGAGCCCACCCCCTGGCCACAGTCAGCACCGTGAGCCCCACCTGGCCAACAGCTCTAGAGACAAGCATTTCCTGGCGGCCCCTGGGAGCTTGGAACGTGCCGCACACCCACCCTGGGGGACCCCCACGCTCACTGCCCGGGTGGTCTCTCCTCTCTCCACTGCCCAGACCACTGCTGCCTGCACTTCACAGACTGCTCAGCAAAGCAGAAGCCTGGACCCCAGCTCCCTTGGAGATGCCCTGCCTGCTCCCCGGGTGCCCCCTGCCCAGCTCTCACCCCACTCCCCTATGATATGAGTCCTTCCCCAGGGAGGAAATCTGTTGTTCAAAAAACGAGACTGCCTTCGTCTTCCTATATTAAAGAAATAACAGCACAGGGATACTCCTGCACCTTCATCAGAATGGCTAAGACAGAACAGCAGAACAGCACCAAGTGCTGACGAGGCTGTGGGGAGGCTGGGGCGCTCCCGCACGGCGGGTGGGGGTGGCCTGGAGACACGTCGGGCAGGGGTTGGTTTCATGTCTGTCCTGCCACCAGGGACTGCCCAAGGAAATATGGTGACCAGAACGGGGCACAGCCCCTGGGGACCCACCAGGAACCGAGGTCGGGGTTGGGGGGCAGGACATGAGCAGCAGAAAGGCCGTGATGGCTGTGTGAGGAGTCCCCAGTGAGGAAGACCACGGAGCAGCAGGAGAAGGGACCACGCGTGCCCGAGGGTCTCCCGCTGCCCAGGCAGCCCTGGGCTCTGAGTTCAGAGCTTCTGTTTCACGCCGGCCAAGCCTAGGGGATCATCTCCCCTTGGCAAGCTTCAGCTGCAGCAGCTCAAGGGTTAGACGTGAGCGCTGCACACAGTGCCAGGCAGTGGGCACATCTGAGAGGTGTGAAGCAGGAGTCATTGGGGGCCTGGGTGGAGCTGAAGACCCCCGGCTGCCGGACAGACCCCCAATCTCCCCGTGGGACCTCCCGTTCCCTCTGGGACCCGATCCAACTCTGTACACAACTCCCTGGGCCTAGGGGAAAGCGAGCTCCCTTCCAGTCCTGCCGGGGACGGGTCACTGGACCAGGCGCACGCGTCCCTGGATGAAGGGTCAGCTGCATCTGGCGGGAGTCTGGCTGACAGAGCCATCCTGTCCCCGAGGCCAGGGGCCACCGCGGGGGGTAAACAGGAAGCCCTGCTCTCCCCTGCCCCGTGCTCCGGTCCTCCCCTCCCTGGCTCACACGCTGCGCCCAGCGCCCCTCGAGCCGCCCCAGATGCCCGTGCGGGCCTCTGCTGGGGGCTCGGTCCGTCTGCTCCTGAGCCTGCCGAGGCCAGAAGCCTGGCATCGAGGGCTCCTGGGAGGGTCCCAGGAGGCCCGGGAGGCCCTGGCCACCCCCGCCACGCCCCTGGCCTGACCGGTGCGCTCTGGGAAGGTAAGAAGGCCCAACTCAGTCCATCACCCCCAGAATGCCTGCAGGCGGGCTGGGAGGCCGCTGGACCATCGTGCCTACGGACCAGGGAGCGGACGGGGAAACTGAGGCCAGTGTGGGCCGAGGCTCCGGCCATGGGAGCCAAAGCTGGGACTGGAACGCCAGCTTTCCGACCGCACTGGGGCTCTGCCCTGGGCCCGGGTCTCTGGGCCGCCCAGTAGTGAGGGACCGGCCCCAGCAGATGATCACCTCTGTGCCGCCCTCGGGGTGGCACCAACTCCTCCCCCAGCTGATCCCGCTGTGGTGGTGTGCTCGCCGACCCTGGAGAGACGCCATGGGGGGCAGGCAGGGGGCCTCCTTGAGGATGGGGTGGTCCTGGCCCGCCCCAGGTGGAGTCGCCTAGACTGAACACAGAGTGAGCTCCCCACATCCCAGCACCCGGGAGGGGCACCCACGGGGCAGGAGGCACCCCGACCCCCCTGCAGGTCCCCAGAACCCTCCTGGAGTCCGACGGGGTATCGGCCAGTGCCGTCCTCGCCCTCTGCCGGTACTCAGCCCACCCTCCATGCAGGCCCTGCCCGTCCCCAACCTGCTTGGGGCAGGCCAGGACCTCAGCCCATCTCTGGCATCTGCCTCTGAGGCTCCAGGACCTGAGACTGGGGGGTGCAGAGGGGTTGAGGCCACAGGCCGGGCTGGGCTGGCTGCCATGCGGGGCCCCGTAGGAGCTGCCAGCAGGGCAGAGCTGGTGAGGAGGGGGGCCCAGAGCAGTGGGGGTCCCAGAACCAGTGGTCCGGGGAGACTGGGGCACAGAGGACCCCCCCACCGCCTGTAATTCCACCTTTCAACCCACGATTCAGTCTGCATGCTCTGGGCGCCCTTCCAGAAAATTCCCTAACCTTCCCCACGTTTTAGACGGAGGGGGGCCCATCAACTATTTCACAAGTTGGCTAGTTAGCTGCTCACAACCTCAGCCCAGCCCATTCCCTGGCAGGACTAGATCTGCCCCCTGGGGTGGGGGCACAGGAGGAACTGGGGGGCCCTGCTTACCTAGGGTGAGTCTCTTTCCTCCTTGGGCCTCAGTCTTCCCATCCTTATGCAGAAGGGGCCAAGCCCAGCTGGCCCTGACACCCACTGTTTCTCCCACCCAAGGGCACGAGCTGACCCCCTGGGCCTAGGGCAGGGTCAGCGTTAGGGTCTGGGCCACCTTCTGGGTGTGGGCAAAGCCCAGCTTGGCCCCTAGTACACTCAGCAAGACACACAGCCCTCCTGAGCAGCTGGGCCCTTGGGTGAGAGAGCCAGGAAGCAAAGGCAGGCCACGGGGGGCTGGCGGGGAAGAGGTGGGGGGTGAGCCCCCCAGACGCCATCCGGCAATGCTTAAGGGCCAGCCACCTCCTCTGCAGTCACAGCCACCCCTCTGGCTGGCACCTCACCTGACGCCCTAGAACAGTTGGGGAAACTGAGGCCAGGAGAAACAAAGGTCCTGTGCTGACCACAGCCTCGCCTACAGGACACCCTCCCAGGGGGGCGGGGAGAGAGCAGTCCGGGCTGACCGCCAAGACCCCCTGCCCCCCGCCCCCAGCAAGGGTGGGCAGGTTCCCTCCTGCTCTCAGCACTCTGGGGGGAATTTCCCGAGCTGCCCCAGCTCCCTTCTTGGCCGGGACATCAAGCTGGGTGGGGTGGAGGGAGGGAGGACTGAGCAGAGGTGCTCAAGGCCAGAGAAATGAGGGTGTTCAGACTGGGTGGGTGAGGGCTGAGCCCCGAGGATGGCGGGCTGGGGGCCTGCTCACCCAGGGCCCTCAGCCAGGCGTGTCCAGCTGTGTCCTTGGTCACTGCCCAGCTCCCCTGCGGCACCCACCCAGCCATCAGCACAGCCACTGGGGCACTGCCAGGAGGAAGGAACGGAGAGTCTGGCCTGGGCTAGAGCACCTGGAGCGCCCGCGGGAGCACCCTCTGTGGCCACCCAGGCTCCTGCCCTTTCCCCCGCAATGCCCTCCCTAGCCTCAGGAGCCCAAGGGGCCAGAGAACATCTCTTGTCCTCCCCTAGCAAGGGCCCCGGAAGTGGGACCGGGGGCTCTCGCCCCTGGAGCAAGGAGCTCACTGCCCTATTGCTAGAGAAGGCCCTGGGCTGATGTCTGCCCTCCCCGCCTCTCCCCTGACCACGGCCACTCAAGGCGCCAGGAACCCAGCGAACAGGCTGTTCTCAAACCCCCAGCTCCCTCACCCACCCCCTGCTCGCCCTGGCTGCTCCCAGCCCCGGGCCCTGGCACACATGTCCGAGGGCCCAGGAGTCACAGGACAAACGGGCCCGTCTGTGGAGCCGCACTCCTGTGGCCCCGCCAGCCTGGTGGACCCCCGGCCTCGGGAGGGCGCTGGGTGCCAGCCATGTCCATCACACGTGGGGCCCGTCAGGCCCCAGGGTCACCAGGTGGGCCCCAGCAAAGTCTGCGGCTGCTTCAGGATTAGACCCTGAAATCCCCGGGGGGCAGCTCCCCCAGCCCTGCCCCAGCCGCTCAGCCGGCCCCTGCCCCCCGCAGCCCCCCGCCCGCCCTCGGCCTCCTGTTTGTTCACTGACAGATCCCGTTATCAGCGGGCAGCACACACAGGAAGTCCGGCCGGGAAGGGCCCATCCCAATCCCGATTTACACAGGACGGAGCATAAAAAGCCGCCCTTCCTCGTCCCAGGAGGAGCCTCCCTGCCCCGAGGCAGCCGTCCCCATGGCCCAGGAGCAGGCTCCCGTGGACCGGACAGGCGGGCGGCCTCTGGAGGCACCTCGAGGTGGCGGGCGAGGGGCGGCAGGGCCCACCCCCGGCCCGGGGAGGCGGCAGAGGTGGCCATGGCCAAGCCGGGGCACGGGCAGCAGCAGGTACGACAGGGGTGGCCCTGCAGGGACGGGGCGCAGGCAGGACGGGGCAACCATGGGCACCTGTGGGCTGAGCACTGAGGGCTCTCCGTTCTGGGGCCACCTCATCGGCACCCCTACTGGTGCCATCCTCACCTTGGCCAAGGGCACCCGCTGGGGTGGCCCGGTCTGGACCAGCCTGGCCTGCTCCACCCTCGTACTTGGCACTGGCAGCCCAGCAGCTCCGTGACCCCTGGAAGGGGAGCCGCTGCAGTGGTGACCCTGCCGTCGAACCGCCTCCTGGGCCACCCTGCTCTCCCGGGGAAGCCCCTGGGGTCGGAAGCAGGACCCCCCCCCGCCGGCCCCGCTGACCCCCCTTCTCTGGGACCTGTGTGTCCCAAGGGCATCCCCCAGGGGTGGGCAAACACCTCAAGGGTTTCGGGGATGGGCACTAGAGGGGAGACAGGAACCCTAAAGCCAAGTCTGCAGCCAGGATGGGCTGTGGGAGGGATCCCCCCGCTTTCTGTGGGGCTGGCTGGAGTCGGGGAGAGGGACAACTTGGCACAGTGTGGGCATCCCGTTGGTCCCCCTGGCACCCTACAGGAGCCTCCTACCCAGAGCAGCACAGGTCCCCAAGGGCGCACAGGGGACTCCCTGGCCGCTGCCCATCCGCCCCAGCGTGTATGACGAGCACCCACATTCCAGTGGAGAAAGCAGAGGCTAACCCACCACCCAGCCTAGCAGCCAAGCGAGGACCAGCCCATCCAGCGCTGCCGGCCTCCCTTTTTTTGTTCAAGCTGGAGGTCAAAGGGTCAAATGACCAGCTTCAGGGGCTGGATGGGGGCAGGGGATGGAGCAGGGCAGCTTTCCCCTCTGTCCCCCCTAGGCCTGGCCTGGAACTCTTTACTACCTGGGACCGCCTGTTGGGGTTGGAGCGAAGTGACCCCTCCAGTGGCAGGGAGCCCCCGCACCATCCTAGCATCCCAGCAGCGGCTTCCCCAGCCGCCCTCAGAGCATGTTCCAGGGGCTTCCGGGCCCCCTGGTCCAGGAAGGGGTTCCCGTCCAGCCACCTCGGGCCCCTTCTTTCTCCTCCTGGGCGCCAAGGGAGGCCTGAACCAGATGCCCTGGAGCTGCTGGCTTTGCCCGAAGGCCCCCTCCCCGTGTACCCACAGGACACCCACCCAGCACCCCGAGCTGTGCGGAGAAGCTTTCCATCTGGGGGTCTCAGGACCCCCCAGCAATGAACACAGCCAGGCTGAGGGTGTGTGCAGAGCTGAGTGGCCATCCGAGGGTGGGGGTCTGCAGGCCAAGTGAAGGCTGAGGGCCCTCAGTGGCACGGAGGCTGGCCCGACCCCCACCTGCCTTGGCATGTCAGGGGAATCAAGGCTGTGTGTCTGACCCACAGACCCCGGCACCAGGGAGGCACGGGCGGCCCCCACCACCCAGAAGAGCTGCTGCCACCAGCGTCCGGGGCATGAGGGAGCCCCCTTCCCCAGGTGAGTGCCCCGGGCAGCAGCGGGCACCGATACCTGCACACACACACACTCAGGTAAACAGGGCCGGGGCTCGGGTTCGAGGGAGACACTGCTGAGACGGGCAGGCCCAGGGAGGGCTGGGGTGATCCCGGTGCACAAATGATGGGGGTCCCAGGAGGGCCGGCCGCCCGCCGGCAGCACGCGGGCCCTGCGGCCCACTCCACCACCTGGGGCTCTTCAGCCCATGTTGCAAACGTGCAAAGGGGCCTGGACAGGAGAGGGGACGGGCCCAGGAGGCCCCCGCGGTGACCATGCAGTCGGGGGACTCCTCAGGGGCCTGAGGCGCACTCAAGGGTGGTCCCAACTGTCCTGAACAAAGGCGGAGCCCGGTGGAAGCCCCGCAGGCCCCCTAACCTGGCACACGGGCCAGGAGCGAGGCTCAGCGCACACCTAGGAGCCAGCAGGGCGCTGCTGAGGCCGCCACCCCCCATCTCCCCACCCCCCATCTCTAGAAGTCTATGCGCCCAAGGGTCACTGCCGTTCACCCCACGCGTGGCTGCAGAGCAGCCGTCACCTTTAGCCAGCCCCTGGTGCCCAGTGAGCTGGCCCCCCGGTTGCCATCCCAGGAATCGTTGCTCAGCCTGAGGGGATCGAGAGCTAGCTACCCCCGGCTCGCGTGGGCTCTGCCTCCGGGCACCTGGCCGCAGTCTCAGCCCTGCGTCCAGGGGAGCGGGCTGGGAGGGGCGGCAGCGATGGGGGGGCGGGCTGTGCGTCAGGAGCCCCGGTTCTAGCTGACTCACTGCCCGGCCCCCAGGGCGCCGTTTGCCGCGGAGCCTCAGTTTCCCAACCTGCACAATGGGGGCGGGCGGGGGTTCCGGCGCCCACCCCGGGCCCGGGGCGGGCCGGGGGCGGGCCGGGCGGGGCGGGGCGGGGCCGGGGCTGGCGGGCGGGCGGGGCCCGGGCCCCTCGGCGCGGAGGCGGCAGCGGCGCGTGCGCGCCCCGGATTGGGCGGTGAGTGCGGAGGGAGCGGGGCGCCTGGCTGGGGGCGCAGGGACCGCCGCGGGCTGGGGGTGTGCTCACAGTTCGGGCTGGGGTCGGGGGGCTGGGGCCGGGAAGGCGGGGGCCCTGGACACTCGCGGAGCTGGGGCCGCGGGGCAGTGGGGGGCGGGGGGGGGGGGCGACGCGGAGCGACCGCAGGGAGCCCAGAGGTGAGCCGGCCCGGAGCGCCGGGCTCTGCCCCGCGGGCACCGACCCCAGCCCGGCCCCGGGTCCGGAGAATGGGCCCAGCGGCCTTGGCAAAGGGCGCCCCCTGCTGGTGACGGGTGACCCGGGCCCGGCCACGAGGGGTGGGGGGTCCCTGTGCGGGGTGGGGGGCGCCGCCGCCCCTTATCCCCCTATCCGGGCCCTGCGGCTCCCCCAGCGCTTGGCCCGCAGCCTGGCGGGCCAGGGACTCCGCAGCCCAGGCCAGCTGTACCCTGCGGTGGCCGGAGGGGGTCACTTCACCCTCGCTCCTGCTCCCCACGATGCAGGGGGAAAGGGGAGGCGTGGGGTGGGCAGTAGAGAGGGCGCACCCCCAGGGAGGCATCTCACCCCGCGTCTCCACATCCACCACCCCCGGTCCTGACGTCCAGAGCACCCCTCACGGTGGAAGGGGGGACCTAGAGTCAGGCCCCTTGCTCTGGGACTCAGTCTCCGCGGGTGGCAGCTGTGCGGTGCAGCATCCCCCCCAACCCCGGGCAAGTGAGGGCAGGCTCCTGCAGACCCTCAGAGGGGATGGGGCAGTATTGCTTGTCATCCTGGAGGCAGCGTGGGTCCCCCTGCCCTGCCTGCCTGCCTGCCCTGTCTCCCGCCCCCGTGGGGCTGTAACTGCAAAGGGAAATGGGACTCCTCGCCCCCAGCGCAGGAGGCCAGGGCCAGCCGCTTCCTCTGGGCTAGGAGAAAAGAATGACTTTCAAAAATCCAGTCTCTCCTCTGAAAAAACACGACTTCCTTCCTAACCAGCTTTCCATAGGTAGCGGAGGGGCTGGGTGGGTGTTTGTGGGGGACAGTTACATGTGCACGAGCTGTGCCCCCCAGCTGCTCAGTGTGGGTGCCCTCAGGGTCTGTAAGCCCATCGGCCCGCCTCTGCCTTCCCGGGGCCCATTCCCAGGGCCACCTGTCTCCCCTCATTTCAGTTCTTGCTGGGAGTGCCAGGCCCCCAGGTGTGTCCCTAACAGGGTGCCCCCCTGCAGAGTTCGTCCCCTGAACCGCCTGACTGCAGGATATACCCCAGCCCAGAAACCGCCAGGAAGCAGCCACCCCCTGCCGTCCCCAAACTAAATCCAGCACCTCAGTTGCCCGCTGCAGCTTCTGCCTGCTTGGCCACCCAGCCCTCCCCTCGCAGGCCGCCAACAGAGAATGGTGGGGGAGGCTCACCTGAAGGACCCTCGTGCAGCTCTAGGGCCGGGTGGTGCGGCGGGTGAGGGCCTGGACCGAGCACCCAGCTGAACCCCAGTGTGGATACAGGGCTCAGCGATGCTCATGGTGATCCCTGTCTATGGGACTGACCGTCAGAGCCAGAGGAAACTGAGTCCCAGGGAGGGAGGCGACTGTACCCAGACTCTGCTACCTGCCCCCAGCACACGCACAAGCTCAGCTCCTTCCTGCACCCTGTCCTTCGGGGGATCCTGGGGGGGTCTCAGATGGGACTCCTGGAGCAGGGGAGCAGAGCGCTCCCCAGACTCTTGGCACACAGCGACGGCAGCCCTGCTCCAGTCCCCGTGGCTTGTCACTCACAGCGTTAATTCTGGGCTAGGCTTTCTCTCATTCCCAGAAATCGCTCTGTAGCCTCCCTGGCTCCCACCCGCTGCCAGGACAGGGATGTGATCGGCTCCACTGACAGAAGGGGTGCTGCTCCAACCCCCCCACCATCCGGGGCCTGAGGGAGCCACTGTCTTGGGCGCCCTGGAGGCAGTTTGCCCCGTGTGGTTCAGGCCCCCGCATAGGAGTGATCCTTCCCAAGGACAGGCCCCGGCCCCACCCCAGGAGGACTTCCTGCCTTCCGGGCACCTATACCCCCAGGCTCCCAGGTCTGGCACTTGAGGTCCTTGAAGGCTGCCAGGGCCAAGCCAGCTGGGGTGGGTTTCAGGCCTGCCATGACACCCCATGTGCAGACCGAGGTTTGGGGTACAAGCCCTGCCCTGCTGTGGGAGGGCCCCAAGCCCAGCCAGGGGAGGGAGGGGTGGTCCCCCCTCAGCCCCCGCCTTCCCCGGTGAACCTGACCGAGCCCAGCAGGGCCCAGGTGCGTCTCTCCCCAGGCGAGGGCATCAGCTTCCATTTCCAGACCCCGATGTCCTGGCCCTTCTGTGGTCCGGGGGTGGACTGTATGTGGCTGGTGAGGGCCGGCCTCCTTGTCCAGGCGGGCTGGGGGTGAGGAGAGCTAGCACTGGCCGTGGGGGCTCCCCCGCCATGGTGAGAGGCCCCAACGAAGCAGCTGAGCCGGGCAGGCATCATGAGCCGAGGGGACCATCTCTCCCGTGGTGCTGGCTCGAGGGGGTCTGGCAGAGGGACTTACAGGGCTGTGCTCTGTGCTCCAGGCCACCCCGAGGAGAAGGCCGTTCCACCCGGAAACTCAGGCCATGTGGGGCTCCCAGGAGCTGCTTCCACTCTGGTTCCTGGTGCTGGCAGCGGGCGGCATGGAGCACGTCTACCGGCCTGGGTGAGCCGGGGCTTGGGGCCCTCAGCCCTCCCTGGGGGCAGCCCCCAGTGTCCAGGGAGCTGGCGTCTCCCTGTAGTCCCTGCTGAGGGTGCCGTCGGGGAATCCCCTGCCCAGGTGCCCGGCTCCCCTGGGCTCCAGGGTTGGAGGGTCCCAGCCCTGGGACACTGCTGACTTCCTGGCCCCGCCCCTCCCCGCCCCCGCAGACGCAGGGTGTGCGTCGTCGGGGCTCCCCAGGGCCCCGCGTCCGAGTCCTTCGTGCAGCGTGTATACCAGCCCTTCCTCACCACCTGCGACGGCTACCGTGCCTGCAGCACCTACCGGTGAGCGCCCCCACCGCTGCCCGCCACACGCACGCCCTGGGTCTGGGAGGGCCCCGAGCAGTGAAAGGCCTTGCGGAGGCCGGTCCGAGTGTGTGCTGGAGACGAGTCTCGTGTACCTGGGCGGCCCCGGACTCAGGAAGTGACTGCCGTAACCGCAAGAACCAGCCACTCCAGGGCTGTCCGGCGCATCGGCCCCCCAACCCTCATTTTAAAGGGGTCCCCCACCTTGTCTGCCCCCCTCCACTTTGGGGACACTCCCCCCCACACCCAGCATCGTTGGCTGCAAGATTTTACCCTCTTGGTTCCCTGAAACTTGCCTCTTCCTGGTCCTGCCCTCTGGGCTCCAGGGAGCACCCCCTTCCCTTGGCAGCCCCCCAACAGTTACAGATGGAGATCCTTCCCCTCCCCCAAGACCCAGCACGTCCCAGTCTGAGCCAGCATGGGCTGGGGGGTGGGTAGGGGGTAGAATCTCTCGTTCTTTGCTGCGGGGATGTAATGTGGTTGGGAAAGATTCTATTTTCCGTGAAGTTCTTAAGGACCTCTGGTGGGGGACGGGGACAGGGTGGGAAGCCCCTTTCCCTCAGGGCCTAGAACCCCCCCAGAATAGGAGACTCCCCCCGAGGTACCACCTCTATCTACTCCACTCCCGGCTTTGCTGGGCTTCTGCCCACACGGCAGCCTGGGGCAGGGAGGCGACTTGGGCGGGGACCCTGAGGTGCCCTCCCCGGGGGGAGAGGCGCTCTGTGGGCACAGCCGCTGACCTCGTCCACGCTAGGGGAGATGGCTCGCGCAGCTTCTGAATGGCACGGGGCCAGAGCCAGCCCAGAAGGCGGGAGGATGTGACGACGGGGTGGGGAAACCAGGCCCCGTTGGGGGGGGCCCTGGTGGCAGCACGAAGGCCCCGTCCCTCCTGCTGCCGCACCATGAGGGCCACAGGCCCTTCTGAGCCGCCACCGTCCCCCCAGGACCCTTTACAGAACCGCCTACCGCCGCCGCCCCGGGCCGGACCCCACCCGGCCTCGCTACGCCTGCTGCCCTGGCTGGAAGTGGACCGGCGGGGTGCCAGGGGCCTGTGGGGCAGGTGAGCACCCAGAGCACCCGGTCTCAGGGAACCAGAGCCCAGCAGGGCAAGAGTGGGTCCTGCGTGGCAGCCATCCCCTGGCTGCACAACCCCACTGCAGCGGGGCCCCGGGCACCCTCCTGCGTTGCTGACAGGCCTCCCCACCCCCACAGCAATATGCCAGCCACCATGCCAGAACGGAGGGAGCTGTGTCCAGCCTGGTCGCTGTCACTGCCCTGCAGGATGGCAGGGCAACGCCTGCCAGACAGGTGAGGCTGGCACCCGGCCATCCAGAGGAGGAGGGAGCCCCCGGGCACCTCCCACGAATCCTGGCAGCCCCGAGGGGTGGGTCTTGAGGGGGCTCAGGGAGGGTGCTGGTGCCTGACACCCCCTTTCTTGCAGATGTGGACGAGTGCAGCGCCGGAGAGGGCGGCTGTCCCCAGCGCTGTGTCAACACAGCGGGCAGTTACTGGTGCCAGTGTTGGGAGGGGCACCGCCCATCTGTGGACAGGGCAGTCTGCCTGCCTGAGAGAGGAGCCCCCAGGGTGACCCCAGACCCCACGACAGGTAAGGTGCCTTCTAGATGCCACTCCTGCCACTGTGCCTGGGGGTGGGCAGGGCGGGCCGGGGGAGTGGTGGTGATGATGGGGGGCTTCCTGCGGGGACGGTGGGGAGGACCTCAGCTCAGCCGCCGCCGCCCGGGGTCCCTTCACCGAGCAGCCGGAGACACAGCACCTCTGCTGGTGACGGGACATTATTACTTTTGGTACGCGCTGTGACACTTCAAACTCGTACCGTGAGTAATAATGCGCTGTCAGCAGCCCGGCACGGAGCGCGCCCGCGGACGTCAGCTCAGACCACCCTGAGCACGGCGGCGGCGTTGGGGACCCTGGCCCCCGGGGGGCAGGCATGGGTGAGGCTGCGACTGCCCGGGGCCACTTTGCGGCCCGGGAGGAAGGCGGGGCCCGGAGCGGGGACGGGGCGGGGGGGGGGGGGATGGCGGGCGGGCAGGACTCGGCAGGACAGCAGCTGGGGCTGGAACTTGGTCCCAAGGGCTGGGCCCCACACCGGGAGACCCCCCTACATGGGACTGTGAGGCTGGCCCAGGGTGGGGGGCACGGGGTGGGGAGCCGGGCCTCCCTGACTCTGCAGCTGCCCTCCCCAGGAGCGGACAGTGAGGTCAAGGAGGAAGTACAGAGGCTCCAGTCGAGGGTGGACGTGCTGGAGCAGGTGAGGCCCGGGCTGGGATCCCCGGGGTCAGGGAGGCTCAGCCTGGGAGGGGCTCTGTGGGGGTGTCCTGGCAAGGCGGCTTCTAGGGTGCCCTTGGTGTGGGCACCCTGCCCAGCAGACGATGTCTGGGGCCCCAGGACGTGGGGGCGGGGACCCCACCGAGAGCCAGAACCTCGGTCCAGTCCATGCCTTGCCTTTGTCCCTACAGGGACAGTGCCCGGAGGCCTTCCCACAGGGTCCTTGACTTGAGACCCCCCAGAAGCCCCTGTCTTCCCTCCCCCAGCCCTTCTGACTAGGGCTCCCAGGCCTCGGGGACCCTTGGCCGAGCGGGCCTGTGTGGCGTCACCTGTGCCCACCAGCCTCCGCGGGCTCCCAGCGCAGCAGCCTCTCTGGGGGACACTGCAGGGCCCTGCAGCTGGACCTGGGTCTGCGGGTTGGCAGTGCCGTGCTTGCTGGCCACCTTATGGAATGGACAGGGCGAGGGCCTGGCCCAGGGTCACACAGGTCTCCCACCTGGCTCCCCGGGGCCTTGCCCACCCCACAGAAGCTGCAGCTCGTGCTGGCCCCACTGCACAGCCTGGCCTCCCGAGCCCTGGAGCACGGACTCCCTGACCCAGGCAGCCTCCTGGCCCACTCCCTCCAGCAGCTAGACCGCATCGACTCTCTGAGCGAGCAGATCTCGTTCCTGGAGGAGCAGCTGGGCTCCTGTGAGTGCTGTGGGCCCCATGACCTCCCCCGTCCTGCAACACACACAGCCTAGGACCCCTGCTTCCACCCAGAGGTCAGAGGGTGGAAAGCGGGGCTGCCATGGGCTAAGTGGGTGGGTCTGTCTGGCTGGAAGGTGCTAAGAAACGATGACCTCTGAACCCCCCCCACCCCCATCCACCCGCAGGTTCCTGCAAGAAGGAGGTGTGACAGGCCCACCTGCCCAGTCCCAGCAACTGAGAGGAGAGGCTCTCCTCACCCGCCATGCCCCGCCATGCCCCGCCCCGCCCCACCTCTGCTGACCACAGAGGCCCCAGGGCCCCCACCTGGGGCGGGGTGGAGTGAGGATCGTCCTGTGTGAATCCAGCCCCAGCCACCCAGCCCCCTGCACCCCGGCCAACTCTCGGGGCCTGTGGGCCCACGGCCAAGGACGGTACGAGGTGCCCTGCCCAGGGCCTGGGGCTGCGCCCCTCACTGGGCAACCCTGTCCTTTGTCAGAATAAAACGAGACTTGAGCTGCTGTGTCCACGAAGGCATCTGGGGAGCGTCCTGAAGCCGACGGGCCTCCCCCAGGCCGACAGCCAGGTGCTGGGAGAAAGGCAAGACAGCCTTGGGGCTGGCAGGGAGGCTGCTGGCCCCCCTCCCCGGCCTCCCTAGACAGGGTCTTGGTGCCCTCTCCAGTTTGTGGCTCAGCTGGTAAAGAATCTGCCTGCAACGTGGGAGATCGGGGTTCGATCCCTGGGCTGGGAAGATCCCCTGGAGAAGGGAACAGCTACGTGCTCCAGTGTCCTGGACTGGAGAACTCCCTGGTCTGTATAGTCCATGGGGTCGCAAAGAGTCCAACATGACTGAGCGACTTTCACTCCAATGGGGCTGGAGGGCGTGGTTTCAGTGAAGGTGACCAGCTGGTCCCACCCCCAGCCGGCAGCCAAAGAGCAAACCATTAGCTTCCTTGCGACGTGCCTGCCGGACCCCTGGGCGTGCCTGCCACCCCCAGTAGGAGAAAACATTCCAGGATGACCGTGGCCCCAACCCCGGCAGGAACACTGCCCAGGGTGACGGCTGGGGGTGCTCCACACTCGTCCAGGGGCGCCGGAAGCGAGGGCAGCTTGAGGATGGGAACCCGAGGCAGCCCTGCCCACCCTCTGAGTGAGCACGATTCAGCAGGCACTTCCAAGAGTTCGTTTATAAAAAACAGTGACGAGCACAGTACCCATTCAGCAGACTCGCTCCCCAGGGCCGGGGGAGCCGCAGACCCTGCTTTGTGGCTCCCTGAGGCCCAGCTGGCATGAGGCCACCTGGGGGCGTGAGACCAGGCGTCCTGGCCCCCGAGCCTCTCCCTGAGGGCCTGATGCAGGCCTGGGCGGGAGGGTGGGGCCGGGCAGCTCGGCCCTGCCCTGTCAGCCCATGGGGGTCCAGACCCACTCCCACACCAGACCCCGGAGGCACAGGGGTGGGCGAGGCCCTGCCCTCAGAGCTTGGGGGGCTGACTCTCCCTTGCAGGGACATCGGGGGGCCTGGACCCAAGGCAGTGACAAGAGGGACCCGCTTCCAGGGGGTGACGGCTAGAGGGGACACAGTGGTGTCTGGTGGGTGGGGGGCGGCCCTCTGTCCATCGTCCATCCAGGTCCTGCCCTGCCCCAGGCCTCGATTACTGGGCCTCCTGGGCATCGGGTCCCAAGGGGGCCCCGTTCTCCTGGGGGATCTTGGATATGTGGAAGAAGTGCGTCCTCATGGCCTGATGGCAGGTGTCCAGAAGCTTGGGGACGTCGGCGACAGTGAGGCCACGGGTGGGGATGGCATCCAGCACCTCCACCTGGATGGTTCCTGTGGGGGCAGGGTGGGGACGTCAGCTGCCTGGGGGGCTCCTGCGGGGGGCCTCTCTCCCCCCATTTTGGCTGTCTGCCAGCCTCCCGAGGCCCTGGGCTGGACCGGGCTCTTCCAGACACCCCGGTCTCTGGCGGTTGGCTCTTAATTGAGAATCACTGATGCAGGCATTCACATGCTCTCAGGAACGTTCAGAGGGGCGTGGACGAGTGCGTGCCCCCTTGTGAGGACCGCTTAGGTTCCAGGATGTTCCCTCCCCCAGGAGGCTCTGGGGCAGCCCTGGATTGCAGGCGGCCTCGGGGACCCAGGTGTGTGGCAGGCAGCTTCTCCCTTGGACCCCACTTCCCACCTGGGTGCCAGGCACCCTCGTGTGGGGGTCTGGAGAGAAGGGTGGAGGGAGGTCCTAAGCTCCGTGGCAGAGGGCATGGGGGGCGTCCCCGGGAGGCTGCTGCCTGAGAGTCAGGGCTGGATGCACTGGTTCAGAGCCCACCCTGGGCAGAGGAAGTGCGCCCCTCAAGGTCCCCCGAGCTGTGGGCAAGGCCCGTCCCGTGTGTGAGAAGCTGGGCCTCCACCCACCCCTGGGAGCCCTGATCTTGGGGCTCAAGGCAGGGCCTCCTTCCTTCTTCCCCCAGTCACTGAGGGGCACGGCCTGGAGTGGCCCCCCAGAAGCGGGGTCCGGGTGTCACTGGGACTGAGATCGGGTGGGCGGGCCCCCGTGTGGCAGGTGTGTGTGTGGGGGGGGGCGGGGGGCTACCTGAAGTGAAGAGCTTCGTCTTACAGCTGTAGAAGGAGGAGAAGCTGGAGTAAACCACAGGGATGATGGGTACCTGGGGACAGCAGACGTGGCAGCCTGAGGACGGAGCCCAGCCCGACCGTGGGGCCTGATCCCAGGGACAAGCTTGCGGGCAGACCCTGCCTGCCCCCACGACCCCTGTGGCCACCAGGCAGGCATACCACCCTGCCTCAGGGTGCTTCCATGCACTGCCCCGGGACACCCTTCGTGCCTGGGTGCCTCAGGGTGCTTCCATGCGCTGCCCTGGGACACCCTTCGTGCCTGGGTGGCTCAGGGTGCTTCCATGTGCTGCCCTGGGACACCCTTCGTGCCCTGGGTGGCCCCGAGTCCATAAACTCATCCTGCACATCCTTACCCAAGTATCCCCTCCTCCAGGAAGACTTCCTGGGTTGGCACACATCCATTGGATTCACATTCCGCACCCCGCAAGGGTCCCAAGATGACCCAGGACCCTGTCCAGTTTAGCCAGAGGAGATAACTGAGGTCTTTCTGCCCATCTCTTCCTTTCCCAGCCTCTCCCCCAACCCCAGGGGGCAGCTCCAGCCAGGGGAGGGGGCAGGGCCTGCGGGTTTTCCCGGAAGACACCAGGGTCAAGTACAATGGTGACTTCAACAGTGGTGGTTCCAGTGTCGGAAATGGCACCTGGAGTAATCATTAACCCTGGGGTGGGGGGAACTGACAGGAAACACGCTGCCTGGCGTCCTGGCTGAGACTGCCCTGGCCCCACCACCCCTCAAAGCTCCGCTCCGCTCTTCTCTCCCATGACCCCCGTGACCCCTTCTCCACCACAAAGGGAAGAGACACCGGCCCCGGGCCTGTGGCCGGGGTGTCCTCCTCCTTGTGCTCGGGCAGGACGGGGATCAGAGCCCAGGCTCCCGTCCCCACCCCCGTCCACCCCTCCCTCCAGCTCCCCCACCCCCGACCCCCGGCGCTGGCTGGGAGCTTCTGGAAGGAAGGCTCTCCCAGCCTTGCTCGGGGCCACCAGGGGGTGCTCGAGGCCACCTCTCACAGGTGAAGCCCAGGAGACAGCAGAGCCCTGCCCAGCTGGCAGCCTGACTCTGACCAGGCAGGAAGGAAGGCTCCCCAAACCCCGAGGGTTTTCACCTGCGCTCAGCCCCCAGCACAGGACAGGCACCCGAACCCACCCGGAGCCCCACCTCACGGAGGGACGTGCCCCAAGCCTCTCCTGCCATCCCCCCGAGATCCCCGGGACCCCGGAAGTCAAGGACAGAGCAGCACGAGGCCCATGCCGGGCTTTCTGCTCACTCTGTCCTGGCCCCTGTGAGCCCTGGTGCACCCCCCACCGCCCAGCCACTGCTCAGTCCCGAACCTGCCTTGGCGAGGGTTGCGGGGGAACTGAACGCGACCTTGGCAGAGCCCTCCTGACAGTCCAGGCAGCGGGCCTTCTTTACGCCAACCCCAGCCCCCCTCGCCCGGCCAGCGGGAAAGTGGGGTGCTGAAGCTCTGTGGGCAGGTACGGAAGTGATGAGCGTCATTCCAGCTGGTCCTGGGCTGACCAGACCCCAGCCTTCACGCTCAGGGGCCCCAGGGACTGCCCTCCATGGCAGCTCACAGACAGGTGCTGCCTGTCCAGAGGCAGGTGGTCCCCGAGCGCCAGTGGCCCCGGCCGGCCGGGAGGTCACTGTCAGCCGTAGGCCAGCCCGGATGCGCTTCCCGCCCCGGCCACACCAGGAGGCCGCAGCCCCGACATACCTGGGCCTGGATCGCCAGGTAGAAGGCGCCTTTCTTGAAAGGCAGGAGGTCCCCGTTGTCATTCCGCGTGCCCTCCGGGTAGATCCACACTTTGAGCTGTTGAGGAGACAGGAGGCTGTACCCAAAAGCCAGAGGCCGCCCAGGGAGGCACCCACCGCCCTTCTCAGCAGAGACTACCACCGCTGACAACCGAGGCCCTGCGCCTGGCTCTTCCATATGAGATTCACAGACACACAGCGATGAGGCGTGTTCTGCTGCAGGGACTCACCCTCGGGGCCGACTTGACACCACAACTGGGCCTGAGTGTCCCCAGCGCCGGGCGCCCCAGCCCCGGGCACTCACCTTCTCCCTGACCATGCGCTCGCCCACATCGGTCATCACGCTCATGGCCGTCTGGGAGTGCTGCCGGTTGATGAAGAGGACGCCCCCCAGGTACATGATCAGGCCCACGGGCCCCAGGAAGAGCAGCTCTCGCTTGGCGATCTGCACGCAGCGGTCGGGGAGGACCTCCATGAGGCCTGTGGGCGCCAGATGCCAGGTAGGGACAGGAGGAGACAGCGCAGCTCAGGGGCCACTCCCCAGGGAGAAGCGGGCCAGCCCCAGGCCTCGGGTACCACTGGCCCCTGGGCACCGTCTGGCCTCTGAGCCTCAGGGGGCACTGCAGCAGGGCCCGGGGCCCCACACAGGCTGCCCAGTCCTGTTACCCGCCGGAGGGAGGCGCGGGTCCCTCCCTCCAGTGTCAAACCCCCGCCTGCCAGCTCAGCTGGGTCTAGCCTCCACCAAGTAGGACAGCAGCCTCCCCCTACCCCCAGGCAACTGGGGAGGGTCAGTCCTCCCCCAGACCCCACTGAGGCCCAGCCTTACCCATCATGTCCAGGATGCTCTGGTGGTTGGAGATGATGACACAGGGCCGGTCCTCGTCCAGCGTCTCACGGCCTTTGACCTCAAAGCGGAGGCCATATGCGTACTTGAAGGACCGGACGAACCAACTGATGATCCTGCGGGGGAGACGGGCCCAGTGAGCAGAGGGCCACTGCCCTGGCGTGACGTGGGCTCTGCGCGCACAGCCCGGAGACCCCCAGCCCACCCTGGCAGGCTGGCCACTGACCCTGAGCCTGCCTTCCCCTCCGAGCGCCTTCAGGTCTTGTCCCCCAGCAGGATGGCGAGTGCCCCCCGCCCCTCGCCTCCCCAGCCGGTGACATGAAGGTCGCATGGAAGCAAGGCCTTGGGGACCCTGACGCCTGGCTGTGGGAAGGACGCCCCCTTCCACGTCCAGGTACCCGGATCTGCACCTGTCATCCAGCCTCCAGCCCCCGAGTCCTGCCTGTCACCCCAGGCCGGGGGCCCAGCTGAACAGCGGGGATGGAGGCTGAGAAACCCCTAGGCTGGGTGAACTCTGCTGTCAGCCGCATCAGAGGCCGAAGGACCCAACGTGGAGAGGCCGCCCACAGAGGAGGCCGGGGCAGGGGGCCCCCCACGGGAAGTGACCGTCCCTCAAGGCAGAGCCACACCCAAGGGAGGGAAGCGTGGGTACCAAGCGGAAACCTTGGCGAGGAGCTGCGGGCTGCTTCCTGGTTTGGAAGAGCTGCTGCTGGGGAGACCGGCCCGGCGGGCACCATGGCTTTCACGCCTCCTTGTCCTACAAAGCGGCAGCCTGCCCGTTTCACACACACACACACATACTCAAGGTCACACCAGGATGCCAGTGGAGCTAGGATGTGCGTGGGCCCTGCTCCTGGCAGGAGGCTGCCCTGGGCACTCGTAACCTGGAGGGGCCTATCCCCGCAGGAGGTGACGGGTGAGGGAGACCACGCGTGCCCCTGTCTTTGGGTAGCTGGCTGGCAGGGAGAAGGTTGACACCGCACACACTTGGCACAGGACAGGTGCCAGTCAGGGGTCCGTGCACACGGGGCGATGGAGCCCACGGCTTGAGGTCACTCCTCTGCCATTCCTGCAGGCCCCCTGGGTCCTTCCCACCAGTGGGTGGGGGCGGGGCTGAAGGTGAGCTCCCGGTGACCCAAGAGCTTTCCACTTTCCGCACAAGATTCGTGCACGCACACACACACACAAACACACACACGCACACACACACAGCCGCCAGGGAGCTCCTCACAGTCCTGACCGGGAGGGAGGCCTTTTCCACTCCAGCCAGAAGGGCCTGGGCCCAGACCCGGTTCTCAATAGAGCAGAGGCTCAGAGCGGGTCCTTGGCCCGAAGGCAGACTCGTGTCTTTAAAACTGTGGGTAAGATGCACGCAGCACATTTACCCTCTGAACTGGTTTCAAATACACAGTTCAAGTGCGGTCACGTTGTTGAGCAACTGCCCCCATCGTCTGTCCCCAGGACTCTTATCTTCTCAAGTTGACGGACACGCTGTTCCCGTTACACACACACACCCTGCCCCGGGCCCCAGCATCTTTCTGTCTCTGTGGATAAGACTCCTCTGAGCCTCACACGAGTGGATCCTATCAGCTCTGCCTCTCTGTCCCAAAGGCAGGCTCGCATCTGGCCCACACAGCCTCTCTCCCCTCCTCCTCCCACGGCACAGGTTGGAGAGAGGGGCTCCGCGAGGGAGGCAGCTGAGCCCCGGCTGCTCTCACAGTCGGGCCAGCCGGCCTCGCTGGACCTGGAAGCCGGGCCATCCTCCTTAGCGCTAAGCCTCTGCCAGCTCGAGCCAGACCTGTCCCTTTGTTCCCATCCGGCTCAGAGGTGCCCCTGGCCGGACACTCTTGGGAGACCTCGCCTGGCTACCTCAGCTGGGGAGCCTCGGGCTTCTCGACTGCCAAGAGATGGCTTCTCGGGTCGTTGTGAGGATTGACCGACCCAAGGAGGGGGCGCAAGCAGGCCATTCACCAACAGGAAAAACGTGCATCGTCCAACAACACAGAGGCACGCAGTCTCACTAGCCATCAAAGGAAACGCGGATTGAAACGAGAAGCCCTGTCCTCTTCCTTCGGATTGGCAGAGGATAGCCGGATAACGGGAGGTGTCGGCTGGTGTCGGGAAACGGCCTGAGGTTGCTGGCAGAGGTGGGAGATCGCAGAGGTTTCTGGAGGAGGGCAGGTTGGCAGGACCTAGAAGAGCCCTTAAGAAGCCTAGTCCCTGAGATTTGCAATCCTCTTCTGGCAATTGATCCTAAAGCTGCCGACGCACAGGCGCGGTCGGGATTAGGGAAAGAACACCTCAGCGTCCCCGTGGGGACAGCCCAGATAGACAGGGCTGCGGCAGAGGAAAGAGCAAAGATCCCTACTTATTCGCTGTCAGGTCGGTTCCCGGGACTTCTAATGCAAACCTGTCATTTGCATTTCCCTGCCAAGCTCACAGGCAAAGTCCCAGACCACATCTGGAGAGGACAGTGGGTCACTCTCTGGGGGTGTCTGCTGGCTCCGTTTTTCTTCTCAAACAGTTGTGATGAAGGACCTCCCTGGTGGTCCAGTGGTTAAGAGTCTGCCCTTCCAATGCAGGGAGACCCGGGTTTGATCCCTGCTTTATTCCCTGATTGGGGAACTAAGATCCTCCATGCTGCCTGACTCAGCCAAAAGGAGACAAACTGTTGTGAAATATACATAACATAAAATCTATCATTTTAAACCATTTACAAGTGTATAATGCAGCTGTCCCAAACGTCCGTCTCCAGAACTTCTCTGTATTTTCTTTTTGTATCTAATTGACAGGATCAGTATTTGGGGGTGGGGGATGATGAAAGATACTGTATATACCGTGATCACAGTATCCTGTGATACTCAGCCTAGCAGGGGCCTCTCCCACCCCAGTTGAGGCAGACCTCCCAAGGACCAAACGGTTCCAGGAGGGACCGACAGGTCCAGGGAGCAACTCGCTACATTTTACAAATAACTGCACTCAAAACCAAAAGACACCGCCACTGACATAAGTACAGGAAGCTGCAAAAGAAAGGGGCATCCTGGGAGCAGACAGAAGCAAGAGATGCTCCTCACAGGGAGGGTCCATCAGTCACTCCCTGCAGGGGGGCGGGCACGGGGTCTCGCTCTTCCTTCTCCTTCTGTCCCCTCTTGTCAAGGTTTTCAGTCAAAGTGGTGGGGACGTCGTATCATCTTCACAGTGCTTCCTCCAAGAGCAGGGAGGCCGCCCAAGCTGTGCAGAGGCTCCAGGGCCCTGGGCAGGGAGAGCTGGTCTGTCCTGGCCTGGAATGCAGCACGCACATAACCACAGGGACAGATGCCCCACACCCACGCCCGGGAGCAGGTGCTCCATGCTACCTGCCAAGCCTGCTTGGGGACAGACGCCAACTGTCCAGTTTCGCTCAGACAGTAACCCCACAAGGTCGTATACTCCTGCACCAGGGAAGTGGAGGCTCAGCAAAGCTGAGCGACTTGCCCAGAGTCACACAGTGGGGAGGCCGGGATGGGCTGGAGCCCGCCCCTAAACTCCAGGGTTATCAGGTGAGGTGTTCTAGCTCCTCTGCAGGCCTCCCCTCACCCCCTGAAGGGGCTCTCTGGCCCCCACACCACCCCCAGCAGGAGGGGCTCTGCCCTTCTCTCCCAGCAGGAAGCTCCGGGCAGCCGCTGTCCCCAGGCAGCCAGGTCTGCCCAGCCCAGGCCTCTTCGGAGCCCAGCTGACTCCAGTGCCCCTACCCACAGGAAGCAGGGCCCCAGCTTCAGGGCGGGAGTCACAGGTGTGCCAGGGATGTTCGCACCCCAGCTCCAGTCCTGCCTTCCCAGGGAGGTGGAGCCAAGGCTGCCTGAAGCCAGGTGGCCCAGCCTTCTTCTGAAGGCAGCTGCCAGGTGGGTGACTGGTGCCAGAGTCCCCGCAAGGCAAGGGGGCCCGCCCCACTTTCCAAGAGCCCAGGGGGGCAGTGATCTCCTTAAACAGAGGCGCCATCCTCACCCCTCGTGGGTCTTTCTCAGGAGCCCTCCATTTAACCCTGATTGGGGCCGCTGGCCTCGAAGGGAGTGCCATAAGCGTGAGGATTCTCGGGGGCCTGGGGCCGAAGCCCCGGCAGCCCCCTCCGTGGACCAGCCGTGCTCATCTGTGGACACCCGGACCCCGCCCCAGCTCTGGGTCAGACAGGCCCTGACGCTCCTCTCACAGCTGTGACCTTGGGCAACGGACTTGACCTCACTACGCTTTCTTGTTTCCACTTGTGAGATTGGAAGGTCGTGGAGGGGTCGAGCTAGATGAGGCTGGACGCCTGAGACACCTGCCAGGCCGGGGGGCCCTCCACAGACAGCGGCTGTGTTGGTGACAACACAGGAGGAAAAGATTCCAAAGTAAATGGAAGAAGCCCCTCCCCCAGCCGGTACCTGCTCCTGGCCACTGGAAGGTGGTTCAAGGTCAGGTCTCAGCTACCTGCTGACCTTTGCGCTCAGCCCCGACACAGGCTAGACAGCTCTAGGAAGACCCAGTAGCTAATTCAGCCAAGCCGTGCCAAGTCCTCAGCCAGACCCCGTGGGCTTTGCCTTATAACGTGGCGAGGGTGGAGGGGGGTGGTTGGTGGCACTCACTCTGGAAGGCCGTGCCAGGAGGGCAGGCACACAGAGCCATCGGTCTGCTCAGGGGACAGGAGGCCCCAGCAAGGCCGCCTGGTAGGCAGCGGCCTTTCCCAAGCGTCAGATGAGCCGGAACACTGGGTGGGCAGGAGCTGGGGGTGCTGGCCTCTGCAGGTGCCCAGAGGTGCTAACGGGGGCTCAGAAGTGGGGTGGAAGGAGGTGGGGCCGTGAGCAGTGTCCAGATCTCAGGAGCTCTGCTCCCGGGCCTGCAGGAGTCCACCCAGGGGGAGGACTGCCCCCACCGGCCCACGCCAAGACCAGGGCCCCAGGCCCTGGCTGCAGCGATGCCCATCCTCAACGTTCCAAGTGGGTGGGGGCTCCACCGACCCAGCACCTCACTCTCCTGCCCCCAGCCCTGCAGCCTAGCTGCGGTCCCAGGCTGCCCGTCCTGGTCACCTGAACGTGTGAGAAAGGAAACTCTCTGCGTTAAGGTGCTGTTATCTGGTTTCCTGATTCTACCGCCAAAGCCAGTTCTAACACACAGGATTATCCTGGGCCTCGCTCTCTTCACTGTCCAGCAGGTGTGATAAGGGCACCTGCCCCCAGGACGAGGACCCAGCCTCGCCTGGCGCGCAGGCCCCCGCCAGTCTGGGAGGGGGTCCCTGGCCTCAGCCCCAGCATGCTCACAACAGTGCCTGCCTCTGGCCCTCCGCTCCCAGCGCTGCCAAGCACGCTCAAAACTCACAACTCAATGGCAAAGGCCTCCTTGGCTGCCCCATCACAGAGACGGGCTGCTGGTTACAGGGAGATGGGAACGCGAGGCGGTGGGTGGAGCTGGGCTGTCCCTCTTGGAACTTAGGACTTCCCCTGAGCCTGGTCTCCAGCTCCAGAGCAGCCACGGTGCCGCCCCCAGCCCCGATGCTGGGTGAGACAGAGGAAAAGACCCACCTTGAAGTCATCCTTGGGCTCTGCAGCCCAGGTCTGCCGCGTCCTAGTTCTGGGACCTGCCAGTTGCCTCCTCCCCGCCCCAACCCCCGGAGACATGAGTTTCAAGCTGCTTCTCTGAGGGCTCATCCATAAAATGGGACTAGGAACAACACCTTTCCCTAAAGATGAAGCATCCGCCAGCGCATGGGGGTGCGAGACAGAACTGATGGGCAGAGTCCTTTCCCGAGGTCAGGGTGAGACTGGAGAGGGGGGCAGCCAGGCACCCACAGTCCAACCCAGGAGGGGCCTGAAATGAGGGAGCCTGTCCACACAGCCCCCAACCTCACCTGTCCTCGTGGGCCTGTCCCTGGAGGGGCACAGCGCCTAGAGGGACACAGCGCCTCCACGACCTCTGCATTCCTCAGCCCTCCTCGGCCGCATCCCTTGGGGAACTCGTGTTCACAAGGGACCCTCCTCTCTGCCATCACTGGGGAGCCATGGGTGTCATCACTATGACCCACCCTTTGGGACCTGGGGCTGCAGGGGAAGGGGGCTGTGGGTTCCCAGACCCCTAGGCCTGCCTCTCTCTGGGGAGGACTCAGCACCTCCGTCATGTCCTGGGTTGGCTTGTGCAGAGCCTGAGTCGGGGGCTGCCCCGGGGAGGGGAGCTCCCTCCTGAGCTGAGGAGGACGTCTCAGCAGGCCCGAATCTCGTGCGAGACTGGGGGCCGAGCTGGGCTCTGGGCTCGGGGAACAAGCCCGAGGCAGCAGAGGCCACGGGGCTGGCCAGGCCTGGGCTGCCAAGTGCTGGTCAGGCCGGCCTGCCAGTTCTACCACCTGGTCAGAAAGGGTGGCCGTGACTTCCAGCCTGACCCTGGGGAAGCAGCTTTCAAGCCCAGGCCTGGAAGAGCGAGTTGGACCTTTTAAAGACAAGGCTACCTGACCACACAGAGCCAGGGAGAGAGAGGGTGACCACTGGGAACGCCTGCTGAAAGCCTGCTCCAGGACTCGCTTCCCACCCGCACGCAGCACAAGCCAGGCTCAGGGCCCCCTCCTGCCTCAGAAACAGACGTGCCACCCTCGGGCCTGGCTGTGGGAGGGCAGCTGCCCCTCTGAGGAGCCCACCAGCCCTTGTTGCCGGAAACCACCCCCTGCCCTGCTCCTGGCTGGCCCCCAGCAGGTGTGGAACGGACACGGGCTGTGAGCCCACTGTCTGCAGGGGGTCCCAGGGCCTCAAACTCAGGCCAGCATCCCTGCCGGCAGGGCCCAGCCCTGAGGAACCCCCTATTTCTGGACACAGGCCCTCCCCATCCCAGAGAGCTGACTGCTTGGGAAGACAGCTGGAAAGGCAACAAGTGGGCCACCCCTGTGATCTCTGCTCCCTGGGTTGCTGCCCTGGGCCACGTGGGGCGGGGGAGGGCAGGGGAGGCACTGGAGACCCCTGGCCCACCCACCAGTCTTCCCCACTCTTAGCTTCCCCACTCTTAGTCCTCCCGCCCATTCCTGGGGCAGCGGGAGCCACAAATCCCTGAAAACAGCCGGGGAGAACTGTGCAGAGCAGGCCAGTCTGGCAGTGTCAGCCCATCGGATGGACAAGGCCGGGAAGGGCAGAAAGCCAGGACCCCTCACCCCCTGCCCTGTGAGCGCTGGGGTAGTGGGGGCCTCAGGGACCACAGTATTCCCACCCCAGGCCACGGCCAAAAGGCCATCATTGCCAAAGCCACAGGGTGGCGTGTTAGCAATGGCCCCTCCCCATCGGAATCTGGGGAAAGGGCCAAGGAGCCCCTCTCGGGCCACCATGCCCTCCCCAGCCCCTGCCCCTGCCCGGGAGAGATCGCCATCTCTTCCTGTCAGCCCAGCCTGACCCCTACCGCAGCAAGCTCCCCAACCCCGGGGATGGGAGGGGGGACACCCCAGCCACCACCGTGTTCTTTCCCCTGGCTTAAAGCTTGGACCCCAAGGGCCAGCAGTCCCCGCCCAACCTCCGCGGGCTGGAGCCACCACACCTTCCTAAGCGGAAGGAAGAGGCTGAGCACAGGTGCGCTCATCGCCCGACAGGTGGGCAGGCGGGATGGCGGGGAGGAGACTGAGAGCCCCGGGCGCGGCGGTGCACGGCGGCTAGCCCCCACCCCCCGCCACGCGAAGCGGCACCGAGCCTCTGCCCACCCGGCCCGGCCGCATTCCTCTCGGAGCCGGCCCAGCACCCTGCGCGGCGCCGAGAGCCAGATCTCTGTAAAGCCCTCCGTGTCGGCCCCTGGCCGGGGTCCCGGGGCAAGGGTGCGGGGACACGGCGACGCGGGCTCCGGAGGCCGCAGCCCACCCACCACCACCCCTCGGCGCGCTCCCCGACCCGCTTTCCCCTCGGGCGTAGGGAGCGCCGCACCCCCCCCCACCCCCCCCCCCGCCCCAGCCCCCTCCCGCCACTCCCGGAGCCCTGGAGAGGCGGGCGCGGCAGGAAGGAGGGAAAGGACACGGGAAAGTTAGGGAAGCGGAAGCGGCCCCCCCGCGCCCGCCCGGCCCCCCTTGCCTCATGTTCTCCACCGTCCGGCCCCCGTGGCGCAGCAGGCAGACGACCGCGGCCATCGCCGAGGCCGTGAAGCAGAAGGCGCAGTACAGGCCGATCTTGGCGTAGAAGCGGGCCGAGCGGCTCAGCTGCGCCAGCAGCAGCAGCAGCAGCAGCGCCGCGATCAGCCACGGCCACAGCTCCATAGCCGCGCCCGGAGCCCCGACGGCGCGGGCCGCGGGCTGCCTGCCTGGGCTCCAGCCGCGCGGGCTGGCGGCGGCGGCGGGCCCTCCTCCTCGCCCCGCCAGGCCCGCGCCCCTTATTGCGAGGGCGGAGGGGCGGGGCACCCGGGAGGGTGAGCGAGGTGCGCCCCGCCCGCGACGGTCCCCGCCCCGCCCCGCCCGCCGCGCGGTCGCCGCCCCTCCCCGCCCCTCCGTCCCGGGACGGTGCCCTTGCCCAGGCGCCGGGCCACCCTCCGCCGCTGGCCCTGCGCCCGCCCCCAGCCCCCGCACCTTCGCAGCGGGTGACCAGGGCCGTGGCTCCCCGCAGACCCCCATAGCCGGACCGGACCCCACCCCCCTTCGCAACCGCCGGCACCGCCCCTGAGCCCAGACCGCGAAGGCGCGTGCCAGGCTGGTCACCGCACAAAGGGGCCCTTGAGCGGCGCCCGGTGACCTAACCGGTAGCCTGCCCCTTCGGGTCCCCTCGGGGGAGGGGTGGTCTGAAGACGCGCTGGGTAGGCAGGAGGCCAGTTTCTGGGCGGGGCCTGGGTGCCGGACAGTGGGTGCCAGGGCCAGCAGGTTATCTCATGCTCCAGGTGTCAGGCCTGCCCAGGGATCAGGCGACTGAGTTCAACTCAAGCGGGTGGGCCAGCCTGGCCGGGCAATGGTGTGGCCAGCCTCTGGCTTGTGGGGAGGAGCTCCAGGTCATCCCTGGGGGGGACCGTCAACAGATCTCAGAGCAGATCCAGGTTGTAACACCAAGTTTCCATTGTACACAAGTGCCCTCCACTTGCGGCCCCTCCACTTGGGCCCCTCCACTTGTGGCCCCTCCACTTGGGCCCCCCCACTCACGGCCCCCCCACTCGCGGGCCCTCCACTCGCGGCCCCCCCACTCGCGGGCCCTCCACTCGCGGCCCCCCCACTTGCGCCCCGGGCCTGGGTTTGCTGCCATTGACCAGTGGCCCCACACGTGGTGCCTGGAGGCCTTCAAAAGGTTGTTGTCAGCCTCTGCCCTATTTCAGATGCTGGGGCATCTAGTGCTGAAATGCTTCGCTGAAGTCCCCAAAATGCTATTTTGGGTGACAAGTACAAAATCACCCATCACGGGTGACTGGGGGGCGTCAGGCCCAGAGGGATGAGGGCTTCCCTGCGGAGAGAGGAGCCTGGGCACAGGCGTTCTCACTCTTCACGAGGGGCGCGTCCCTTCCCCTGCGCTACACCCATGCGTGTTTCACAGCAAAGCCTGTGGCCCAAACCCCTCCGCACAGGGAAGCCCCGCAGGCTGAAGTCCAAGGGGCTGCAAGAGTCGGACACAACTGAGCGACCGAGCGACCGAACCAAAGTAAACACCTCCAGCCATCTGCATCAAGCCCACGAGCGTCTCTCCTTCCGACCTTGGAGGAGGCCCGAGAGTGCTCCCCCGCCTTGGGGAGGAGGGGTGAGCGCTGGCACCACTGGGCCCGGGCTGGCCATGGGGCTGACAGACTCGGAAGAGGAGGTTTCGGGGGGTCAGGTGGGCCCGGGACTGCCAGCGGTGTCGCGGGGTCCCTGGTTTCTCAGCTGGAGGCCCCAGGGGGCTCTTGCTGAGGCGTGAATCCTGTCCTCAGAACCCCCGCCGCAGACAGCGCTGCTTTGCCTGAGGTCCTGTAGCTGCCAGCCGCCAGCACTGCCACGGTGGCACCGCCCACCCCTCAGATGCCTTCCCTGCCTCACTCTTCCCAGCATTTCCCATGACTCAGTCACGCGTTTATGGGTTCCTGTGTTCGCCGCCCCTCTCCTCCGCCTCCCCGGGGGCTCCACTGATGCCCGAGAGAACGGGGCCTGGCCACAAGCAGCCTCCAGGACCAGCGCTCCCCCACTTGATAGAGGTGATGGGCAGAGGCCGGCCCGGGTCCTGTACCCCCGCCCGCTGCCCCTGGCCCGCTGCCCTGTCCGGCTCCCAGGCGTGGTGGTCCCGGACATCACTGTTCTGTCTTCAGACAGACAGAGGGGCTGTGGCTCGATTTTCACCTCCTTCCCCAGCTCCTTCCTCCTCTGGGGAAATGTGGAAATAAAGTGTCCTTTTGCCTCTGATTGGGAATGGGGGAAAGGGGAGGCCTCAGACGCTGCTGGGTCTGAGACACATATTCAGTATTCTCTTGGGAAAGGAACGCTTTTTGTTTCTAGAAGGTGAGTCACCAGAGGATCCTCTGGGTTGGTGGAGACCCTGAGACAAGGGGTTTTCCTCTAAAATTAGCATGCCCCCCTCAGGGAGCACTAGCATGCGGGGCAGGGGGGTGCCAGCCTCTCAGGGTGCTCCACATCCCCGCAAGCACCCAGGGAAGGCGCCCGCCCCGCCACCCCTGGCCGGGTGACGGCTGAGGCCTCCTGGGCGTCTGCCGGGGCCCAGCCAAGCAGCACATAACACCAGGTGACCATCTGGCCTGAACCCACCCTGCCACAGGAGTCGGCAGGGCGCGGGGGCGGCACTGGGCCTGTCGACCCACCTGCTCTTCCAGTCCTGGCCTCGGGGGTGGGGCCCTGAGGTCCCTGGGTTGGCCTTGGCTTGGGTGGGGCCTCCGGAGGGAAGGGCTGGGCCTCTGCATTTCTGAAGGCCGATATCACCCCTCCTGGCCAAGCGACATCTTTGAGCTCTGAACAGATGGCTAAGCTCCAAGCTCCCCGAGCCTCAGTTTCTTCCTCTGGGCCCTTCTCCAGGCCTCTCCCAGCTCTGCCTCTGGCACCAGGAGGTGGATTCCTCTCCCTTCAAACCTGCCCAGGAAAAAAAAGCCAGGATGCAGAAGCCAGGAGGGGACAAAGGCTCAGAGTCACACGAGATCAGGGACAGCGTGGACCGGGGGCAGTGCACCCAGTCGGGGGCACCGGGAGGAGCCCCCCTTCCGCTCTCTGGGGGAGCGTCTCCGGGGGGCTGGCCCTCCTAGGGAGAAGCTCTTTGGGAGGAAGGTAGGCGGGGAGGGCACAGCCCAGCCTGCAGAAGGAGGTGCCTGCTGGAGGGGAGGGTGCCCGGGCGAGCCTGCCAGGGCCTGTGTGTGTGGGGCCCTCTCGGTGGGTGTGCCACCCCAACTCCCCCATTGGTAAATAAAGCAGCCTGTGAGTCTTTAATGGGCTCGCACTTAAAAATAGATGAGACCAGGCCTCTGGGCCCGATTCCCAGGTCTCTGCCATGCTGGGCGGTGCTGGGCCCACAGGCTCCCCAGGGAGGGGGTGAGGACAGTACCACAGGCTGGGGCTCCACCGGGGTGCTCCAGGGCCCAGGGAGCCAGGCACGTGTGGCCCGTGCCCAGGGGCCAGCAGAGAGCCTCTACCTGGCTGTGGTGTCCTAGCTCCTGCGTCACAAGCCTGGGGGGTGGGGGGCTGGGAGGGTGAGCAGCAGCCTCCTCCCAGAAGGACTCTGGGCTGGGGGACAGGGCCTGAGGGGCTGTCCAGGGGCAGTGACCGGGAGTCCAGGAGATGTCTCTGAACAGAGGAGGGGAGGCAAGAACCCCGGGAGCTGCCAGGGCTGGAAGCCCCCCAGGGGTGAGGCCCTTTCTGCAGCGGCCCCTCCCATCGTTGGAGAGCCGAGGGCTGTGAACCCCTCCCTGCCCCCGGCCAGCTCTCCACGAAGGTGGCGGCCCCCATGCTCGGCTTTTCATGGCCACGACACTCACGTCTGAGTTCCAGGCTCAGGTGGGAGCGGGGACCTTGGCATGAGAGGGACTGAAGGCAGAAAGCATCAAGGAGGGGCTGCCCCAAGGATCGAGGCAGCCTCCCTGCCCCTGACATCAGCTAGTACCCAGGTCTCTGCTGGGTACACACCAGAGATGGCCTCCCCCCATCCTCCACGGGACAGACGGGAGCCCAGAAGGGCAAGAGGGCACCTGGGGGCCCCTGGCCAGCAAGATGGAGCAGGAGACGGGTTCTGGTGCCCAGGGTCAGCCCCTGGGGATAACTGCAGACCAGACATGCCTCTGCGCCTTGCTGCGCTCAGCCGGGGTAGGGCCCAGTGAAGGCCTGGGGCACTGGACATAAAGGGATGGCGTGAGGTGCCAGGCCCGTCCTTGGGCAGCCGCCCTCGGCCACCTCACCCGTGACCCAGCTGGCGTCCAGACTCTGTCAGCTGCCCCAGCGCTGCCCAGGCCAGCCTGGGGGACTGGACAGGGCTGGAGGCCCAGCGGGCTTCCTGCTGCCTGACGCCGCTCAGTCCTGGCCTCCGCCACTGACCAGGGGGCTGCCTCTCGGCCATGGGGCCTCGGTGGCACCTGGCGGCTCTTGCCCCACCTCGCTGCGGAGAAGGCGGCGGTCACGAGCCCCTAGAGAAGCCCTCCCCGCCACGGCGGGGGGGGGGTGTCCCCTCCACTGTGAAGGCTGGGGCTGGGGAGAGAGGGAGGGACTAGGCCTCCTCCACCCTCCCCTGCATGTGTTAGACTGAAATCCTAAATCGGCCTGCTCCCCTGACTCCTAGCCACCCTGACCTGACCTGAGCCAGGCCAAGCAGTCCCTTCTGCCTCATTTCCTCTCCGACCCAGAGCCACACTGCATGACCCAGGGCTGCCTGCAGAGGGGCCTGCAGGGAAGCCCCCGCCCTCCCCCAGCTAGGCCAGGCCCAGCCCGGGCCGTGGGTGCTGTGCTGACCATGTCCCGGGGTCCTGCCAGGCCCTGGGGCCCCGAGGGCAGGGCGGAGGCTGGCACTTCCTGCTGCCACCCCCCACCTCCCCTCATCTAACCCGAGACCTCTCCTGGCCGCTCCCTGCTCTGTAGCCGGGGCCTGCACAAGTCACTGGTGAATGAATGAATGAAGGACTCCTCTCTTGTAAGTCCAGAGAGGAGCACGCTTGCTACCTGGCGCCCGCCAGCTCACGGGCTGCCGGGGGACACTCGAGGGCCTGACCTGCTGAGCCTGGGCCACCACCCACGGAAAGGGACTGATGCCTAGCTCATCAGAGAAGAGTCACTGGCGGAAACCACCGGCTTGCTTCTGCACCAGGATGGCCTCCAGACAACTGGGCTCACGAGGGCGCTATCACTGATAGGAGCTGCATGCGGGCCCCAGGTAGCAATCCCATTCTGTCTGTCCAGCCTGCTCTGCGTGCCCCTGTGGATACCCCATCCCAGGGAGCGGGGTTTCTGAGCTCCTGCCTTCTCCCCTCTGCAAACTCACATGCAAGCATGCGAGCCAGCCGTGGAGGGCTGGCCACGTGGCGCTGGGGCGGAGCAGACCAGCGGGGTGTGAGTCTCCACTCAATCATCATTGTTCTATCACTCAGGTGTGTCCAACTCTGCGACCCCATGGACTGCAGCACACCGGGCTTCCCTGTCCTTCACTATCTCCTGGAGTTTGCTCAAATTCATGTCTGTTGAGTCAGTGATGCCATCCAACCATCTCATCCTCTGTTGCCCTCTTCTCCTTCCCTCAACCTTTCCCAGCATCAGGGTCTTTTCCAATGAGGCCGTTCTTCGCATCAGGTGGCCAAAGGATTGGAGCTTCAGTTTCAGCATCAATCCTTCCAGTGAATATTCAGGGTTGCTTTCCTTTAGGATTGACTGATTTGATCTCCTTGCTGTCCAAGGGACTCTCAAGACTCTTCTCCAGCACCACAGTTCAAAAGCATCAGTTTTTTGGCCCTCGGCCTTCTTTCTGGTCCAACTCTCACATCTGTCCGTGCGTGACAGTGAAACTCAAGGTGAATCCATGACCTAAACATAACCAGTGACACTCCTGTGCTGCCACAGGGGCCATGGTGGAAGTGGAAGCCTGGCAGGTGGGGATGAGGCAGAGGCCCTGAGTGAAGAGGGAAGCGGAGACACAGCCCAGGACCTCCTGGCACAGTTACGCAGGCTGTGCACTGCATAAGTCTAGAGCATTCCAACAACTCGAACTATAGCAGCCGACCCTCCCAGAGTGAGCAGACCCAGTTCTCTGGCCTCTGACCCTCGCTTCCCCCTTCACCACTCAGAATGTATTCAGTCAGTCAGTCGTGTCTGATTCTCTGAGACCCCATGGACTGTAGCCCACCAGGCTTCTCTTGTCCGTGGGATTTCTAAGGCAAAAATATTGGAGTGGATTGCCATTTCCTTCTCCAGGGGATCTTCCCGACCCAGGGACCGAGCCTGCGTCTCGCAGATTCTTTACCACTAGCGCCACCTGGGATTTTTACCATTCGGAGACCTGGATAAATGAATCCCTAATCAAAGCATTTGGGTCCTGCTACCTCTGGGTGGGAGGTTAGAGGCAGGTTTCTGGAGCTCAGTCTAACACACCCAGGGGCCCCACCCTGCCTGGATGCCAGCCAGCAGCAGTGCCAGCACCGCCCTGAGTCACTGTGCAGCGCGGGTGTGGCTTCCCGGTGACCCAGCCAGACATCTGTCCCTGAGCTGATGAAGCTGGAGCCGGGCTGCAGCCCCGCCTTCCCCGCCCTTGCCTGTGTTGCCCAGGGCCAGGCAGCAGACCTGGGCGCTGGGGAGATCTGAACCGCAGGTCAACAAGGAGTAAGCACTTTTTCAGGACAAGTATGTCCCAGGAGAAGACTCTTGAGGGTCCCTTGGACTTCAAGGAGATCAAACTGGTCCATCCTAAAGGAAATCAATCCTGAATATTCATTAGAAGGACTGAAGCTGAAGCTCCAATACTTTGGCCACCTGATGCAAAGAGCCAACTCGTTTGAAAAGACTCTGATCCTGGGAAAGATTGAGGGCAGGACTCGATGGACATGAGTTTGAACTAGCTCCATACTTGGTGATGGACAGGGAGGCTTGGCGTGCTGCAGTCCATGGGGTCCCAAAGAGTGGGACACGATGGAGCGACTGAACAACGTCCCAGGTAATATTTAGAACAAACGTGTACTAAAAAATGTCATTCGTTGTTTATCTGGGATGGAAATCACACCGGACGTCCTGTATGTTATCCTTGGAGCAGGGATAAAATACATCTGATACCCCAGCCCCACCCTGGTTCTCAGCCTCACTTGCCAACGGGCTCTGAGGGCGGCTGGGCAGCACTGCCCCCTAGTGGACGCAGCCCTGGCCGCAGGGTGGAGGACCTGGGGAGGGGCTTGGGTGACCTGCCCTCTCTGCTCCCCATGGGGGCACACCCAACGCCCCCTGCCCCCAGAGAGTTGACCCTCCCCGGGTTGGCTGCCCCAGTGAAGCGTACAGTGGTTGGCCCGGGACAGCCAGCAGGCTGGGGGTCTTGGTGCTCACCCTATGGCCAAAATGGTGTTGGGGGGGGGTTGTACAGGGTTTAGGGGCTTCCCTTCCTCCCACCCCCTGCCCACTCTGAACTCTGTCCCCTTCCTCTGAACTCCCCACCCACCCACCTCTCCACCTGGCCTGGAGTCGGGCACAGGCTGGGAGCAGCAGCCCCAGGACACTCACCCCAACATCGGAGGCTGGGGCAACAGAGCACCTGCCTGCCGCCAAGGCCGTGGGCTCCAAGCTCTCCCACTCCCTTCCTCCCGCTCTGTCCTCTTTTCCTACTTCCTCCTGTCTCTGCCTCCCTCCCTTCCTCTATAAAAACAATGAAAGTTATATTCTGACCATATTGGTATAAAAAAAGTAAAAAGGAACCCTAAAATTTCATTATTTTCCTTTCCAATTTCTTTCTGATTTGGAGGGAAAAAAAAAAAATTGAAAACACTCCCATGGGCCCCTAGAAGCTTGTGGACCCCGGGTCCTGGGCTCTGGGCCTGGCAGATGGTGGGCCCTGCTCGGGACCCAAGGCAGGGGGCGGGGGTATCCTGTGGGGTCTTAGCAGCCATGAGCAGTGTGTGTGACCCCAAAAGTCCGGTGGGCCACCCCAGCTGGCAAGGAGTCCTGACAGGGGTGCGAGACCCCGCGCCCGGTCACTGGGTTCTGTAAGACCAGCTGTGCCTCCAGCTGGACCCAGCGGTGCAGCTGGATGTCCCTGGGCACTGTGAGAGGGCAGGGGCTGCAGCCCCAGGGGCCGAGGACTCCCGGGCAGGTCTGGTCACCTTGGCCTGGCCCTGAGCCCCTAGGGAGGGGGAGCCCCCCCCACCACCACCTGCATCAGCCCCAGAAATCCCTCTAAGACCAGCGTCCTGGGGAGGCCGCCCCCCGATCTGTTGGGCTGACGGCACTGCCGTCTGGCGTCCCTGCCGAGGGTGGCCATGGCCACTGTGGAGGGCTGGCCGGCTCGCTCCTGCTGGTCTCTCAGCACACAGGCCACCCGGGGTCAGCGGGGGAGGGGTGCGTGCAGCATCCCCGCTGGTCAGGGCCTCCCGAGGGCCCGCGTGGAGTCTGGCTTGCACTTCAGCTGCCTGGCCGGTGCAGGCAGACCCCGGGCCCCAGGGGCGCCTCAGGAGCGCTCTGCCTCTGCCCTGCAGCCCCCACAGCGCTGCCGATGGGCCTGTTTTCCCACCACCTCCTTAAGGCCCCGGGCAGGAGCGCAGGCCGGCCCAAGGAAAAATGGTCGGGCTGGCCAGACAGAGTGTAAGGGGCCTGGCAGGCACCCAGCATCTCACCAGGAGGACCGCAGCCCCACCAGAACATAGTCCACACGCCACACCCTCTGGGGAGAACCTGTCCTCAGAAGACAGAGCCCCCCAGAGCGGGTTTGTGGGTTCCGTTCGCCTAGAACTGCTTCTAGGCGAACCCTCCCCTTCCTGTGCCCGTTGGGCCCCGACCCTCGGAGACCGCGGAAGTTGGGGAAGCGCCCCTCCGAGTTTATCTTGGAGGAACAACTGCACAGTGAGGCCCAGACGCCCACACGGGGAGCCCGCCCCAGCCCTCTCTGCCCTTTGGGGACTGGAGCGAGCTGGCGGCCCTCGGCAGGGCTGCCTGGCGCCTCCTGCAGACCCTCTAGGCGCATGGACAGTCCCTGTCCGTCTGCACGCGCACCTGCACAGCTCCCCTTTCCTAGGACCACGACGCCTGTCCTTCCGTGCCTGGCGTGGCGCTGCTGGGAATGTTCAAGCGTCGAGGATCTGAAAGACCCCAGAGCGGAACACGAGCCATCCTTATGACCTGTGTTGATAACAGTCCTAAGCTTACCTCCTCCAGATCCTCAGGTCAAGCCGGTTGAAGCCTGGAAGCAGGGAGGGGGGAGAAGTGAACAAGGATGGGACAGGGAGGACTCGGGAGAGAAGGTGGGGCAAGGCCCTCCGCCAGGCTCATCCTTCGCACGGAGGGTCTTAAGACGTTCGTTGTAAAAGATACAGGTGGGGCTTCCCTGGCGATCCAGTAGCTAAGACTCTGCCTTCCAGTGCAGGGCGTGCGGGCTCAATCCTCGGTCGGGAAGCTAAGATCTCACACATTGTGTGACGTGGCCCAAAAAAAAGTACAGGTAATAAACGCACATTTCTATTCATGAATGGAATAATACATGGACCATCCATACCATGGGGTACTAGTCGGCCATGAGAAGGAATGAATTTCTGACCACGTTACCCCACACACGAACACCCGGAACTAAGGGAAAGAAGCAAGACAAAAAGGGGTGTATAGTGCACGTGCGTGCGTGCGTGCGTGCCCGCGTGCGTGCGTGCCTGCGCGCGCGTGTGCGAAGTCGACGCGGTTGTGTCTGACTCTCTGTGACCCTGTGGACTATAGCCCACCAGGCTCCTCTGTCCATGGGGATTCTCCAGGCAAGAGTACTGGAGTGGGTTGCTGTGCCATCCCCCGGGGATGTATACTGTGATTCCCCTCGTATAAAATATCCAGAAGAGAAGGGTTTTGAGAGACAGAAATCAGATTGGTGGGTGACAGGGGCCGGGGTGGGGGAAATCAGGAGTCACTCTTGTGGGGTACTTGGGTTTCTTTTCGGGGGGATGGAAACGTTCTGGAATCAGATAGACTTGTTGATTGCCCAACACTGTGAATGTACTAAATGCCGCTCAACTGTACAATTTAAAACAAATTTACAGCATATGAATTTCACCTCAGTAAGAAAAGATACAGGTGGGTAAGAATGAATAAAAGTCACCTGTGACCTCAACATCCAACCGATGTTATCACTGTGGCATGGCTTTCCAGATTTTAGGATTTTTTTTATTATTGCATATACACCCATCAGTGTATGTCTGCATACCTGTGGGTAGTTCACACAACTGGGGCCACACTCCCCCTACGCTTGGTCACTGGTTTTCTCCGGAGATCTGGAGTCCTCCGCTGTATTCTCAGGGGTCCACAAGTCCTAAGTGAAGTTTTACTAAGCGTTGTGTTTTCACTTGGATGACAGGTAAATGAACTTATCCAAACATCCGTAGGCTGCCCAGGTGGTGCTAGTGGAAAGAACCCGCCTGCCAATGCAGGAGACATAGAGATGCAAGTTCAATCCCTGGGTTGGGAAGATCCCCTGGAGGAGGGCATGGCAACCCACACCAGCATTCTTGCCTGGAGAATCCCACGGACAGAGGAGCCTGGAGGGCTATCGCATCGTCAAGAGTCAGACACGCACACATGCAAACATCAATAAAGATAAGCTTCCTTTTGGCGTTGGAAATACTGGTTTCCCCCCAAATCTTGGCCGTCTTGAGGGTGTGGACGCAGGCTATGGCTTCCCTGTAGGGGTCGGGCAGACCCCCGGGCCCTGGAGAATGTGTCTCTCTTGAGAAGCATCCAGCGTTCAGGGCCTGGGGCTGTGGTGTTGTCTTAAGGTTTGCACAGGACTGTCGCCTGAACGGACCTTCATTTGTTTATGTGACCAGTCACCTCTCGGCGGGCATGGGGATGTCCTGAACTCTCTCTGAACAAGGCTGGGTGAGTGACCAGCTAGGTCTTCACCTCCTTCCTGAATGATTAACTCAGGACAGGTTCCAGCAGGTGACATTTCTGGGGCAAAGGTTTTTAACCACCTGCTTTCCACGGTAACTCAGCATGGAGCCCCCACCCGGGTAGCTGGGGAGCAGACCTGCCATCCCCACTCCAGGGGGCCTCTGATGGCGAAGGGGCAGGTCCTGGGCAGCACTAACTGTGAGAATGTGGGAGCCACAGTCCCAGGGAGGTTAGCCCCTGCCTGTTTCCCTCCCCGCCTCCTGGCCGCAGACTGTCCTCAGCTGACGCTCACCCCTGTCCATTCTTCTTCCAGCCCCCCCGAACACATCTGCTGGATTGCCATTTGTTGCAGGAAGGGGGACCGCTTCCAGGGCCCAAGAGTGAGCTCTTGTCTGACACTGGGAAATGAATTGTCCGAGGAGACCCACATGCTCACACATGCTCCTTTATTGGGAAGGGGCGCCCAGGCAGAGAGCAGGAGGGTGAGCGGACCCAGGTGGACTGCTCTGACACGTGGCTCAAAGGCTCGGGTTTACTGATGATAGGATTAGTTTCTGGGTTGTCTCTGGCAATCTTTCTGATCCAGGGTCCTTCCTAGCGGTACACGCATTGTTCAGCCCAGATGGATTCCAGTGAGAAGGATTCTGGGAGGTGGTGGGACACATGGCATCTCCTTTTGACCTTTCCTGAACTCTTCTGGCTGGTGGTGGCTAGTTAGTTTAGGGTTCCTACCAGGACCTCCTGTCGTGAAATAATTCATGCAGATAGTTACTATGCTGCCCGGCCTGGCCCCATCACAGCAGCATGTGGCTTTGAGAGGGTGCTCATCTTCACGACCCAGGCTGGCTGGCTATACAGCGTGGAGGAACAGTCTCCTGTCTTAGGGCTTCTGTGAGAACCTGCTGGGAAATACAACACATTGGTTGGGGTCACACTAAGAAAAGTTCTGCACTGGATCTAACCTCAGTGTCTCCTGCTGTGGTTTAATCCCTTCATAGCCTCCCTGTGAAGATCTGACTCATCCTCAGGGATAAGTGGTGCAGGCTCCCAGGGGGCCCCCAGACCCTCACTCCCGGCACAGGGGGAATGCTGCTGTGTGACTTCCAGGGACCTCTGCCCCGACCTGGCACTCAGATTGCAGGCCACCACGCTGTGAGCACACTCAAGCAGAGGTCAGCCTGGCCGGGAACTGACCTCCAGCCACACCACCCCGGCAGCACCACCCCCGCTTAAGCCTTCAAAGGACCAAGAGCCTGGCTTTGCAGAGACCCTGGACCAGAAATGAACATGTGGCTGAGTGGCTCCGGATTCCTGACCCACCAAAGCGTTCCCTGCTCTGAGCTGCTGGGCGTGGGGTGCTCTGTTACGCGGCAGCAGATCACGGATTCAAGATGCTTTTGCAACTAGGTGCATGGAAAAGAATTATAAAAATGTTTTTTTAAAAAAGAATTCATAGACAGAATATCCTGGGAAGAAGAGCAAGAAGGCGTCCAAAAGGCATTCTGAAAAGAATCCCTCAGGCATGTCCCTGGTGGCCCAGTGCCTAAGCCTCTGAGCTCCCGAGGCAGGGGGCCTGGGTTCAATCCCTGGTTGGGGAATTAGATCCCACGTGCCACAACGGAAGATTCTGCATGCCACCTCCAAGACCCGGTGCAGCCAAGCATAAATAAAAATAGATACTTTTAAAAGAGTATGATATGCAATTAATAAACCACAAAGGAGAAATGGCCAATGAACATAAGGAGAAAAAAAAAAAAAAAGCCTCCCTCAGCATCTGGAAAATAAGATCCCTCCAAACTACAGGCTGGGAGCCAGAAGATGCCTGGGACCATCCCCACCAGCTGCACCTCTCCAAGGTCCCTGCTGCAAGCCACATTCCAGGTGCAGAACTTTCTCTTTCTTGAAAGCACCCCCTGGAACAAATTACCACAAAGGGTGACTTTAAAATCACAGAAATTTAGTCTGCACGTTCTGCAGTCCAGAAGTCCAAAATCCTGGTGTGGAGGGCCACTTCCCACAGGCTCCAGGGTAGGGTCCTTCCTGCTGCCAGCTCCCTTGGCGCGGACAGCATGGCCCTCTCTCTGCCCCACCTCCTCCCCCATTTCCCTCTGTCCTCTCTGCACGTCTCCCACGAGGACACTGCCACTGGATTCGTCCTCCACCTCCACCCCAAGAAAACCCAAGCTGGTCTCCTCTTCTCAAGATCTTAATTACGTTGCAAGGACCCTTTTTCTGAGTAAGGTCCCATCCACAGGGTCCAGGGGAGAGAATGTGAACACATCTCTTTTGGGGCCACTATTTGGCTCACTGCAGGCAGTGCACTAGACACGCAAGGGAGCCTCCCCCTGCCCCCCCAAAAAAAATTGGGTCCTGGGACTCAAGAAGCTGAAGTCTCCAAGACCTCGAAGACGTCTGCTGCTGTGCCCCGAGTCCTGTGCCTCCAGATCTGTGGGGCCCCTGTCTGCACAGGCACAGTCCCTCCCAGCAGCCTAGAGTGAGATCCACAGGATTCCCATAGGTTTAGTTCAGTTCAGTCGCTCAGTCATGTCCATAGCACGCCAGGCCTCCCTGTCCATCACCAACTCCTGGAGTTTATTCAAACTTATGTCCATTGAGTCAGTGATGCCATCCAGCCATTTCATCCTCTGTCGTCCCCTTCATTCTCCTCCTGCCTTCAATTTGTCCCAGCATCAGGGTCTTTTCCAGTGAGTCAACTCTTCACATGAGGTGACCAAAGTATTGGAGTTTCAGCTTCAGCATCAGTCCTTCCAATGAATATTCAGGACTGATCTCCTTCAGAATGGACTGGTTGGATCTCCTTGCAGTCCAAGGGACTCTCAAGGGTCTTCTCCAACACCACAGTTCAAAAGCATCAATTCTTCAGCACTCAGCTTTCTTCACAGTCCAACTCTCACATTCATACATGACTACTGGAAAAACCATAGCTTTGACTAGACGGACCTCTGTTGGCAAAGTAATGTCTCTGCTTTTTAATATGCTGCCTAGGTTGGTCATAACTTTTCTTCCAAGGAACAAGTGTGTTTTAATATCATGGCCGCAGTCACCATCTGCAGTGATTTTGGAGCCCAAAAAATAAAGTCAGCCACTATTTCCACTGTTTCCCCGTCTATTTCCCATGAAGTGATGGGACCAGATGCCATGATCTTCGTTTTCTGAATGTTGAGCTTTAAGCCAGCTTTTTCACTCTCCTCTTTCACTTTCATCAAGAGGCTCTTTAGTTCCTCTTTACTTCTGCCAGAAGGGTGGTGTCATCCGCACATCTGAGGTTACTGATATTTCTCCCGGCAATCTTGATTCTAGCTTGTGCTTCCTCCAGCCCAGTGTTAAGGTCAAGCAAACATGAAATCAAGATCAGATGACACGCACGTGGTGGAGATGCAGTGCGTGAGAGAAAAGAGTAACGCACATCGAATCGAGGCCCCCCAGGACCGACCCCAAGATGCCTGACTCGTCAAGACAACAAAGCATAAGTGCAGAGAGAGGACGAGAGGCTCACAGCCCCACTGCAGCTTCACCTGAATGGGGCAACACTTGTGCAAAAGCAGGCTCCACGTCCGCTCACCGCCTGCTGCCTTGGGCCTCCGCGGGTTCCGTCCCTCTGCCCGGAGTCCGTCTTCTCCCTCCCCCTGTCTCTTCCCCATCCATTGGGTCAGACATCACCTTCCCCAGGCCTGGCCTGGGCCTAAAGGCATCCACACCTTTCAGAATATCCACCTGGAGAGAAATGCTGACCTCAGTCCTAGGTCATCAGGACCTGGGGCAGTGGGATGATCTATGTCTCGAAGGACTCAAGCCTCCATTTCTCTGTTTTCCCCATGACATACTTGTGCCCAAGACTGAGGGGTTCCAGAAAAACACGGAGATGAGTGGAATATGCGGCAGCTACCCTGAAAAACTACGTTTACCAACATTCTTTGCAGCAAGAAAGGTCGTGTGACTAGCCTTTGGCCAATGGGATATGAGCGGAAAGTGAAAGTGAGAATCGCTCAGTCACCTCTGACTCTCTGTGACCCCATGGACTATACGGTTTATGGAATTCTCCAGGCCAGAATACTGGAGTGAGTAGCCTTTCCCTTCTCCAGGGGATCTGCCTGACCCAGGAATTGAACCAGGGTCTCCTGCATTGCAGGCGGATTCTTTACCAGCTGAGCTACCAGGGAAGCCGAATATGAGCAGGAGAAATATGCTTTTCTAGATCCCATCTTTAAAGGGAAGGTATGCTCTTCATGGGCTTCCCTGGTGGCTTAGATGGTAAAGGACCCACCTGCAATGTGGGAGACCTGGGTTCGATCCCTGAGTTGAGAAGATCCCCTGGAGAAGCGCATGGCAACCCACTCCAGTATTCTGGCCTGGAGAAGCCCATGGACAGAGGAGCCTGGCGGGCCACAGTCCACGGGGTTGCAAAGAGTCGGACACACTGAGTGACTGAGCACATGCTCTTCATGTCCCCTTTGCTCTTCCTCCTTGCTGGAGTGTGGAGGTGATGCTTGGAGCTGGAGCAGCCATTCTGGGCTACAAGACAGAAACCAGGTCTTGAGCAAGTCCCTGAGAAGGTGGGGTCTCCGTATTAGCCCCCAGAGGCTTGG